>NC_058061.1:6064908-6409283 GCF_020085105.1 Siniperca chuatsi
TTCAGTCTCATAGTGCTGGACAGACAGGACAACATTCAACACAGCATACTAATAAAACCATCATATAAATAAAACATATTCAAATACACAAAATACCATAAATATTAAATAAGCTAAAAACAAGACCTATCTTGTGCCTTAAAGTGCCAAAGGTTTACCATTCAAGAGTTGGATAGTAGTAGTTTAATTTTTCGTACAATTTTCTGGAAAATCAATTGAGAAACTTTTTATGGATGAAATAACAAGATATCAATGTGTATTTCTGGTTATTCTAGAAAACTAAATACCTGACATATGAAGGTACTTAAAATCGCTGCTGTGCACATGAGGAATGTGAAATTCACTCCTCTGATCTCTTGATTTGCCTTCTGGTCCCTGGTGTCTTGATGATGTGTTTGCCTGTGCCTGTACGT
Source organism: Siniperca chuatsi (assembly GCF_020085105.1). NCBI lineage: Eukaryota > Metazoa > Chordata > Actinopteri > Centrarchiformes > Sinipercidae > Siniperca > Siniperca chuatsi. The sequence goes on from NC_058061.1 coordinate 6,065,322, forward strand.
TCATTGTTATTCATGTTTTCTTTTGACCTGAAGCTCTAAAATAGGCGTGAATCTACCTTTTTTTCATTTCCTTTGTCAACAGCTATTCTGCTACTTCACTTGCAACTTTAATCAATATGTATGTCACCTCTTCTTGAAGTATTCTTCACGTCTTCACTTTGAGCTTTGCATCTTTATCTTTCTAAAAACATGCGTGGGTTCCTTTTGGGTTCCTGGTCATTGTTTGCAAAGAAGTATTTGCTCTCTGTGGACTTGCCCTGCTGAAGTGAATGTTAAAGTGCACAGGTATGGGTGAAATAAGAGTCACCACATGGTATGTGTTATCCTACCTGCGGCCCGGGCCTATTAATACCATCTCCTGTCCTGTCCAGCCCCCTGCTTGCAGCACACATGCTTCTCTCTCCCTTCTCTCGGTGCGTGAGGGCAGATCTGTGGACGGCCAGGGAGAAACAGATGCGCTTGCACAGAAACACATTCCTAGCTGCGCGCAAAGATAGTTGCTATGGCAACCATCTGTCTCCTTCGCAGCTCAGGAATCCAATGGAGAGGAGTGTGTGTGTTTATGTGTGTGTGTGTGTGTGTGTGTGTGTGTGTGTGTGTGTTGGAGGGCTGGTTCAGGGAAATAAGAGATGTGTTTTATGCCTGATTTGTTTTTCATATTCAAATTTTATCATTAAGGATCTCATGGTGTCACTGTGATGAGAAACGCCTGAAGTTCCTCTTTAGGCAAGTGTTATGTTCTCGATGCTGTCATGTAGCTTTGAAGTGATCTAGATGTATGTCTTCATACATGAATTGTTATTATCTGTGTTTTAAGAACAAAAAGTAGAGCTATAAATATAAAGAAATCAATATGTTATCAATTATGTTACGGTAATGTATGATTCTCCTTTGATAGTAGTCATTAGTATTGGTTACATTTAGAGGAAGGTTTAAAAACAGATATACATGACATCGATGAAAGTCTACAACTGCTATGATATCATGTTTTTGTTTCTTTGGCCTATCAAACATTTAGATTTAGATTTTATTTGACAGCTCCATGAAAATTATTGCACAAACCACTGGGTCTTAGCCATATGTTTGACTGTGTTGTAGGTTTTTTTTTGGAGTGTGAGAGTTTAAGGATGTACAAAGGGATTGCCCAAGTTTAGCTCAAGGGAGTTTCTGTGGGCTCCCGGCGTCGAGATTAGAGATTTTGCTCCCACATCAAAAGAAACGCAGACAAACTGCTCGCTCCTGCACAGGGTTGTCCAACAACTGGCTGCGACAGAGATGCCGTTGTAAGAAGCAAAAAAGGGCAACAGAAAAAAAGACACTAAACAGATTCAGTACAGGCAGACGGAGCGAGAGCGGTAGACAAAGAGATGAGTGAAAGGGACACAGACAAACACTCACACAGAGGCAGAGATAGACGGACAGAGCCCCTGTTTGATCACGGTCGTGGTCGCAAACCCCTCAGGAGCAGTTGACTAATCAGTTCTAATGTATTCACTGCTTACTACTACCAGTCTGTCAACTGGGAAGCCTCACTGCCTCCATGTCCAGACACACAGGCTTTCAGACACTGCCGAATACATATATAAGGTCCAGAATGGCCAGTGGATAGATTTTGCTTTTGTTTGCCTGCAATTTTCTCCTATTGATGGCTGCACATCTCAGCAGTCCCCTGTGATATTGGCTGTAAGGAGGTGGAACAGTAATTCCATCTGCCTACGTCTTCTCTATTACTGCATTCAGCACTCTTCCTCAAGGGATGCTCGGGGATTCAGTGACCTTGGAGGCCCTCGGAAAAATATTCTGCTCCATATAAAGTGTATCCAGCTGCATTACTGAGCCGCTATATCCATCTCATCAAGGCTCATACGTAATTAGCTGTTTTGGACCTAATGTGCTGTGATTACCTCAGTATTGGTCGCTGCTGTGTGTTTTTATTGACATGTCATCACCACTAGCTTCAAATGTTTTTCACTCCCTCAGAAGGTGCCCGTCTTCCTTACTTGCTCAGAGACACTTGGAGTCAATCTAATGAGGATCCTGACTGTGCCCTGCCTGTCCGTCCATGAGCGAATGGAGAGAAGTGCCCAGGCTTTAGATTGCCTGTCTGTCTGTAAGTCTTTGAACAGACGAGTGAGAGGCCACAGGCTTTAGACAAGCTGTCTGTCTTCAGAGAGGTGGTGTGGTGGTTGGAACTGTCTAATGGTCGTCAGTCAGGACTTAGTGTAGCTACCTGCCAGTCTGGTCCAACCTGCCCTGCAGGAAAACGAGTGGGGAGAGGAGACGAGAGAGAAAACTGGCCCTGCCACTAGCTGTCTCTGTCTCACTGCTGTTTATTTAAACACCAGCCATCTCATGCAGTTGTCTTCAGTGTCATTAATGTCTGGGCCAATTCAGAGGCTTATACATCCAATCACAGCTATTTGTATTTAACCACTAGTTACTCTTTTTACAACCAGCAGGGTGAGTAATTAGTGAAAGATTCAGCTCTGAGAGTGACACTCCAGTAAGTAAAGTGAAATTGAATTGAAATTGATATAGTAGGCACCTCTAGGGCATTTTAGCCAGGTGTTATTGAAAAACATGATACCACAAATGAGGGTTTGTTATGGATGGAAAGTTACCAGGCAACAGGGCAAAAAGATGAGGTCATTAAGGGATTTTGTTTTGGGTCCTATTGCAAATTTGGCAACTGAAATCCCTCAGCTCTACGAGTGTGTCTGTGTGTGTGTTTGTGTGTATATGTGTGGTTTTTGATCATCTGATCATCACACAGGCTCACCCTGGTGTTTTCTTTTCTCTCTATAGAGCCAGGAGTCTCTGTAAACAGGATAGAGAGGTGTATCCACACCCACTTTGTCTTGAAAAGTCACACACCATTTCTCTCTCTCTCTCTCTCTCTCTCTCTCTCTCTCTCTCTCTCACACTCACACACACACACAGGTGAAGGGCGTATCTCATTACGTCACTCGAGCTGCGGTGGTGATGAGTGGTGCGGAAGGAGCTGTCGTCAGTGTGGAAGGCTTTTTCTTGTCAGCGTGGAAAGGGGTTTTGTAAACAGTTTGAAAGGATTCTTGTAGTTGTGTCTGAAGGGATTTTTGAGTTTATGTAAGAAGACAGAAAGGCGTCCAGCTGTGGTGGAATGTGTCCATAATGCACAGCTCTGAGCTGTGGGGAAACTCAGGTAGGGTGTTTCATATCGTTGTCCTGAGCGCAGGTGCTGTGTATTCTGTATCTGTGTGTTTAGTATTTCCAAGTACAGAGGTAGTGAACAAGAAGCCTTTTAAAAGATGTTTTTTGTGTGAAAACAAGCTGCTGTTCTATTCCTACCCACCACTGACACACATTCTTTCTTTCTCTCTTCCCCCCTACCTCCTTCCTCCTCCTGTCTCTCTGCCTCTGCAGGGGAGTCAAGCCAGGAGCTGGGGCCCCCTCCATCGGTGGATGAGGCAGCCAACACATTGATGACGCGCCTGGGTTTCCTTCTGGGAGACAAAGTGAGTGAGGGGCCGGCCGGTACCCAGTACAGCATGGAGGAACCCGAGGCGAGACAGGTAATGGTCTCACTAATGAACTGGACATTTTTTTCACAACTAAATCTGCTTTGAGGACGTGACTGAGAGAATAATTTTTGTCTGGATTGCAACTCTTTCATCTTTTCTCAAGGAGCTTCACTTTTGCAGACAAAAACCTATAGACTAAATGACAGAAAGTACAGAAAGTGCACTGAGTTTGCTTTCAAATCTCATGAGAAACATTGTCCACGATTGTGTAAGACTTTGGATTGGCACCAAAAACCTTGCTTTAGTTGAACTTTTTTATCACCCTTCATGCTATTGTTATGGTTTATCCTAATCTAATTGTCTTATTGTGTATGTGATTTTGACACATTTCTATTTTGAGAGATCGTGCTACAGAACTTGAACAAACACGCAAACGTCTGATTCGATCTGTTTTGACATTTATCTTCATAATGTCCTTGTTTACACTCGGTTTTGACAGATCTTTGGAAGACAGGATAGCCAGATCAAAAGACTGTAAATTGCCCTCAGACACCACAGTGCTTTGGACTCAGAATTTATCAGTGCCTCTCCATCAAGCATCAGATATCTACACGTCTAATTAGATTTTTATATAACAAACACTCTTAATTATTTATTTCCCAGTGTACTTTAAACTTTGCTTATTGAAAGCAAATTTCTTGAGTTGACGTGCAGCAGGTTAGACTTAACGTTTCTCTTCCGTAACCTTTTAGTTTGTGAATTTGGCAGTTGTGCAACAAACAGCTCTTGGCACAACGGGCCTGATCTAAGCTCTGCAGCAGATGCCCTGGTTTCTCTACCTAAACCTGATTTGACAGGTATGAATTTTCCAAATCGAGGGAGGAAAGCAGTTGCGGCGGAGAGAGAGGAGGAGGAATAGGGAGGGGAAAAGGGGCGAACCTGTTGATGAAGCATTTAAAGCGGGCCTAGGTATGGGTTTGCACTAAAGCAGTGTGGATAAGCGATTAGACTGATGGACTGCCTGTGCTTGATGTGAGCGCTGCTGTAGCAGTGGGGGTGTATAAATTGAGAGAGGTTTATTCAAGCGCCTCTTTTTAGAGATGTGACTCATACTAGCTCCCTGCTGCATCGTGCACACAGTACAAACTTATTATTTTAGATATCTGCCCCAAATACTGTTCTCCGGATTGCAGTTTGTTTGATTCATTAACCGCCAAATATGACAAGGATTGCCTCGAGACACCATCTATTAGCAGATTAGAGTGGGCTTTTGTTGTATTTTTTCTAATTTGCTTGGGATTTACTGGCTTTCAATGGAGAGCACAAATTACAGTAATACAGTAGATTCATACCAGTAATCTGGATATTTGCAGGATGCTACTAACTCATCAGTGATGCTGAAAGTCTGTCTTAATGTTTATCATCATAACCAAGTTACTAACCTTTACTAAGCCAGGCAGATATCAACCTGCTTAAAAAAATCAGTGACCATGGGGTGAGTGTTTGCTTTTTTCTGTTAAACACCGATCTACTATCTTCCATTTGACATGGTTAAATCCCTCCAATAGCTGGTGTCTCTGCTGCCAGACCTCACTGGATGACAGAACAAGGTGACCTTAACTCGCAGAGAGTGCAGTTAATTGCCTTTCATACGCTCGTGCTCTCGCTCCCTGAATAGACGCAATGCTCCAAGTTAAATCCAATCCTCGTGCGACGATTAAGGTCAGTCCTGCACAAGGCGAGGTTCATTAGCCCAGCAGATAGAGCTGTAGTGTCGCTGTGTGTTTGTGTTTGTTTGTTTGTGTTGTGTCACGCTTCTGTAAACATGGCCCTTTAGCAGTCCCATCCATGGCGAGAGCAGCGGGCAGCGGTGACTGAAAGAGTGCCTGACAAATTCAGCTCAGTCATACACACACGCAAACACACACTTAGCAGGGTCATAGTTTATACTTTATACAATCACTGTGCCAGTACTACTGTGCAACATACACTCCCTGGCCACTTAATAGGTACACCTATACAATCTAATCCAATCCAGTACAAAAGCTCTGCTACATATTCTACCTTCATGAAGCTTATAATGGCCAGTATTTGTGTTTGGTTTTTGTTGTTTCAGAGAGGTGCTAATTCAACTACATGTTTATTACTGACGTTATAGTAAGTGGTGGCGTTGTGCTGGAGTGCATTATATTGAAGTGTTTTTAATATTCTTCCCCTCTCATGTTTGTAAATGAAGTGGGCAAAATATTAGAAACACCTCTCAATATAATGCAGTTCATTTCAACACCACTGCAAACTACAGCCTCATTAATAAATATATAGTTAAATTAGTGCCTCTCTGACTGTGTTAATCAAAACTGAACAATATTATCTTTGTAAAGGTAGAATTTATGGCTTAGGTGTTGTATTGGATTGCATACCAGTGTACCTAATAAAGTGAGCAGTTGCTTTGTTTTGTGGTGTTGTTATCATCTAGCACCATCATCACGTCAAATTTTTCATTTGTAGGCTATATAAATATCTGACAAACGAATGACATTCCCACCTGCCTTAACTTTATTTTCTGTTTTAGTGTTAATTAGCAAGTGTTAGCATGCTAACATGCTAAAGTAAGCTGGTGAACATGGTAAAAATGATACCAGCTAAACATTGGCATGTTAACGTTGTCATTGTGAGCATGTTAGCATGCTGACATTAGCATTTAGCTCACAGAGCCGCTAGCAGGCTGTAGACTCTTAGTCTTGTTGTTTCATCATTTATCAAGCAAAAATGTCAAACGTTCACTACTTCCAGCTTCTCAGTTTTCTCTGTTGTATATCATAGTAAATTGAATGTCTTTGGGTTTGGACTGTTGGGCTCTGAGAAACTGATTTTTCACTACTTTTTAACAAAACGAATAAATGAATTAATGAGTGTTAATCACAAAAATAATGGTAAATGGACTGCATTTATGTAGCGCTAGTTTTACCAAAGCACTTGACAATGTGCCTCATTCACCAACACACACACACAATTGGCGGTGGAGCCGTGCTGTCTTGGCTATTGGGAGCAATTGGGGGTCAGTGTCTCTTGCTCAAGGACGCTTTGACTAGTAGACAAGAGGATCCGAGGATCAAACCACCAACCCAACCCATTAATTGACACCCTGATCTATCTCCTGCGCCATAGCCATAGGAGGCTGTTGACAGATTAATCAATAAAGAAAATAATCGTTAGTTGCAGCCCTGCTCCCAACTGTATATGTGTGTGGGCGTGTGTATTAGCTTATTTTGTCCCTTCAGTCTTCTTCCTGCAGATTAAACCAGACTAGATTTATCCTTGAGCGCCACTTCACCCCTCCTGTTCTCTCTGTGTTCACCCCAGCATTGACCTGAACTCATCAACTGCACTGTTAAGGAGAGACCTCCATTTGTTTGTGTTCTGGTGTCTGATACACATACTTAATCATTTGGTATCCCTGATTTTCTTGCGCCTCTGCATATCCGTGGATGCTGCATGTATCTTTTAATTATGTGCGCCTGTGTGTTTGTGTGAGAGTGCATCTGTGGGTGTTCGCAGCAGCAGATTAGACGCAGCAGAGTGTTTTTATTTTGTCCCCCGTGGTCTCTTGTCTCCTAACCTGAGTTGATGCGGAAGAGGGTCACTACAGGATGCCGAAACAATGCAGGGACTGGAAAGAATATGTATTCAGAGCGTGTATTGGATTGCAGTTTCATCTTTTTTAATTGAGGAAAATATGCATGAAAAGAGGTCTGTCAGTGAGGGTAAGATACTATGTTCTCCTCTTGACAAAATCATTTTCAACAAATCATGTGTTTTATTAAACCCTATCCAGATTATAATATCCATTTAAAGTTGTATTAGTGTTAAAACCTTTAGTGTGAAATTCTCGTACAACTCCTACAATCCTCCCACATGTTTAGGAAGAACGACAGTATACATCCAAACGTGCCATGGGACTGTACAGAATCAGATTTTGGAAATGCCACTCCCTTTTGTTTCTAAAAAGGGAAATGAATGTTTTCCTGCATTTAGATGTTCCAGGTCACATCCCTGATATGCATACTAACTCTCCAACATTAGGTTTTTTTCTTGCGATAATCCTCAGCTGCTGTAAGGTACATTTGTAAAGTGATTGTAGGTGTCACAGGTGCTATTTACAGGTTTTATTAACATTATTGGCAAGAATACTAGTTGTTGAGCCTGTTTGTGTATGGAAATATACTGTATGTGTGTATTTTTCTTAAGCTGTGTAGTGTCATCTAATTTGTGAAGCTCTTGTTGGAAAATGCTACAAATGATTAGTTATTATGATATGTGTATGTATACGTGTGGAAGAGACAATCCTTTGAAGGACTGACTACATCAAAGCAGCGGGGGGGTGGGGGCTAAGCTTTTGTAAACTGCATTATTGAAGTGACATTTTTGTCTGTATATGACTCAGATATTAAAGTTCAAACATTGTACTTTGCCACTTATACCCGTGTGTACTAACTGAGTTGTTGGAGCTAAGCAAAGCTTTTAAAAATGTGTGTATGTGTGTGTCTCAGGGCCAGAACCAGAGGATCAGCCCGTGCTCCACCCTGACCAGCAGCACTGCCTCACCCCCTGCAGGCAGCCCCTGCTCCACCCTCCCCCCCTCCATGCCTGGCCAGGCTGGCAACAAGGACTGTGCCTACGGTTCTGTCACCAGTCCCACCTCAACCCTGGAGAGCAGGGACAGCGGGATTATTGGTGAGATTTGCACACAGTTTTACAAAGAACAGTTTTAACGAACAAACATGTATAAATGTAAAATACAAAGTCCTTAAAGGATAAGGCCAGCGTTATTTTCGTCAACTTTCTGACCTCCCTACTCTGTCTGTAGCATCTAAAAGACATAAATCTTCAAAAATATAGTGTTTTATAATGAAAAAATGTCAAGTAATTTCTGGGCGCTGTAGTTTTTAGCAGACATTACTCGAACAGGAGTAAATAGTGCATTTGGTGCATTAGTGTGTATTTACAGCAACAGGACAGTTTATGCGGGATTGACTCAAAATAAACTACAGTGCCACAGGACATCCAGTGCAAAGATGTGGATTGCTGATGTGTTTTTAATAGTTTTTGGACAACAATGGAGGTCTGTGGCTACACAGATGATACTTCTTGTAGGAAAAGGTCGTTGTTGGTTTAGTTCCTTTCATGAGATTTGTTGACAACAGGGAAAATCTAGATTATCACCAGCCTTTCTCAAAAAAGAGCATGAACAGAACATGTACAGAACATAACAAAGGTATGGTTAATTTGATTTTTATTTAGTTATACATATACTATAGCTGTCTTCGCTAGCTTTGTTTGTGCAACATTTAAATTATGTTCATCATCATCTAAATTTACATACTTGGAGCTCTGCACTTACGCTAGGATATGTTCACATTTTTCAAGTCTATGTTATACTGACATGCCCATATTAAACAGTTGGGGGATAAAATCTATGATTCTCATTCTCTGCAAAAATTTATTCTGAAGTTTAGCTGAAGTTAATATGCAAATCAAGTGGGTGTCTTCCAAAGCTGCAGTCTTTTTAGTATGATAATCCCTCTTTGTGTTTGCATGGGCAGTGTTTTCTTGCTGAGCTGTAGCAGGGGGAGAGTAACACAAACTGGGAATTTGGACCTAAAAATACTGTAGCTTTGGTAGATACCCACGTCATTTGTCTTACAAATTGATTTAACTTTAGAATACTTTTTTGCACGGAACAAGGGCTGCAGATTTAGTCCCCCATCACTTACACTGAAATCGCTTGAAGAAGGGTTTTCTCATCGGCCAGTATGGACAAGAGGAACAATTACAGCGACCGATAACCCTTTCAATGTATATATGGGCATGTCAGTATTGTATTAAGATGGAAAAATGTGAATTTATCTTCCAAAACTCTTAATCAGTAAAGGCAGATTTCAAGTGGTAAAATGCAAACCATACAAAGTAATACAGGGAAGTTAGAAACAAAATAAAAGTATATCTATAAAACGTGATTTAAAAAAAAAAAAAGTCTGGGATACCTGACACTTAAAACTTGTGACAGTCAGTAGGAACACACCTGAGGTTGTAGCTGGGTTCCTGCTCTCCACTGCGCCTCAAAATTTGGTAATCTGAATGCTTTTTCTAAACCTGGGTGCAGACCAAAAACCATCCCCGACTCCACCTGAATGGTGGTCAGTTTACAGTCAAACTGTGGTACTTTTCATGCAGTCAAAACCAGACTCTACTACCACTGGAAGACGATTCAGGTGCGCATGTCATGTTGACATCAACTGTGGCATTTTTGCATTGAAAACAGGAGCGATAAAGAAAACAGGAGAGATAAAATGCTCACTGATATGAAGCATTTTGCATGTGTCAAAACTGGTGCCAACATTGTTTCCTGGCAACAATGGTGAACACCTGCAGTGTGATGAGGAAAGCATTACATCAACATACCACGGATTGATTCAGAACAACAGTAAACAAGTGTGAAAGCAGACGGGCTGGGTAAAGTGAAGGGAGGACAGTCAAGCTCAAACAAACTTAGCATGAAAATGGCCTAAAACTGTGACTCACATGTCTTACAGTGAACCAATTGTAGCTGTATATGCAACATAACAGCACTGACGACAATGTTGTTTTGTTCTGTTGCAGCCACACTGACTAGCTATTCCGAGAACATGGAGCGAGGCGGCAAATACGGCGAAGGCTCACGGGGAAACCTGAAACTGTGGCAGTCTCAGAAATCAGGCATGGACTCGTTCCTGTACAGGGTGGATGAAAACATGACTGCCTCCACCTACAGCCTCAACAAAATCCCTGAGCGCAACCTGGAGAGCATGTCCTCCCACTCTGCCCACTCCATCCCTCTGTACCTCATGCCCCGCCCTAACTCTGTGGCTGGTGAGTCCCTTCCTCTTTCCCTCCCTCTCCTATGAAAGTAGAAAAGGAGGCAGCAGTTCAACCAGGTGTATGCAGTTTACAAATTCTTTGAGTATTTTTTTCTGGCAAAATTGGATTGAACTGCTGGTTCTGAGTCATGTAACACCCTATTTCTGACTCCTTTAGTTCTCCCTCTTCACTCCTTTCAAGCTTTCTTTCCTTGCTTGTTTTCTTCCTAGATGACACTTCCTAGACGCCCATTTGTGTCGCTCTTGTGACCACGAATGTAACAATGCGACACTATTGGAAAGAGTAGAGGAATATATTCATATTTTGGAGGAGCAAGTCCAACCTCATCTGTGTGACATTAAATCTATAATTGTATCGTGCTAAAAAAGCCTGATAGAGTATCTTTAGACCTTGGTTTTTCTTGCCAGATTTCAGCTAGACTTTACTCCAACTCAGCTGTCAAAAAAACACATTTACCATCTAGTTTCTTTTCACTACTTCTAAGCTGTTGTTGTACTCTCTACTAAAATTCTTCTCCTTTCATTCAGTAACCATTCAGACTTTACCCATAAATATCACATATTATTGTAAATTATTGGGATGTCAGCCAGCGTTTCAGGAGGGGAAGATGTTATGTGTGAACTGCTCATATTACCAGATATTCGGTGAAGAAAAATTAGTATAAATCCCAAAGCTCCAGACCACATTTATCCTGCACATCTGGGATAAATCAGCCTAAACTTCCTAAAATCTGAGCCTGCTTTTAGGAGGAGCTCAATTGTGGTTTGATTTGATTCAATTTGTTGTAATTTTTACAACCTTCAACATTCATCTTTAATTATCTAGGGAGCAAACAAATCTTGTTTTCATATTTCATGGGGTTATGTTGAAATTTCGGGTAGCTGCAAATCCGCAGTGGTATTTTGTTTAACTCTCACAGCCCTCTGGTGTGGATTGAAACCACAGAGCAGAATAATACAGTCTGGGAAAAACAGCTTCAGCAGAAGAACGTACTGTGGCTGGAAGAATATCACAGAAGAAAACTGGCATTTGTATTGCTGACAGAGGTCTCATTGATGTGTGTTTCTTATTGTAGGCCACAGCTGCCTCAAAAGGCTCCCAAAAGTAACAGTAAATATATCAGGAAAAATGTCAGTTTCATAACACTGATGCAGTCCTAATGGGCCTGATTGTATTATTATTCTCCTCATCAGAGAGGCTGTTACAGACGATGGGCTCTATTATGCACTTCTCTCACTCCCACTGGAAAAAGTGTGTGTGTGCACATACTGTAGACACGCATATATATTTCACTAAACACTGTAATATGCCTGACAAGGCCCGTCGCTGCAGCTATGACCCTCTCTTTATGCCGGTCATGTTCGGCTGTTTGACACTGCTGTCTGGCAGCACAGCGACTCTGCCGGGTTTAGAGAGTCACCCTCGATCTCATCTCCGCCCCTCAATACCCAGACCTTCAAAGGAGACTGAGTGAGCTGGAGACAGCTTTAAAGCCAAACTATAAGCTGCAGATGATGCAACAAATAAAATAAAGAGAGAGTTAGGGATGGAGGCAGTGAGAGAATGATAAAAAAAAGACATGATGATGTTTCTGAAGGCATTTGTGTTTGTCAGGAACAGGAATTCTGATCGAGCAGAGGGAGATGGATACATGTGGAAGAGGAGTGAAAGAGAGTTTTATAATCTCTCTCTCCCTGTGCTCCACAAAGAATTATTAGATGATGTAGGGATGGGAGGCAAGCACAGGCTGAGGATTGGCTGGGCTCACACAGCAGTGGAACATCAAAGCCCCAGGCATTAACCGTTTCTATCCCCCAGAGTGACAGAGAGACTCGCTTTGATGTGTGGAGAGCGAGGGAGAGAGATACGGAGTGAGAGCAGAAGGCGACTGGGGAGGAAAACGAGGAGGGAGGGGGCTACTTTATTACCTAACGAAGGCAATGCGTTGGTAGAGCTTAAGATGGATATGGAGGAAGGAGTAACCGAGAGTATTACATTTTCTCTCCCTTCATTGTGCTAATACTGCTCACTTGAGGGGAGCAGGGTTGATCAGAATTTAAAAATGAGTCTTTACTGCCCATCAGGAATTCAATTTCTTTTCGAGTTTCCATTCAGTGAAGAATTGCAAGTAAGTGAGGACAAGCAGTACTGTTTGTTAAAAATGTGTAGTCTTTAAAGCCAAAATAACCCAGATTTTCTCAGACTTTACAAAGCTCCTTACACAATTTATACAACTACTCTAATTTACATGAATTTATATACATATACAGTACATCATATGCATTATACAGCTTTTTTCACTGGCTGAGTAGTTCTCCTAATGACTAGTAAACTGATCTTGATGAGTAATATTGGTGGAGTGTCCCTTTTAAAGAGAAACTTAACACCCCCTGAAAGTTTAGCTTTTTCTGACCTCCATTTGTTGAGCCATAAACAGCAACTAACAGAGGTGAAATGAAAAATAAACCCAGTTTGGGACGTCACAGAGCAGCAGGAAAATATTAGCCTCCTGAAAAATTCCATTAAAACTTGACCTATATAGGCTTGTAGTCTGGCTTTTTTTTGAAGGGTTGACTAAAAAAAAGCCATGTAGACAGTTATAGTTTTATTTGAGATTTTTGCTGTCAACAGAGGTGAAATTTATTTGTGGTTCTCAGAAAGAAAAAAATTACCAGCCTATCTTTCCAGAAATGGTGCACTTGTTAATCTGGATAATACACAGATCTCACTGTGAATAGCTTTCATAGGGAAAGAGTAGAGAGTAGTTACCATTTACCTCGGCAAATAAAACCAAACTTTAGACATTTTCATGATACCACAAGAGAAAAGTGTTTTTTTAAAAATGTAATTTGGAGTGAACTGACCCTTTGAAATTGCCTTGTTGGAGGATCTATATGCACCAGTTTATATAACAGCCTGGGGATTATGGAATCCCTACTCATACAAAGACTAAAGGGGTATAAAAGACACTCAGACCGATTCAGTGAACTGACTCTATAGTCTCTAAATTCACTAAATTAAGATAACAGCTCACCCGAGATAACATTTTTCAATTTGGGGGGCGGACAAGTGTCATTGATTTCCATTTTATCCTGATTTCCTTTTTGTCCCTGATCCCACCTCTGCTTATACACTCGGTGTAATACCCGGAAATATTATTGTTTAAATACCAGGGACTCCATTATTTATCATCTCAAGTCATCTCTCGGGGAGATGAGAGAATGGCGAGGCATTTAGAGCACCAGCAGCCACTTCATATCTGAGATGACTAGTCGTCTCTCCGGCTAATACTGCGCCTAGCTCTGGACGGCAGCCCAGCTGGTCTTTGAGTGTGTGTACGTGTTTCTGCACACATGCGTTCATGCTATCAGTCACTCTTTAAAACAGGAAGTGTCTGATGTGGCTGTCAATGCCCAAAGCAGCTGAGCTCTCTGCTGCACAGTTAGACCTTTTCTCACTTTCTTTTTCTTACTCTCATCCATACTGTTTTTCATTCCTCTTTATTTCTTTTCACTATGCGTGTAGTCTTAGCGCATTGGCTCAGAAACTGTGAATGTGATCCCCAGCAGCCTGCTGCATTGCAGATAGAGATGATGCGCACACAGATTTGAGTCCTCACATTCAAACACAGTTGAAAGAGAGAAAAAAAGGAGCTCTTCCAGCCCTGTAGCCCTGAGTCATTCTTCCTTGGTTTAGCAGCAGATTAATGCCTCCACTGTCTCCGCTTTTAGCCCAGTTGGATGACCAGCACCCCCATTCCCATTAGGGCCAAGCCTCCAGCATTCTCAGCTGCCAGTTTCCCTCCATTTTGGGAAACCCATGTGGCTCATTTCTGGGTCCATGGCTGGGGTGACTCAGGCAGTCAGCAACACACACACACAGCCATACACATGCTCAGTACTTCACTGATCTTAACTCTAGTGGCAGGGAAACCGCTCTTTGAACCAGCGACAGGACAAGGTCAGTGTTGAGGTGCTGGTGAGTTTTACCCCGGTGAGAGGTGGTGGGCTGAGAGGCCTGCCACTTGGAGGGATTACTCTGCCTTACTTTTTTAGAGTGACTGGAGAGAGAGACAGAGGATATCATTGAGAAGAAGCATGCATTGCCGGTCACAGCTTTCCCCAACTCCTTGAATTTGACTTGGCATCTCAGGACCTCAGAGTATTTCAGGTATAGTGTCAGAGAAAAAGGATTCCCAGCTCTGATAAGGACACATCCATCTTATTATAAATTGGATCTTATTTTTGTCCATCAATTCTGTCGATCATGATAACATTGTACTCGCCAAGTTAATTGCTGATATCTGGGAACACACTGACATTGCAAAAAAGTTGTCAGATGGGGAAAAAAACACAAGCAGTCAGATGATCAAACTGGTTTTAAACAAACATCCAGGTTAGCCAAATTCATTTTGGAGCGAAAACAATGGCAAATGGTAAAATCATTACCCAAGTTGTCCGTTGTAAACGCTCATTACAGTTTACAGACCGATTTCCTGGTTTCCTGTGCAATGAGGAATTATTACCGATATTTCAGGTGCACTCGTTTTCAGTTTTTCCTCAGATAATCTGGCTAAACTGTTGGCTTGTTTACAACCTGTCCAATTGTTTGACCACTTGTATTTCTTGCCCCATGACTTTGTTGTCACGCTGTTCCCAGATCTCAGAAATTACCTCAGACAGTACAGTGTTCTCATAACTGGTATAAACGCTATGAAAAACAGCTATGAAAATCAGACCCAAGTTAAAATACACTGGAATTACTTTTAAAAAATTTAAGAAAAAGTTCCAAAATACTAGTTTGTGGTTAATTTTGTGACTAATATTCTGTCTTCTATCACCTTCCTCTTAGCTTTCCATTATCACTGCATTAGAAGTGTTCATTCTAACCAAATTTCCTGTCAGAGCACTTGTTGCCTAATTTTAAAGGGACAAACTAAACGACCCCTGCCCACCAACTTCTGGATGATTAAATCCCTTAATCTGTCCTGGATTTTATTGTTCAGAGTCTCTTGTCTTTCAATTCCCTTACCTCTAACTGAACCGTGTGGTACAGGTGTGAAGAAGAATCAAGTCTGTTGATTACTCACACACTGGCAGCGTCTAATCTCATTTAACATTCACTGGTTCCGAGCGTTGGCCCTGAAGACACAGTGTGGTGTGAACAATCAGCAGCCAGCGTCAGACGGCGCTCACTCCATGAATAAGACATTTGTCTGCTGAGCTAATTAATCCTGAGAGGGGCCAGATGGCATCTGCCTCCGTGACGCGTGACTGACACTGAGAGGAGGGAATTTTAGGACAGAACCATGTAGGGCTGGCTTGCTCTTTCCTGTAGGAGTTAGCAAGTATGAGAGCAGGAGCCTGACAACTGCCTCAGGACACTGGCATGAACCAGTACCACCTTCTTTTGTGTGTGTGTGTGTGTGTGTGTGTATTATAGGTTTGTTTACTGTATGTGTCTCTCAATGTACATAAACGTGCTGACAATAGTATCTTCTTTGCCTTTTTTCTCTCTCTCCCTCTCTGTCTCCCTCTCTCTATCACACACACAAACACACAACAACAGCTACCAGTTCAGCCCACCTGGAGGACCTGGCATACCTGGATGAGCAGAGACACACTCCATTACGCACCTCGCTGCGCATGCCCAGACAGAGCACCACCTGCGGGCCGGGTCGCTCCGGGCAGGACCTGAGAGGTGAGCAGCAAGGCAGAGTTAAAGAGAGCACACACACACACACAAACACACACTAACACAGACCCTCCTTACCCCTCATGTCCACAGAAAGCTGTGCTGATTCAGTCTGAGAGATTTTATTCAGTGTCTCTGTGCCGTGTGAGTTGCACATGAGACAGACACATCTTCGTGTCACTGACATTACCATAAATGCAATATGTCTGCACAATAAAGAAATGAATACATAAGACAGAGATCACCCTGGTTCTCTTGTTTAAGCCACAATTTATGTATTATAGTACAATAGTAAAGAAGAAAATACAAAAATATCAAGAGATATGGGGGACGTCCTTGTAGCCTAGTGGTTAAGACGCGTGCCATATAATTGCAGTGTCTCTGGTTCGATTCTGGATGGGGACCTTTACAGTATTTCATGCCCCTCTCTCTATATATCTCACCTGTTTCCTGTCTGGCTCTACCTTCATTGTCAATAAAGTCTAAAATGCCAAAAAAAATGAATAAATGTAAAAGAAAAAATATATCAAGAGTTGATTAAGACATTTTGAGAGAGTTTGTTTTGAAGAGAGAGAAATGGAGGATTGCATCCATGGCTGGACTCGAACCAGGGACTTGCAATTGCATGGTCACCATTTTAAACCCGTAAACCAGAACACCACAAATTATGATTTTAAATGGTAAAAAAAACAAAAAAAACCCCACATAAAATAAATTACCTTTAAAAAGATTCCAGTTTATCCATGGCTCAACATGACAAACTGCAACAAACATCTTTGCCACAAGAGATACTGCAGTGTAAATGCTGCCTGTGGACAAAAGAACTGCCTGCAGACATTTGCAGGTGAAAAGTTGTGCAAACCACAATTCAAAGCATTCAATCATCACTTTACCTTTTAAAAATGCTATTTTGTGTCAGGTTGGGCTCTGATTAGCCAGTTCACATCAGACACAGTGCAGAGGCAAACAATAGGACACTGTTCTGTTTCTCATCCACAAACAGCACAACTCAAAGCAGCTGAGCATCGCAAGGCAAAGCTGCATGACGAGCGAGTTATTTTTAAAATTCAAATGAAAGTCAGTGACGGTTTGTTTGCAGTTTGCAATGTGTTTCAGATGCAAATGCCTGCATGTATAGCTATGCTCTCATATCAGACCAGTGATGTTGCTGAGCTGTTGGTGATGGACACTGGAGGTTGTCAGCTGTTGTCTGTTGTGTCCTTGTGTGTGTTTTTGTGTGTGTAACAGAGGGGTGAGAGAGACTGGGGGAGTGCACAAAGAGCATTTTGTCAGGTTGTGTCACCACTAAGCTAAAATTTGTCTCAGTGCTTAACATTCACAGTCAGTGTGCGCTCCACTGCACACTTTTCAAGTCTAGAACACAGCAAGTGCCTCCGTGATTGAGTAAATCTCCTCAGCCTCCTCACCAAACGGCCAAATGGCCTTATGTCACAACATTATGTGTCCCCCTTGCCCTCCTTCCTCTGTCACTTAGCCAGTAATGAGCACCGTAATGGCAGCCCTCTGCCATCCAAGCGAACACAAATATTCGTCCCTGTGTGTTTTAAACACCTGTTAAGACCCCACTTAGCTGAGAGTGTGCTCGGCTGAGCTGCGATGTTTCTCTCACTCGACAAATGCAGAGTGAGAGTGTTAGAAAGAAAGAGAAAGGTAGGGGGAGATGGACACAGAGAAAGAGAGGATGGTAGGGAAGAGACAATTCCTCTCAAAGCTTCACTGTTACTGCCAGAGCCACTTGTTTCAACCTTCTTCCTCTAAGGGCAGCCAAGTGTGTTTACATGCCAACCGACTGCGTCCTAGCATGCGTTCTGCCTACTCGGATCAGTGTCAGAGCCTCCCTGAGTGCACTGCTCCTGCAGTTTCACCAGGAGAGACAGAGAATGAGACGGAGAGAGACAGGATGTGGAGGCAAGCGACTTGAAGAACAGGGTTTTTCCCTGCAGACGATATGAGGACGCATTCCGAATTAATTTATTCCTGAAATTTGAGATAATAGACTTATAGGTAGGGAATCAATGAATAAATGATTAGTTGGTTACTTTATTGGTTGTGTGTTTGCGTCACAAGTTGTCAAATTCAATAAGGACTTTGTGGCAAGGCTTAAAGGGTCAATGCCTGACACTTTGGTCTAGAGCAAGATAACTAGTGTCCAGATTGTGATGAAATTCGGGAATGAATGAATATTCAGGGTTCCCACAGGATGATTCATGATTGTGTGACCTCTACCGACCTTGTATCTACTGACACCACCAAAGATCTAACAGTGAAATAGGAGTACTTTGGAGCACGTTCATGTTCTTGAGAGCCTGAACCTTTTCCATTTCGGACACTCCATGAGCTTTCCTCCAGCACCACCCTCATTGTCAGCCCATTGAACACAAGATATCTAATGGCTGGATTGCCATTAAATATATTATAGATAATCATGGTTCACAGAGGATGAACCATACTGACATACTGAGGTGATCCCACGGCCTTTTTCCCAGCACCAAACTGTCCAGTTGCACACAAGATATCGTGTATTAATATATTTTTTTAAGAAAATGTACAATAATTGCTAATTAAGTGATGTAGTTTGTGGTTATTTTAGATTATCAGGCATTACATTACCTACATTTATTACATTATTAGTAGCCTCGTGCCTCAGAAAGCACAAATATTTTAACATATTATCACAGAAAGAGGCTCATTGGTTGTTTTGCATGAGAGACTGCTGGATGCAGACTTACATATGAACTAGAGGAGAAGGAGACTGTTGGTTATGTGTTGGTCAGGTGGTAACCAGCTGACAGATGCAGCTCTCTCCGGTTGGTTTTGTTGAAGCTTCTTTTGATGCTGGCAGTCGGGGGCCCGAGCTGTGCTGCTGTTTTGAGGAGAGTGAGTCAGACTGTAATGGACCTTCTTGTGCTCCTGCCTGCCCACCTCTAAGATTTACCACCCACCTTATCTATTCACCGCAAACTCACTCACATAACTGTACACTGCACACACATTTTCTCCCTCATTTATCTTTACTTTCCCTCTTGTCGCTTTCTGCCCCCCCCCCTGCTCGCATACACAAGACAGGTCTTTGTGCTAGCTGATGGTTGCAGCTTTTGGCTGATAAAAATATTTTCAACTGCAGAGGGTTTTATTACTCCCATATTTACTCCCTGACCGGGGTGCAAGTTAAATAATAGTTAGAAATTCAGGTGAGTGCTGTAGTTGATTAGACATTTAAAGGATAAAGCTGGTGATGTTCAGTGTTTTTCTTACTGTCAACAAATCCCATAAAAATACCAAAACCAAAAATGAACTGATCCTACTAACAAGCATCGTCTGTCTATCCAAAGCTTTATATAGGTTATTCCTCTGTGCCATGGACCTCTATTGTTGTCAATGTACCTGGGCATGTTAGTTTATTTTGAGTAAATTCCACATACACCATCCTGCTGCTGTACATACTCCCTAGAGCACCAAATGTGTATTAATCCGCAGCTGAAAATAGCCCCTAGTGCCCAGTTGTTTTAGGAAATTACTGAGCCTCTTTTTAAAAATGAAATATATATTTGTGACTGTTTTTTAAAAAGATTCACTGTACATCTTCAGTAGGAACCAATAGGCTTGGAGCGGACTGCCACAGACAGGGTAGGGAAGACAGAAAGTATTAAAAGACAGACTAACATATTGTTGGTTTTACTTTTTTCATGGGATTTGTTGGCAACAAGAAAAATCTAGAACGTCAGCATTAATGAACATTCGTAGAAAGAAACTGCTGCAAGTCTACATTAATCTGAATTACAGTACTGTTTATAGTAAACATTTATTTACAGCAAACACAGAAGCCCCTATTGCTGTCTTAGCCAAGTGATCTAGATTTGATGACTTGATATTTGCAACAGAACAACAGACAATGACAAGCTTCAGATGATTATCTAGCCTCTATCTACTGTTATTCACATTGTTTGACACCCCTCCCTTAATCTGTTTTCTGTAATCTTACCCTGATAAATAATTTTTCATTTAAACAATCTAGAATTTGATATATAGGTCTGTCTTGGGGTTCTTTCAAGGGCTTTGCCTCTTATATAACATATTGACATAATTTCCCCCGTTGCTTGGCTGCAAGACATAAAGAACACATTTTCTGAAGAGTTGTGTTAGCACATCCAGGTTTATTATGTTGCTCTAAATGTTGTGTCTGTTGTGCAAATTACATAAGATTAGATTTTTTTTTAAAACAGAAGTTATGTAAGATCCTGTTGGTGTTGCATATGCTAATTGTAGCTCTACATCTAAATGACTGAAATTTGAACTGTATGTCTGAAAAACCAGACAGCAGAAACAAATCCTTAGACAAAGTCACACATCCACAAACTCCTACATCAGCCATAAGAAGTCTTTCACCTGACCTGCGATAACCCATTGCCACACTCCCCAGACTCCTCACAACAAGCAAACTGATCATCTAAACCACCTCTCTTCCTCCTCCTCCTCCCATCATTTCCTCTCTTCCTCCACCTCTCTGCCAACTCTACCCTCCTCTCTTCCTCCTTCTCTTCTCCTCCCCCTCCTCCACTTCCCATCTTCTCCTTTGCTTCTCATCTTCCTCCTCCTTCTCAAGGCTGTTCAACCACTGTGAGTCATCCTCACCTGGTGAATAATTAAAACGTCTGAGACTCTGAGAGTGGTGGTGGGGGGGAGGTGGAGTGATATCTTGCTCAACGTCGCCTGAGGGGGAGTGTTATGGGCAGGATTATGAGCAACTGCTATCCATCCATCCATCCCTCACACACACACACACACATTTTCTTTCACCGTCCTGGAAACAACTCCCTCAGCTCCCGTTCACAACATGGCTGCCATGTTTTCCTGGAATACGTGACACAGTGGAGCAGTAGTGGCTGCACGACTTATCGCGCATAAAGCGGTGTAATCGTTTATGACATTTGGAGGATGGTGCCCGATAGTGTGAGGGTATGTTTAGTAATTCCACGAGGACTGAAAGAGCTTTACAGGCACGTTTGGCATTCAGTCACCCCCAAGATAACTGGATTAGCGCCACTTAAAACAGAGTAGCTGTGGGTATTTAGCCTCTTACTTCAGTGGCCTATGATATTGTAAATAGCAGCATTGGGTAGTTTTTGCATTTCCCATCACCAGTCTTGCATCAGGTCCATTCTTTCACAGCGTGACACCCAACTGGAAGAATATTACATCAGTTTGTGAATTATAGACAGAATAGAGTGGCCACTGTCTGTCTCTTTGTGTCTCTCTGACTGTGTGTGTTTATGTGTGTGTGTGTGTACGTGTCTGTTTGTTGAGTTAGCAGTAAAATAATGTGACCCGGGAATATGGATGAAATGTCTTTTATTACATCGGGCTGCAGCTGGCACAGAGCTTAGTGCAGTAAAATGCAGTGCTGGCCATGCACTCAGTATAAAACGAGGACAGCTTTTCACCCACTCCCAGGTATATCTGCTTGTACTTTTTGCTGATTGCATAAGTAAGAATATTCTCAGCATGATCATCGCATTTCTTTTCACTCTGTGATTATAATTAGCATTCCTGGAAAAAAAAAGTTATGCTTGCAACAGCACTTTGGAGTGCTGTGTGGTAAAAGAATACATTAAGAGCAATATCAGCTCATTATGTTATGTAGCAATGCTCCTTATCAGCACACTGGAGTCATTTACAGAAGACATACAGCTCTAATGCAACACTCCCTCCCTCCCTGCCACCCCCAATACATTTTGCAGCTCCGTACCTGTACACAGTATAGAAATTTCTGCTAACACAAAAATTCTGCAGGCTCTCACCATCTAATCCAACCAGTCTAATGTATGATACATATTTCCTACAGCTCTGACTGACAGTGTGCTTATTGCTAATATGCTGCAGAGTGTGAAATGAACTACTGCACTGGCTATCACCTGACCAGCAGCTATTTCTCACTGCACAATGCAAGAATCTGATCAAATGTAACATGCAAAAAGGAACCAAAAGAAAGGATCCGATTTTATAGTTTGTCTGTAATAACTCCAAATTTGTGATTTGTCTTGTACTGAGGTTGATTACTTTATGTACTTTATGTATTATGGGTTGCTAACTTTAGCAACCCATAATATACACAGTAGTCTGTGGAGTTGAGGTTGGAGTCTCCCATCCCAGGGTCGAATTACGACTAGAACTGGATACAATTATTTTTATTGGGATCGACTGATCTTGTCCGGCGCAATGGAACCAATTAGATTCTCCTAAAAGTGCAAACCTTCCCCAACCTCCCCTCCAGACATGCTGAGGAATACACTCGATGTAATTCAAAGGATTTCAATTAGTAATCGACCCCGGTCTGGTGGTTCCCCATATTTCTGACATCATGATGTGCTGATGCTATTGCTGCTTCCTGTTTGTTTTTTTTATTGAGCTACACCTTGCCCTGTGCTCTGACACACTGCACACTGCTGCCAGTTTTCGTTCCTGGCCTCACTGCCTTTCTTTCTTCCCTCTCTCATTACTCTCTGTCTCCTTTCGCTCTCTTTCTTTCTCTCTCTGTCTTGCTTGCTGTTCGTCTCAGCTTCCGCTAATAACACCCATGCCTGGCAATCCCAGTCACGTAAGTTTCTTTATTTTTCATTTGATGCATCAGGCGGCACATTTTGCTCACAGTCGCCCTGCTTGCTTGCTGGCTGGTGCAAGTCAAAGTGCTCTAGTCAAGTGGCGCACAGTCTTGCCAGCAAAGTGAATTATTCACGTACAACTCGCATTCTAAATCAGGCGCAATTACTAGATGCTGATATATCATTTAAAGAAATGACACACAAGATAGAAGAGGGCATGTTTTTATTTTCAAAGCTCATATCAGTTTAAAAGACGGGACCCAGGAGAGGACACCCAGAAGCAGCCGACTAAATTTTACACAGAATTTATCACACAGCTTCAGAAGTTCATACCAGACTGATTTACCCTCATTAGTCTTTAATGGTCCATATGTTCTGCTGAAAAGATGCCCAACCTCTGGAGGACTTTAGTTTAATGACTTCCCCTAATGAGTAACTCTAGTCGGCAGTGGCTGTTAAAGTAGCCACTCCCTTGACTTTTTGTAAATTTTCTTTTGCAACAAAATGCGCCTAGAGCACACATGTCTGGACTGTTATTAAAGGCGTTACTGCCTTTGAACTCTTAAGCTAAATTTTCTTGCTTTCAGTATTACATAAACTATATTATTCCTACTTCATCTTTAACTTATAGTGAGATCATAGTGAATACTTTTTATTTTCCGAGAAATTTAATGCAAATTTAATGATTTTATATGCAGTCCTTCCATATATCTTTAAAAGATTTAAAAGGGCAGTTTGCCACAGAATCCTGGAGCACAATGATATACCTTTCACATATGAATCATTGACCCATCAGTATATATTTAATCTCAGAAGGAGAACTTTCCAGTAGGTTATTAACTTTCTTCAGTGATGTCGATCTTTAATGTTAAATAACATGAATATCACTGTTTATTCTTTATTTTTATTGTTATATTTGTAACCTTAAAATCTACATATGTAAATACACTTATTTTGTTGACGGTACATGTGTAAAGAAATTTGTGGTGAACCGTATTTCAGTTTCCAGATGCATTACTGTAAAACAGGGGAAGACTCTAATCGCAAAACATGTGTAATTACATTAATGTGGCTTATAACTGTAATACCACTAACCAATTCTCTATTTCCTTGACCGGCCAGTGCGTTTTGCACCCTATCGGCCTCAAGACATCGCCCTCAAACCCCTGCTGTTTGAGGTGCCCAGCATCACCATGGACTCTGTCTTCACGGGTCGCGAGTGGCTTTTCCAGGAGATCGATGCCCACCTCAACAGCCCCAATGCCAGCACCAACCGCGGTGTGGCGGTAGTAGGCAACATCGGCTTCGGCAAGACTGCTATCATCTCTCGTCTGGTGGCGCTCAGCTGCCACGGCACCCGCATGAGACAGATTGCCTCCGACAGCCCTCAGGCCTCACCCAAACGTAGGCATCCACTTAGTCCTACATATGATTTCCAAGCCTGTTTTGCTTGTAGTGTTTTTATTTCCCAGTGAAGATGATAAAACTGTAGTATTTTAGAAATGTTGGACAAACTTCACTTCCTTTGTTTTGAGAATAACAGTGTGAAAAGCTTGCATGAATGTTACGCGTGTTAGAGCTGTCCCTGAGTGTGTTGTGCTGTCTTGTGTCCAGATGGAGAGGGGCTCCCTCTCACCCAGCCCCAGCCCACTCATGGCACCCTGGGAGGAGGCAGCTGTCCCGGGACCCCTGAGATGAGGCGACGTCAGGAAGAAGCCATGAGGAGGCTGGCGTCTCAGGTAGCAGATACACCTGTGACCATGTACACACACACACACACACATTTATGTTTCAGCCTCTGATTTACAGACAAAACACCCTTAAGACCACCAAAAGAATGTGTGTGGTACATTTGTCTCTAAGTACTTAAATACTCTGTTCTGGTCGATTTGGTTCGATTCAACTTTGTTGTCATTACACATGTACAAGGCAACGAAATGCAGTATGTATGGTGTGTCTTTGACTTCTTCTAATCCCATTGGCTTCTTTTACAAGTGCAAATTATCTATTTTTCAGAAATGGGCTCTAAAACTAAGTGTGCTTGTAGTGATTTTAATTTGAAAATTCCAGCTTTCAGTTAATTGCCGCATATTACAGGAAGATAAGTTCACAATCCCAAGCCACTTATGAAAATGTCTACCTCCCAACACCTTTTCCCCTTTTTCTTTCACAGCTGTGTGAAATATAAAAAAAAAATATATATATATTTAAATGCCAAATATTGTGGCAGGGGTCTCATTTGCATTCTACTGTATTGTCATTTTTTCTTCAAAGAGTAGTACTGCATACATGATTATTAAGAGGAAATAGTGCTGTATCACTAAAATGGTCATTTTAGTATAATGGTTGTTTTGTTGTGTTATTTTGTTGTGTTTGTAGTTCAGTGTGAAATTTCCAGGCCTCAGTCCATATGTAATTGAAAAAGCTGCAAGATAATTTTAAATGGCTCCTTTTATGTAAATTATGTTAATTTTTCAATTAGTGACAACATAAGTGGTAGGATAGAATAATACAAGCACGAACACGGCTCAGGTTCTGTGAGAAATGATATGGTTTCAAGCTTTAAAGTTAAAGTTTCGTGCCACCTGCACGCTATCATCGACTCACACAGGGTTTGCACCTGAGGTGGTAGACTTCAAAACAGGTGGAGATAAGTTGGGACTGTTTACCTTTTTTTCCTAAGTTTTGTGCAGCTCTTTTTTGTGTTAAATGTTGACTTTTAAAACAATATTACTGGAGTATTTAACTTGTTTTAACCTGCCTGCAACGTAAACCTTTATGATGTGCGAAACCGGCTCTCTTTCCTGCTCTTCTTCCTGTCTACTGTTGCACCTCAGTCCCCCTCCCCTGCTGCTTAGCCATCTGCATCCCTAGTCCCAGACTGATGCATTATGCAGATGTGTTTAAAAAAGAAAAAACAACTTTGCCAGGGAGCCTTATGAAATATTTATACCTGCAGAAAGCCATTTCCCAGCCAAGCTATTAGATCTTGTTAACTCTGTACATTAATAATTGAGCTCACTCCCTTTTTCACCCCTTTTGTTTTAATGCCCTTTATTCCATTGTGACCAAAAATTACCATTCCATTTTCCCCCTTTTCCTCACTGCCCTCTGATTGCTGCCATTGCCTGTGAAAATTCAAACTCTTTGTGATCTCTGTCCCTAGGAGCACTTAGTCACACCTGCTTCTCTTGTTTTGTTGACTAACCTCTCAGAAAATTCACCTGCCATCGACTATTTTCTAATGTCACTACATGTCCGTGCAAATACTTTTTATTCATTCATTCATTTAATCATTCATTCAAACATGTTTCAAGTACGTTGCTGTGAAATATGACAGTTTAACACTTGACTCCTTCGTGCCACAATCATCTAGCACATGAGCATGCATGAGCTAACTCCAAATCAGTCTCTCTTGGCAGCCGGAAAACGATGAATTATTAATAGCTGAAACCGTACAGCGAAACGAGAAGTATTATGTTTCATTATACTGCAATCATCCACCATGAAGTTGACTCAATCCCAAATGAGTTGTAGCTGTAGTAGACGCTGGGAAAACTGGCTCTGCACTGACAAAGCCCTGAGAAAAGTGTTATTTCTAAAAGTGTGTCATCTGACTCCCATGCTCCCTGACACTGATCTTCAATCAGTTTTGCAATACCCAAAGGTTAGTCAAGGTTAGGATTATCAGAAAGGAATGGGGAAGTGTTCACCTTTTATACTTCTCTGAGTGACCTGGCTACAATCTTCTCCCAACTCTCTGTCGCCCCCAGGTGGTGGCATACCACTACTGCCAGGCAGATAACGCCTACACCTGCTTGGTGCCGGAGTTTGTGCACAACGTGGCGGCTCTGCTGTGCCGCTCGCCGCACCTCGTTGCCTACAGGGAGCAAATGCTGAGGGAGCCACACCTACAGAGCATCCTGAGTCTGCGCTCCTGTGTCCAGGACCCCCTGGCCTCCTTCAGGAGGGGGGTCCTAGAGCCCCTGGATGCACTTTACAAAGGTGATACACTTGCAGTCGAGTGCAGTTAGTAGTTGCTGTTCAAATTCAAAATAGTACTTAAAAATTATGGATGTGCCGTGTAGACTTTATTCCATGAGCTTAAAGGGAAAAGCACATTGTTTTTATCTTTCCTGGGACAACTGGATGTATGAAATTATCTGTATAAAGTAAATAATCAATTGCATAAAAACAATTTATATATTTATACAAAATATTTAGTAAGCCCTGTTTTTAATAATTAACTCAACGACAGTACAGAATGGACTTAATCATGTATACTTACGAATTAAAAAAACTACAGTAATCTGTTGCGCTAAATGACTAAAAAGCCTTTCAAAGTCATTTTACCTCTTGTTCAGTTGTTGTTCATAATAAACTGGAATTTGTAATAATTATAAAGGTATTTGTCTCATATTCAAACACTGTTTTTGGCAATTTATAACTGATGCGTCTTTAGACCTCATCTTTGGTGCATGATATTAGATGCTTCTTGTGCACAGTGTACTCAAGATCAAAGTTCTTAATCTCAATGCTGGAACTGAATTTGTCTCTCTCTTTCTAACATAATACTGTTAGATAATATTTCAACATAATATTGTTAGAGGTTTAATTTAAAATAGAGACGAAAACTAAATCTGTGTTGATTAATTTTTTGAAATGAAAATATGACTTTGTGGCTTAGCCAGAAATGTAAAGCTTTTATCAAGGTGAAGATGCAGGTTGATGTTATAAAAGGAAATTAGCTACACAAGTTCCAGCTTACTTGTTGATTTCCATGAGATGTGGTTGAAAGGTCTGGAAACATCAAGAAAATTAGGTTTTTTTTCTTGATCTGCTGTTTCCAAGGTCAAGAAAGAACCTTCAAGCTAAAGATGCAGATTGTTTTTCATTACAGTCAATAATTTATACATATAGTACATTTGCTAAATAGTATCTGTTTTCATGCTGACTGTTATTTTTCAGAGAGGAAGATCAACTCCGAGGAGGACCTCATCATCCTCATTGATGGTCTGAATGAGGCAGAGTTCCACAAGCCAGACTACGGAGACACCATTGTGTCCTTCCTCACCAAAACCATCAACAAGTTCCCTCCCTGGCTCAAACTGGTGGTCACAGTCAGAACCACGTTACAGGTAGAGGACAGACAGTCAGCTCACAGATTGTAGCCACATCAATAAATGCCACTGTTTGTATCTGCTCCTCTACTGTTTTATATTTAATCAAATTCAAAAGTTTTTATTTTTATATTCAGCATGGAAGGTCTTAAACAGCAACTCTGCTCTTTGTTGTACTATTCTGTTATTGTTACCACTGTCAGCTAAGAGGGTTTTACATCAACATTATCAACGGGTTATTGTTGCATCAACTGGAGGCCAATAACTAATAATATTGAATTTGTCTTGAATACAACTCTACCCTCTTTGTCTCTGACCTTTTTGAGTTTCCCCTATTATGCAGAGGATATGAAAAGAAGTGTTATTCATAGCATTTTATACTTTATTTTTACCTTTGTATGAGTCATTTTACCTAAGTGAATAAGTACGTAGGCCGTTTTATTAAGATGTCTCTGCAACAATATCACCAAAAACGAGTTCCCAACTGAAATGATGAAATGACTGTTCAGGAGATCACCAACGCGCTGCCATTCCACCGCATCTCTCTGGACGGCCTGGAGGAGAATGACGCCATAGACCAGGACCTGCAGGGCTACATCCTGCACCGCATCCACAGCAGCCCAGAGATCCAGAACAACATCTCGCTCAATGGCAAGATGGACAACACCACCTTCGGCAAGCTCAGCACCCACCTCAAAGCCCTAAGCCAGGGCTCCTATCTGTACCTCAAGCTCACCTTTGACCTCATCGAGAAGGGCTACCTTGTCCTCAAAAGCTCCAGCTATAAGGTATGGAGTTATTGCTTAGTTTGTAATGGTTTTCACAGGTTTAGCTTATAGTGATATATCTAAACGTGAGGTTTTCAAACTGCGGGCGCACCTCCCTGCGAGCACGTGGGAGAGTTGAAAGGAGGACGTGGAGGGAGAGACGTGAGGCGAAGATACTGCGTGAGGTGAAAGGGGCAGGTGCAGGCTGTTGTTCTAAAACAACTACAAGTTAGTTGTTGTTTGGCACACTGATATTTCTCGCTTACGAACACAGTGGCTGTGACACACAGCTCATGCAGCAGTTAAGGTGCTTTAAAACCCTTAGTGCCTGATTGCTGCAATTTAGAATCATTCTCCTTCTCAGTGTCATAACTCACTAAAGTCTGAACACGCAGACATGAAACACATATTGTTAGATTCAGTGTGACTTACACTTTCCCATGAAACCATTGTCTCTGATATAAATGTCCATAAATCTGCTTAGAAATCATAGAAACTTGCCTGAGAAACATCATGTTTTTTAAGTTTTCTTCAGCATCAGAGTAATTCAGTGACAGTTGTCTGTACATCCATGGGTACATTGCAAACAGGAACTGCTAATAGCTAATTCGGCATACTTGTAATGGTGCCAATTTGTAAAAAAAAAAAAAGCTTGTGTAAAAGTAGTCAGCCCAAAGTAGTAAAAAATCTTCTTTTTGACAGTCAGAGCCCAACACCTTTTTGATAAATAATGCAGTTGAATTGTTTTAGTGTGCATTTCATAATGAAATATTTTATCTCACACCCGCAGATTCATTTAATTTCATGTATTCAGAAGTGCCTCCAGACTCCATAAAAAATGACAACTGATAAATTCACATTCTCCTCTCTGAGGAAGACCACGTGGAATAGTTGAAGACGCGCTGTACAAACACGATGCATTATTCATATTCTGTTGAGCGGATCCAAGGGAAATCAGCATTACGATTCAGATTCCCTTCCTTCCTCAGGTGGTTCCAGTGAACCTGGCAGAGGTGTACCTGCTGCAATGCAACATGCGCTTCCCCACGCAGTCATCGTTCGAGCGGGCGCTTCCTCTGCTCAATGTGGCCGTGGCCTCGCTTCATCCACTGACCGATGAGCAGATATATCAGGCCATCAACGCTGGTTCACTGCAGGTAGTTATCTAAAATATACAAGAACACAGACTTTTTAATATCTCAAGCCCTTTAATGGAGTTGATCTTGCTAATCTGTAATTTTACTCCATCCTTGAGCTAAAATAAATGAGTCAGTGATTCAATCAAAATTCATACTCTAGCATGTTATCAATGTTTACGTGTGCTTAAAGGCCCTGAAAACTTTTTTATTTAAATTTTTGATCTTCTCTGTGCTATTCTCACTGGTTTGAAGTGGGCGGGGCTCAGCTGGATGCCAGATTTAGCAATATTTGACTCACAAACTGATGACAGTTGGTTGGTTGTTTTGTCATTGTCATTCAAATCTGATCAAATCACACCTACACAGTCCTGATGAGTCCAATTATCTTAGTTTTTGAGTGTGAAACTCTTATAGTACCTTAATATGCTTTTTTAACTTGTTGATTGTTGCTTATTTAGTCATGAATATTTAATGTTATAGAGAAATACAGGTTTTTAGGGGCTTTAACAATATCAAGCATACTGCTTTTTTATTCCAACGAAAATAATAAATGATTGCATATTATATTTTATTTATGCTGGACGACTGAGAGATGCAATAGCGGTCTTCAGCTTGCTATCAAGATGAAATGAAGACGATTTTTTCATGTGCACTGAGCAACATTGACATGTATTGTTTTATCAGTGAGAATGTTAATGTGCAGTGTTTTGGATTTATTCTGTGTTCGTAAATGTCTACATATCAAATATTTAATCCGTTATTATAGAAATGAAACTTCCAAAAGCAATTTGCAATGATGTAAGTTGTTCCATGCTAAGCAATCTGGCTAATATCAGCATGACCCAGCTATAAATAACAAATAACATCGAAACAATGTCTGTGGCTGCAGGGCACACTGGACTGGGAGGATTTCCAGCAACGCGTAGACAACCTGTCGGTCTTCCTGGTGAAGAGGAGGGACGGTACCAGGATGTTTGTTCACCCCTCCTTCAGGGAGTGGCTGATCTGGAGAGAAGAAGGAGAAAAGACAAAGTTCCTCTGCGATCCGAGGTGAGGACAGGCAGGAAAAATGGTGGATTGAATGAGAGGAGTGGCTCTTTCTCTGTGAGGCTTAAATTGATCATACTGTATGTTTAGAAAGAAAGTTTATCCTCAAACTCGGCTGATGTAAGGTCTTAAGGAAACAGCAATTCCTTAATGTCTAGTTTAGGGAATCTTAATTTCCCCATCTGGAAACAGGATGTCAGGGTGGGACGTTACAAAGGGAGGGACCATAAAAAAGGACATTAAAACCATCATGTCTTAGAAAAAGTAAACCAGGTTTTGGGGAGTGAACAACCAAAATGCCCTTCTTTACTATGTTGCCACTCACATCACATGTTGCAGGTTTTATGATAGAAGGAGATTGTTCAAAAATGAGTGAAAAGTGATTTGAATCATTGGCTGTAAATGTTATGTTCATCTACTGCTACACAAAGATGTAATCACTAAATCTCAGCTGTTTTCCAAGAAATAGAATAATAAGAGTCTGATTAAAAATTATGAAAAAGTACAAAGGTATATCTTTTTAGCATTTATTATGAAATATATTGATGTTATAACGTAAGAAATTAAATTACGGTGTACCTAACCCCATTTTAAAGTTACTATTCATGTTAAAATATACTTATAAGGCCACAGCCACGACTGTGTAGTTAATCGTTAGTCGTTTATAAAAAGAAATCTCTCTTAGACGCAGGTACATTATTTTTATCTAGCAGAGGAAGTGTTATATTTTCAGCCAGAACATTTTATTTCCTGTATTATAATTAAAACCGATTGCACCGACTGTGCAGATGATAACACAATGTAATGACCTGATGAGTCATTCTCAAGTATTGAAAGTTTGTCCTCTCTGCAGGAGCGGTCACACGCTACTGGCCTTCTGGTTTTCTCGGCAGGAGAACAAGCTGAACAGGCAGCAGACTATTGAACTGGGCCATCACATCCTCAAAGCACATATCTTCAAGGTATACCATTATTTGTCTCCACACACATCTATATACACACATACACGCCCCCACACAGCTGTGGTCTGGCTCCAAATTAATGAATATTTACACTCTATCTCTCTGTTCAAGGGTCTCAGCAAGAAAGTCGGGGTTTCCTCATCTATCTTGCAAGGCCTGTGGGTATCCTACAGCACAGAGGGCCTTTCAGCTGCACTTTCTTCTCTCCGAAACCTCTACACTCCCAACATCAAGGTACAGGCGCTAGAGAGGAGTCATACTTAAAGAATATTTCAACATGTTCTGGGTACCAAATCAAGACTACTTCTCAAATAATGCGTCACAGAAATCTTCTCTCTCTGGACTAAGATAGTTTAAAAATTTGAAGCCATACTTTAACGTTTATATCCTCATTTAACATTTTTTTTTGTATGTGTGAGTTCAGGTGAGCCGGCTACTGATGCTGGGCGGTGCAAATGTGAACTACCGTACGGAGGTGCTGAACAACGCCCCCGTCCTGTGTGTCCACTCCCACTTGGGCTACATGGACATGGTGGCTCTTCTGCTTGAGTTCGGTGCCTCTGTCGACGCTCAGTCTGAGAGCGGCCTCACGCCGCTGGGCTACGCCGCCGCGGGGGGACACATGGCCATTGTGACTGCGCTTTGCCGCAGGAGAGCGAAGGTGTGTGAAGGAAAATGTCAAGGGGAGAATGTGTGTGAAGACTTTTCTGAAGAGACTTTTCTTG
Organism: Siniperca chuatsi; assembly: GCF_020085105.1. Taxonomy (NCBI): domain Eukaryota; kingdom Metazoa; phylum Chordata; class Actinopteri; order Centrarchiformes; family Sinipercidae; genus Siniperca; species Siniperca chuatsi. The sequence goes on from NC_058061.1 coordinate 6,097,814, forward strand.
GTGTGTGATCAAGGTTGTGATTGAATGTGTTTTGTAATTTGTCTTTTTCTGGATTAAAATTTTTTTATAGAGATAATTTCGATGTCCTGATAACTGTAGCCCCATTTGCGATTTCCCTTGCTATTTGTTTTCCTGATCAAATCCATGTCCCGTTAACAGGTGGACCACCTGGATAAGAACAGCCAGTGCGCTCTGGTTCATGCAGCCCTGAGGGGCCACATGGAGGTGGTGAAGTTCCTCATCCAGTGTGACTGGGGCATGGGGTCACAGCAGCAGCAATCACCACAAACCCAACAACAGGCGGCCTTCACCAAGAGCCACGCAGTCCAGCAGGCCCTCATCGCTGCAGCCAGTATGGGATACACAGAGGTACAGCAGGGAGGGAGGAGGTTGAAGTGGTGTATCATGCTCTCCAGTGTCACATATTTACTTCAGCCCAAATTATGGACTCTGAATCTTAAGTGATTTAAAGCAAAAATTATCAAGGGCTTACAATGGCCTCCTGTAACTACTACTGCTACTATACCACTACTAACTTTAACTCCAACACTAAAATTGACAATTTTGCTTTTTGGAGTGCTTCTGTTTTAAAATTCTACACTTGCTCAGGTAGATTTTGCTAGGTTTTGAAGCTGCAGAGGAAAGAAAATATTAAAAAGAAAAAGAAAATATTAAAAAGACTTATAATATTATATATATATATATATATATATATGTGTATATATATATATATGTATATATGTGTATATATATATATATGTATATATATGTATATATATATATATGTATATATATATATATATATATATTATAAAGACTAGTGAACTTACACTCATTTGAATTTGAGAAAGAGTGAAAGAGGAAGGGGAAAGACTGAGAGTATGATGGAAGGGAAAAGAAGTTAGGGGAATAGAGAGATGCCAGAGGGGAAGAGGGCCAGAGAATGGAGTGAGGATCCACGTAAGAATTATCTTTATGTGGTAAATCCTACTCTAAATAGGCTAAAGCAATGACAATTTTGTTCCAGCAGCTGATGGACCAAGGTCTGGTGGTCGATGTAGTTTTTAATGATGACTGTCTCATGTAAAATTCAGCCTTTTAGATCAGATTACACTAAATTAGTTTATTTTCAAAAGGAAAGTAATTTATAATAACAAGTTGTTTTTATCATTTAATTGTACTTAACATGTTTATCTGTTTAAAGTAAACATGGACATTAATCTATGTCATCTTGAATCTTGTCCCCCATCAGATTGTGTCCTACCTGCTGGACCTGCCAGAGAAAGATGAAGAGGAGGTGGAGCGGGCTCAAATCAATAACTTTGACACCTTGTGGGGGGAGACAGGTGGGAATACCTACTTTAGCCAGACATTACACCAATAAAACCATGCATTCAATACTGACAGATGGCTGTGAATGCTTAATAGTTCATGCAGTTGTCAAATCCCTGGTAAAATGCAAAAATAAACTGTAGTTTGTCCTGAGACATACAATTCAGACAATGTTTTGTTAAGGATCTATGGAGTGTTTTGTTAGAGGGTTTTTCTGTGTGGCGCTGAGAGGCAGAGCGCTGCAGTGCGGATATGAGAGATTGTTCTCGTGTGTCTGCTGCTGCTTGCTGCTGCTGCTGCGTCAGATGCTGATGGCAGTGCAGTGGTGTCATTGGAGCATAGACAGGGCTGGGCTCGCACAGAGGGGGAGGGGGAAGGATGAATGTGATCCAGGGTGCATAGAAATTACTAGTCTGATTGCCCTGTGGCAGGGTGTTGAGAAATGTAATGTATCATTGTAACCTAAAGCTATGAAACCTCATTGCCTTATTCCCCCGCTGCAGTGTTAGAGAGGCTGCTTCTCACTGTCAGTTGAAGAGGGGACTTGTACTCATTCAGCCGTAGTTTCATTGTTTATAAGGGATCAGAAGGATAACAGTTGTTCTGGAAGATGTTTTGTAATCGCAGTGTTACTGGATAGATCAATTGAAAATACATTATTCTTTACAACAGCCAGAGGGAGAGTGTGTATATCGGCATGTACAGATACTTACTGAACTGTGTATATCAAAGTGTTCTTCCAGCAAAGAATATATTATAATAATATAATAGATTGAAACTAGAGCTAGATGGATAAATTGGCTGATATTATTTTGGTATCAGTGTATATGTTGGCCGACAAGAACTTGCAGTACAGAAATGCCAAACGAGGTTTGACGTAATTTAGAGACAGTGTCACCACAACAGTTTGTCCACCAGAGAGCACTGGCAAGTTGATTTTTCGACTGTAAAATGTCCCGCTTAGTGTGTATCTTTGGTCACAATAAAAAAAAAAAAAACAAGTCTAAGGGATCTGAATGAACAAGATTGTTTGATTATGTTATGTTTTTATGTTTAAAAAAATTGCTATCGACCGATATATTATTATCAGTAAGTACCTCAAAAATCCAGTATCAGTTGGGCTATAGTTGAAATCAGGGTCACCCCTCTGGCGCTGCTACCACTCTGCTTTAAAGAGATTTGTTCACTCGGCTTAAATTATTCCAGTTATAATCATTACGTTTGAGAGGATGTCTTTTCAAAGGCCTTTGCTCCCACAAGAATCTCAAGGGTATCCTCTTCTCTCCCCTTTTAGAAGACTTTAAGATGAATCCCAGAAATGCTGTGTTTTCCCATAGGGCATAGATTTTTTTCAGCTATAACTGATATTTTTTATAATAACAGTGAATCAAATGATAATGTGAAAAAACAGAGCTAAGAGAGAGTGATTATTGGACATTAATCAGGTAGACACAAACACTCCAAATGAATGATAATGTTGCTAACAAGTTCCCCATATCAACTTAAAAGGTAATATGTCAATGTTGTGTTCATAACTTGTTTCCACTGCCCCACAAGTGGCCAAAATATCAGTTGCAGGTTTAATAATTACTTATTATAAGTAACTCCTACCTCTTCCAACAAAAATCATGTCAATGTAAAACCCATGCATGAAGGCACTCAGAAGAACTAAAAATCTGATTTCTATCCACCTCATTTACCCTACTTCTCCTCATCTCATCCCTGATTCATTGTGTTTTTGTGCGTCCAGCTCTGACTGCAGCCTCTGGTCGGGGGAAGTTGGAGGTTTGTCGTCTATTACTGGAGCAGGGCGCGGCTGTGGCCCAGCCCAACAGAAGAGGCATCGTCCCACTGTTCAGCGCCGTCCGACAGGGACACTGGCAGGTTAGTGGTCACCTGATCCCTTCCTCTCACTTACAACACCTTGTTCTAAAATAATTCAGTGCATTGGCTTTGATTTGAGTGGACAGAGTTCCCCAAGACTAGCTTTTGCTTCCTCCAGACCTGGCAGTTATGCTCTAGTAACCAATCATGTTTGTTTTATTTCCTTTTGATTGGATAAAAAATATTGTAATTTCTTCACCTTCAAACACTAAGCAAGTAAGACATGCTGTTGCTGTTATATAATGACATGGGAGTTGTATCTGGGTGTTTTAGATTGTGGACCTCCTCCTCACACATGGCGCAGATGTCAACCTGGCTGACAAGCAGGGTCGTACTCCTCTAATGATGGCAGCCTCAGAGGGACACCTGGGGACTACTGAGTTTTTACTGGCTCAAGGTACGGTACTATAACCAAGATTTTGGATGTTTTTAGAACACATTTTGGGTCAGTTAGGCCTTTATGCATTCAATTAATAGCTAAGGAAATACATATCTTGATCTTTGGTATTCAGAGCCTGAAGATAATGTAAGAAATACAGTATATAAATCAAAACGACAGTAGATGGTCAGCTTAAAGGATAGACTGAGATTTAGGCAGGGAATCGTTTTGAATTGCTCTGTTAAACATGTCTTCTTAACTCCACTCACAATGCTACTGCTCTCTGTGTTTTTTGACAGCAGTTCCCATGTGTCTTTCCCTGTTTGGTATGAATGCAAAAACAAACTATATGTCAGAGTCAGACCTGACAGACTTGCAGTAGAGTCAGATTTGACACATCCATGGAGCCACTGAGGGAAAAATCTCCTTGTGGACGCTGAAATATAGAAAATTCTTAAGAAGTATAATTGTCTCCAAATAATGTAGGAGCTAAGAATACAAGAATACTGAAAAATCTGATTATCTGAACTTATCTGAACCCTTTAGTCCTTCATACAAGAGACACACAGCCACTGCATTAGTAAAATTAGTATAATTACTGTTTTCAAATGATGTTTACAATAATTACAGCCAAATTAACTCAGCAACAGATTTTTAAAAATCCATCAAAACGAATTAAGCAGTTAGTTATAAAATAGCAAAAATGACAAACCAGGCAACAGATAAAAGAATTCAAAGTGAAAGAATCCTGGCTGTGGCTCACTGCTGCCCTTTCTCTTCCCAGGAGCCTCTCTGTCTCTGATGGATAAGGAGGGTCTGACCGCTCTGAGCTGGGCCTGTCTGAAAGGCCATTTACCTGTCGTCCGCTGCCTGGTGGAGAGCGGAGCCGCCACCGACCACGCAGACAAGAATGGACGCACGCCCCTCGACCTGGCTGCCTTCTACGGCGACTCTGAAGTGGTAAGTGGCCAGTGGGAACAACAGAATGCAAATGTATAAATGAAAAGGGCTGGGTATCAAACATTAAAGTCCCCCTCCACTCAGAAATGTGTTTTGTTTATTGTTACTTCACTTGGATGTTTGACCTTCACTGTACAGAAGGATTTATGTGCACAGGTTGACACAAATCCGGTGCACAAACACTGAGAATGGACTTTTCAGTGAAGTAGGAGACCTCTTGTTTCTAGTATTTTAACTTTTGAAACAAAAAAATATTTGCATATTCATGAAGTAGATTCTGGAGTTTTCAGTGAGGGAGAAGGAGTAGATGTAATTTCAAGAACTTTCAACAACTGATATCAGACAGAAATGATTATTCCAAATAGCTAAAAACATGTTTGGAGAGAATCTTTAATTCTTGTTTGGTACTGACTGAAATGTGTCAGCACACTGTCAAGTACCAAAAGCTGGCATCAAAGGCTTTCTCAAAGAGCCAATTTGAGTTTGAAATGTTACACTTCTCTTAATGTGATAAAGGAGGAGTCTGGAGCAGATGAGAGAAAAAATTCACAGTTTCAGTTTTTGGACTCAGCACATAGACAACATATAATAGATTGTTTTTTAATATATTCCCCAGCTATTCTCACGACTTTTCTTTGTCTTTTCAGGTCCAGTTCTTGGTTGACCACGGGGCCATGATAGAGCATGTAGACTACAGCGGGATGCGTCCTCTCGACAGGGCGGTGGGCTGCAGAAACACGTCGGTGGTGGTCGCCCTGCTCAAGAAAGGAGCCAAGATAGGTAAGAGCAGGTTGACAGATTTAAGAGCCTACCATTTAGCTCACAAAGGACCTCTTCTAAATGCAGCATACTTGTCCTGTAGCGCCATAATAAAAGGTCATTTGCCTGCCGTGAAATGAGATACAATTTGAGATTGTATTTTTGTTGAAAAGGTCATGCATTGGAGTTCAAGCATGAGCTGCATGAAAGTCTATGAAGGGAGAGTCCAAAGATGAAAACGCACTTCCTTTTAAGTGCACACTTCCTGCTGGTCATTATAGAGCACTGTAGCATTTTACTGCAATAAGCCATGGATTCAGGTTTGTGTCTCCATGTAGCTTAAACCACTTCCTGCTACTGTATGTCATCCCCACTGCCGCATCGTGCTGCTTCTCCTCAGCTATTTATGGCTCTGATATGTGTTTCTTTTTATTGTACTACTGTTGCCGCTGTGTTGTTTTGCTTTCTCTCTCTCTGTCATGTTCTCTCAGTGCCTCTGTTTGTCTCTATCGCTCACACTATCTCCCTGTTTCTCTCTCAATCACATGTTCTCTCTCTATTCCTCTGTGGTTGCTCAGAGACAGGTTGTTATTAGCGCTTGCGGTGTTTCTTTTCGATGTTTTCTTTTGTTTCTTTTTTTTGCTGAGGCACTTATCTCCGCTTCTCACTGCTGCTTTTTTTTGTGTTCCTTTTCTCACTTATCCTCCTCCTCCACCACCACTGCCATCACCTCTCTTTCTCTTTCACCTTCTCGCTGTTTCTCTCTGTTTTCTCTGACAACTCTGGCCCCCCTTGCTCTGCCCTCCCACTTACACTCCTTCCCTTGCTTATGACCTCCTTCCTCCTCCTTTCCCCCCTCACCCAATATCCCCCTCTTGCCCCTATCCCCCGCCTCTCTCTCCGGCCCCAGGATGTCAGACGCTGCCCAGTCGGCCCCGAGGTAAAGCCAAGGCTGTCGACTTCTCACCCCACCAGGCATTTTGACAGCTCTATCTCCTCTCTCTGTGTTGTCTGTGTCGTCCTAAGTGTCGGCAGGCCAGCTTAGCTACCAAAACCTTCTCAAACTGACAAATAATAACATGCAAAGGTATTAGCACTGACAGTGATCCAGTCGGGATTGCCTAGAGGTAGATGCTAACGTTCAAGTGGTTAATGACAGCATGCCCGGCCTTCAGCCTGTGACATCATATCGAGGTGTTGACCTTCCATTCCACAGATGCATGACGGAAGCCCTCAGTAACACTTGCGTGGTAGTGATTTAACGGAAAATGCATGTATTTGTAAGTCCTCTATACCACCGCCACCACAGACTGAGGTGATAAACCACTGTACTGTGCATTGTTCATCTTCCAGACGTTTCCCCAGTGTCAGCTAGGCCAGTCAGCAGCATTCCTACCCTCACCACCACCACTTCAGAGGACAGCTAACGCCTGCAGAGCTCTGTTATATCCCTCCTGCTTGCCTATTTTGTTTATTGTACCTGCCCTGTGTCTCCTTGTGCAAGATCCCCTCCTTTTCATCACCTTGGTGTGTGTAAATGTGTCAAGGATTGCTGTTGCGCAGATACAGAAAAGAACACATCAGTTTCAGTTAAGGGATTGTGTTTGATTTTTCAGTCATAAAACAGTCTGCAGGGATGAAGTGTCTTTTTTTCTTTTCTTTTTTAAATACACGACTCCAATTTGTTTGAAGTGGAGTTTTTCCTGCTTTTCTGCTGTCACTGATCATATCCCTAAATCAGTCAGTAGTACAAACAGTTACTGTACATCTGCACTTCTTGACAAGACAGAAAATATGTCTCAATAGAAAGACATGATAGCGTGATTTATATTTTTATTTTTTGTACATCTACTCTGGGTTTGCCTGGGCCAAAACATATTTGCAGGTAATCACTACAGTTCATTTTAATCAACCATTTGAGAACAATTCAAAATGTGCTCATTCTGCATTCCAATTAGGCAAACTCGACTCCCAGAAGGATTTAAAAACACTAATTATTGGCAAATACTATTTGACCCAGGTCTGATGTCCCATAGCGAGGTCAGTGTTCTCGAGGTGTCAGAGCAGATTTTTGTAATCTTTTCTCTGCAGTGGATTGCCTGTCTTTTCTCCTCCATTCCACATTTTGACTGTTGTCCTCATCCCTGTTATTATTGTTGTGTGTAGTGTGACTCCCAGTCGCTCCCTCCTTCTTCCTCTTCTGCTTATTACTGTGTGTCTTTCTCATTGTGTTTTTTTTTTTTTTTTTTCATCTGCTCCTTCCTGTGTTACCCAGGTCCAGCCACATGGGCCATGGCCACCTCCAAACCCGACATCATGATCATTTTACTCAGCAAACTCATTGAGGAGGGGGACAGCTACTACAAGGTCAGAGAACGGGACCTGCACTTAGATTTTATTGTTTGAATTAAAGATAAATATGTGGTGTTATAAATATCTTTTAAATGTGAAATATAAAAATATACTCATATCATACCACATACCAATTCAGTATATGTTACTTTGGACTGTATACTTATCCTGTTATGAGCAATATAAAACTAAATATAGGCATGGGTCAATGTCACTTGACATATATATTTTCTTCATAAATTCTATATTATTTTCTTCATACTGTGTGGACAAGGTAGAACATTTCTTAGTTTTATACATGTTAATCATGACTCTGCATGTGGGCTTTTAGTATATCTATATCACAAGTAGATATAAGGCTTTCATAGTTAACCTACAGTGAAAATAAGAATCTAATCTCTGAGAATGAGCTAATACTGAGAACAGATTCTTAACAAATTTTATGATAAATGTATCTTCATGTCTACGTCTGGTTTATATTGTGAAGGTTTCAAATTAGCTTTTTATTTCACTGTGAAGGGAGCTTAACCAGACTTCTTTCTGTTTGTCCAACAGAAGGGGAAGGTGAAGGAGGCAGCGCAGCGTTATCAGTATGCCCTCAAAAAGTTTCCACGCGAAGGCTTCAGTGAGGACCTCAAGACATTCAGGGAACTCAAAGTATCGCTCTTCCTCAACCTGTCCCGATGTCGAAGGAAAATGAACGTAAGTCGGCAGAGTACCAGAGACTGGTGTCACAGTTTCAGGGATTTACTAAAGCAGACTTATTTTAGATTAACTTTTGAGACATTTATCAAATTAAATAACCCAACCAAATAGTATCATACGTCGGAACATAATGAGGCTGTTGACCATATGTCTTGATATGTGTTGTTCTGCTCAATCTCTCCAGGACTTTGGGATGGCTGAGGAATTTGCTACTAAGGCACTCGAACTGAAACCAAAATCGTATGAGGCATACTATGCCAGGGCACGCGCCAAGCGTAGCAGCAGGTACACTTCTTTTATCCCTCTACACATAGTCAGAGTGAAATACTCTCTTGGATATACATTTTAAATTGTCTCTGTAGCTACGTTCTGCATTTGTGTACATGCATTGTGACTCCAATATGTTCCTCCATACAGTTCTGGATGTCTTGTCAATTGTTATTTTAGACAAATGTGACTTTTCCCCAAAAATTAACCATCATTCTCCAATTTCCAGACAATTTCCTGAAGCCTTAGAGGACCTAAATGAAGCCATAAAGCAGTGCCCCAACAACCGAGAGATCCTGCGGCTGCTCCAGAGGGTGGAGGAGGAGTGTCATCAGCTCAACGAGGAGGAGCACCAGCAGCAGGACCTGGAGCTGGAGCCTCCTCCCTCCCCTCCTCCTACGCCTCCCCCAGAAGAGGAGGAGTCCCTGTCCCTGTCCATGCCTCTTCCCCCTCCCCCAGAGCCCCGTCTGGAGGACATGGAGCCTGTCCAGGACCTGTTTGAGGACGAGGACTACCTGGAGCAGGAGCTGGAGGCCATGTCTGTGGGTCTGCCCCCACCTGAGTCTCTAACCAATCCTTCCAGCCTTCCCATCATTCAGAGCCCACCGCTCTCCCCCACACATCCAGATCAGATCTACTTAGCTGGAGGTTCGCCCATGGGCCAGCCCTACGAATATCACCCCACCTCCTCCTCCATGTCCTCTCCAACCCGTGGGTCATACCAGCCCACATCGCCCTCCCTCTCCCCGACACATCAGAACTCCCACTACCGACACAGCCCGCCTCATACCTCCCCGGTGCACCAGCAGTCCTACGGTTTCAGCCCGCCTCCTATGGGTACTGGAGGTCAGGGTATGGATCACCAGAGCCCACCGCCTTCCCCTTTACGTCGGGCTGCTCAATACAGAGCCAGTCCGCCAGTAGAGAGTGTTTGTCTGTACAGGTCCCAGTCTGGGTCACCTGTGCGCTACCAGACAGAGCAGCTCCCCGGCCGACCCAAATCTCCCCTCTCTAAGATGAGCAGCCAGCGTTCATTCCAGCTGAGCTCACAGCCCTCTCTGTCCTCCCAGCACCACCAAGCCCAAGGCCTTCGTCTTCAGCCTTCTATAGCCCAAATAGTCCGCACAAACCAGCCCAGCAATGTTATGGGCAACAGCATTTACGGGGGCCAGATGGGCCATTCCATTGGTGGTCGCTACCAGGGGGGTTCAGTGGACGTGGAAAGCCGACTGGTGTACCAACCCTCCCTGGATGGACGGTCCATGCCCCAGGTCCAGGCCAGCCTAAGTTCTGGGGCCCTCTGTCAGCACGGCGGCCGAGGAGGGGTTATGGAGTCGGGCCTGTTGAAGGATGAGCTACCCCAGCGCCCCTCCTCTGCCTACCGCGCCAGCAGCGGGGGCCCGGGGGGCATCCGTTACAGCCAGACACCTCAGATAAGCCGCAGCCAGTCAGCCGCCTACTACCCAGTCTCTGAACACGTACTGGAGCGCGCCAATGCCATGCCCCCCTGCCAGCTGGGCTCTCCTGAAATCCCCCATATGGTGAGACGCCCCGTCAGTGCCAATACTACTGAGATGAAGCAGCATGTGCCCACCCCCAGGCCTCTCATCCATTCTCAGAGTGTAGGCCTTCGATTCTCCCCCTCCAGCAACAATATCTCAACTGGATCCACCTCTAATTTAGCACCAGGCTTTAGGCCTTCCTCTTCCATTCAGCAGATGGAGATCCCCCTGCAAGCCACATATGAGCGCACCTGTGATGACATCTCTCCCATCTCTCCCTCCCAGGGTGGCGGGGGGCTGTATCAGGGCGAGACCACCCGCTCTCGGAACACGCCCTTCATGGGCATCATAGACAAAACGGCGCGAACTCAGCAGTACCTGCATCAGCCCTCACGGTCCAGGGCCATGACATCCATGGACTCTGCAATCAGCCCCACCTCACCTGGCCAGCTAGTCCAGCAAGGCTCCACCTACAGTCCCCCCGCCTCACTCGGCAATATCGCCTACTACAACAAGACAAACAACGCCCAAAATGGACACCTGTTGGAGGAGGACTACTACTCCCAGACCCAGCCCCCCTCACTGGGCAAGCTGGCCAACGGCTCCCGCGGCAGTGGGGACATCCTGGAGCGGGTCAGCCAGGTGCCCACTTACCCAGATGTGAAGGTGGCGAGGACTCTGCCCGTGGCACAGGCCTACCAGGACAACATGTACCGCCAGCTCTCACGTGACTCCCGGACCCAAGGCCCCACCTCCCCCATCAAACCAAAGAGACCATTTGTGGAGTCAAATGTGTGATGGCCTGTCTGTCACTGGTTGGGTGGACTGGGCTTGTTAGTGGGAGTGAGAGGAGATAAATAAAAAAATATTTAGCTCAACAGCAGATGCTGCTGACCCTTGTGTATGTGACATGGACGAACTGATCTTAAAGAACTCATGAGAGACAGATCCAGTCAGAGAGAAAACCACACAGCCGGCACACACACTTAGGGTATTAGACATTATCTTATATGAAAAACATAACTAACAGTGAGAAGCGACTATTTCATTATCATATTCTGCACACAGGTAGGATAACAGGAGAGTCCTAAGTTCTGATCTCATACTGAATCAAAGACCAGTGCACTTCCAAAATGTTGAGTGGCACAAAGTTCCCACAAGTGAACACAACAGGTGGGACTGTAAGAGTGAAAGTACTAATCATTGGACTCTACTTGTGGACTCTGTATCCATCTTCTGTTCTTTCAAAGTGTGCTCTTAACCAAGGTTGCTAGTAGGCTCTATTCTATGTAATACAATATTATATGTTCAATACTGTACATTGCTCAGAAAATACAAATGGCTCAACAACTCAGTACTTAGAGAAAAATGACAATATTTATAATTAAGTTATATATTGTACATAGAAATAAAACAAAACATAGTTTGCGTTGGAATTGTATTCTGTTAACCCTGCCTTTGTGTCCCACTGCTAGTCATATGGATGTGGAAAACTGACCAGGGTTTGGAATGAGGGACATTGACCAACTTTGAATGATATAATTACCTCTATTGTGTCAAAACAAAAAAGATTTTGTTGTGGTTTAATGCAAGAAAATGCTTTCTAAGGCTGCAACTAACGTTTTTTTTTTTTAATCGATTAATCTGCAGATTATTTTTTGATAGAATAGTTTTTTTCTGAAAAAAGTCAAATATGCCCAGTATAATTTCAGTCCAAGGTTCAGATGTCTTGTTTTGTCTGACCAACAGTCACAAACAACCAACACCCAAAGATATTCAGTTTACAATGATATAAAAATAGAGCAGAAAAGCAGCAAATCCTCACATTGTAGAAGCTACAGCCAGAGAATGTTTGGCATTGTTGCTTGAAAAATGACTGCAATGATCATCGATTATCAAAACAGTTGTCTATTAATTTCCTGTCAATCGATAAATGGATGAATTGTTAATAAGCACACGTATAGATTCAAATGTTACCCAGAGTATCAGAAAGTGCATGTACAGAATGCACTTTTTAAAAGTCTAGCTTTAAGCTACAGGAATTTTAAATCATCTTTAACTGAAGGGTGCTGGATCAAATGATGGATAGAAAATCCTGTGGTAGGTGATTTTATTATGTGCCACATGAGTATCAAAGTTCGCCTTTGTCCCTCCTCCGTACGTAATGACGCTGTATGTTCCTAAGAGTGAGTAGAACGTACAGTACATATGCTAGTGATGGGTTAACATGGATAGTGCTCAGCGATTAAAAGCAAGCAAATGCATACACGACCACTGTTACAGACGTTTCCCTTTCTCCTGCATTATTTTGTGTCGTTTCTTTTTACCCACAATGCATTTTTATTCCGCCATTTCTGCACTAAAAATGCCTGTTAAGTTCTTAACTAAGGGTGCACTTTATGTATTTTACTTACTTTGTTGTTATGATTGTTGAATTTGAAGAAAGTGGGTGTGTGATCAGTCAGATCTCTGACCAGTGATACCAGACTATCATAGACAATATTACTATATGATTTACAAAGCAGTGATGAATGACAATATGAAGAGCAAACAATGTTTTTAAACTGGTGAAGATGTATAGACTTTCTAGCACAAGTTGTATATACTGATTCAGATATTCCACTGAGTCCAGCTCTGGTTTGTTTGTTAAGCAAGTCTGTTTCAAGAGGCCAATCATATTTAAGTATTCCACATCATAAAAAATATCCATTAAAGTCCTCTTTCTCTAAATTAGCCAGTCTAATCCACTGGTCTTGCACACATCTTGAAATTAAGTTGAATCTACTGCAAAAAAAGTACCCAGAAACTCAATATTTGGAGTTTGGGTGATGGAGAAAGTGGAATTATATGAATATTCAAGTTATTTGTAAATGTGGGGAAAGTTATAGACCATTTGTCTGTAACATTTTATTTTGGTTCTCTGATAAAGAATATCTAAAGAGAGACAGATCCTCCTGACTGTCTCCTAATCGTTCTTAGTTTCACCTGCTATCAGAGAGATGCCCAAATTATCTTTACAGAAATGAAGGTATAAACTGTATTATACTTAATTTAAACAAGAACTTTTAAGTTGAGGATATTTGAGGGTGTATGGTTTCAAGCTGTCTGTGTATATTAGTTTGCTGTAAATAGTCTGATGCATGTTCTATTCTTTCCATGAGCTCAAGCAGAAACATGTATAGCAGTGTTCTGACTCTGGTGTGTGATACAACGTTCGGATCAAGATAAGGAGACTGCTATCCCTGAACTATCCTTATCATTTTCCTTCAACCTCACCAGGCAAAAGCAAAAGGTTCTTTTATTTTAATGTATTTGCTTGCTGAGCAGAGTTCTCTTGTCTGTAAATGTGAGCTTTCAGATCGCTGTGATAAAAAGTTTAATTAAAAACAATAAAAAAGAATGTGTTTTTATCTCATGATAACTGATTGTAATCTGTACAGTCAAACCTATGTATTGGAAAAAAAGAACATATTTATAAATGGTTACCAACTGAAACACGCCCTGCATGTCAGTCATTTATTTTACTGATTATGTGAATATAACATACACATGTAATTTTCATATTTTGGATGATTTTGGTCCACAAAACTTATAACACCAGTGTGTTGACAGTAACAAACGTCTGTACAATATGATGCAATCTAATACAACTCCCAAAAATACCACATTTGCAAAGCTATTAATGTTTAAATAAATGGTGTTGCATTGGATTTCATTATATTAAGTGCCCATGTAACTTACATTGACATACATCTGCTGACCTTTTAACCCAAGTATGAGCACCAGTTTGACCAAAAGATGGTGCTTTTTTATTTTTTAATTGTTGAATTTCACACAGTATGCTTATGTTATGCACATTTAAAGGGGAACTCCACCCATTTCACACAAAGTCTGTTTACAGGTCTTGGATAATACTCTACATAAATGCAAAAAGTTGTATACAGCCTTTTGTGGCTACGGAGGGAGCTGCGTAAAGTCTGATAAATTGCCTCAAGTGACATCATTAGAGCCAGCGTTGGTTGGGGCTGAAAACTACAAGTTTGAAAATTAAAAAAATCTGGGGGTGTGGAGACCTCTGTAGCCCGCTCCTCATCTCTGCTTGAGGCTAGCGCATCGAGGCTACAGTACATTAGCCGCTACTAGCATAACACACTCTGAACTGAACTGTTGGTGGTTCTGTTGCATTGTGGGTAATGTAGGTGCCAGGTTTTGACAAGGAAGAAGAATGTGTGAAATAGAAAAGACTATATCTCTTGTTCTGCTGCAGCAATTTTGATCCTTTTTCTTACTGTTCATTGTGAGTCCGACAATGTTACAGGAGTGTAATGCTAAATCAGTGCAGTGCTCTTTTGACCTTTCTTGCGTTACGTTAAACAAAAGTAAATTTCTTGCACACCAGAAAGTCTTAATGATAGGTGCGTAGGATCAAAAACTCTCCACTGTGAAAAAAACAAAGAATTCTGCACACCGTCAATCACTTGTATTCACTTTAAGAACAATGTTTCGGTCCTCAGACCTTCATTCAGCTACAAGCTATTTGGCAAAAACACTGCAGTATTAACAACACTTATTACTATTATGGTATATGCATTTACTGCAAATGTGCAGTAAATTAAAAATCTGATACATTCCCCACATTTATGGCCCATGTACTCTCATCAGAAAAAAAATTGTTGAATTGTTAGAGAACAAAAATCTACATGGACTGAACAACATGAACTATACCCTTTACACACAAGACTACCCATGAAATACATTAAATAGACATTAAAAGTGTTTACAGAAACTGAGGAGGAAGCTATCGTCCTTAGAGGTGTCTTTCACACCTCCAACATGGAGAGAAAATGGTTTCTAGTCCTTCTTCTTTTTGTGTGTGAAAAGGTAAACCAGTCCAGGCACAAGCACCATGACAATCTGGGGCACTATGACAAATTTGACAAAGAATAGGCCATAGAAGAGGCCTTGTGGTCGGACCGGGAGCGGCAGACGATTGACGTGGTACAGTCCCATGGATGAAATGGCCAGAGACAAAGCCCGTGGAGCCCAAGGCAGAGACCATCCACCAGGCTTCCAGTACTGGGCCAGCCCCAAACCCAGAAGGGCCCCGCAGTCTCGAGTCAGAGAGGAGAATGGGGCTGTATCCAAACGAATCCACTCAGCACGGCTGCACCATTTCTTAGCCAACGCAATAGACCTGTTGAATAGATAGAATATATCCAGTGTAGGCAAGAAAAATGTACAACTTCCCCTCCTTACAGAGCTTATTATGCACTTATGAGACACATCAATACACATAAATATAATAAAAAGGCTAACCAGGAGAGGTCGACTCCCAGCTGCTGAAGTCCAGCATGCAGCATCAGAGTACTGAGCAGCAGACAGATGCTAAAGCTAAAGAAGAACAGCAGGGGGCGACCTTCTGGTACTCTGCCGCTCAGAACAATCCCCAGAATGAAACCTGACAAGAACAATTCAATGAGTTCAAATATGCAATGAAAAATATACTGTATGTTCTCGCTTAACCTCTGTGGTAACAAAGGGTAGAAAAGAAATGCAATGAAATTTTACTGCTAACATAAATGATCTCCATGATATGTTGACATACAATATACATTTTTTCACCTGTCAAGAGATTTTTCCATACCGTTTATACTGTGTTTAACATCTCTGAGTGTATTAGGCTACGGTGGAAAATGAATCAATGAGTCAGTGTTTTTAATGGTAATTTTGGATTCATATGATTTTTGCATCAGTGTGAAGAAGTACTTGTCAGGCATTTAATTCAATGGATTAGCTAAAAAACAGCCAATCCAGTCTGGTTGTTTTACGCATTTATGATTTCTTAATTGATTTCTCAGGAAATGTATTACATTACAATACATATCGATATTTTTAAGTAAAATTATATATGCAGAAATAGAGGATTTAATCCATATAGGCTACCCCATACTCCATGTTTCAGCTTGTGCATTGAACTGTATTCAGACCTGTAATGGAGCCAGCAATGACCTGATGGGGGAAGTGGGCGAGGATAAAGATCCTGGAGATTCCGACTGCCACCAGCATCACCACATAGAGCAGGTAGGGAGCAGCTGATAACACCATGCTGGATTCACAGAGAAAGACAGATTCATTAAAAATAGCTCTGATATGCTCCAGTTTCTTTATCTGTGCATTTTAAAAGCCAAAACAGCATATTTGTATATTTTAAATGGGCATACCTGTGAGTACGTGAGTACAGAAATGACCCCAGTGAGGACACCACGACCCACCAGACTGCGGCCGTCACCATCGCATGTCCCGACGGACTGCCTGAGAGACAGACGCCAGATTTAGAGCTCTGACTGTGCAATGAATCAAGTGTACTGTCTATGACTGATACATGTTATATTTTTCTTGGAGGACTTCTCACCTGGGCCGGTTTCACAGGTGGAGGAAAACTGGTGAACATTGGGTTGCTTGTTGACGAATAGACGTGATTCACCTATCCACCAGAATGGCCTTTCTCCAAACAGCATCCTGGGAAAATATACAAAAATGTACATTTCTGTATAGGTCATAAAGCTGCATGTTTCCACCTAGTGTGTAATATCATTACTTTAGGTAGTGTTTGTACACTGGATATTTCTGTTTGTTTGTCCACTAACATTGTTTGTCCAACAATCATTTAATACTCCCTTCCCATTTCTACTACCCTATCCTTAAGTCTGTGTCTTTCTACACTGAACTTTTCACATCCTATTAGCACATTCTCAACAGTTTCCTTATAGAAATATAAATAAAATATAAAATTTTCTTTTCTACACCTACCCCTATAAATTCTAAACCTATAATATCCCCTACCTTTATTGTTTTTATCCCATATTCCCTACCAAGATTTCATTATTTCATGGTGTATAAATAGTCTTGCCTCAGTTCTACAAAAAATAATTTCTAAAATATCATTGTCACTATTCTTAATTCTCCTTGTGCCAATTTATCAGCAACAGTGGTTCCATCTACTCCCACGTGTGCTGGTATTCAGCACAAATGTAAATCTATTCACAGTTTCTGAAGGTTTAATATAATCAGATATATTTCAATCAAAAAGATTGAGCATTTCAGCAACAATATTTTAGTGTTTTAACCTCCTCTATCCATTTTAGATTAATGACTTTACTAATAACAACTAGATTGTACTGGAACTGAAAGGTTCCGCTGTTATCTGTTTCACCTCGGACAGTGCACTCGGATCCCGGAAGTTGCGACGTCAACAGAATAAAATATACATTTGTTTCTAACTTAACTGTTGCGAATAAAAATTGAAAAAGAAAACACTACAGTTGTTGTTGTACACATGACATTGGCTGATTTCAGTGTCAACATTGACGTTTAGCTTCATGCTATCATGTTAGAGCTAAGAGAGTAAGCTAACGTTACACATTAAAACCATGTTTAAAACATGTCGGCTGCTTCTTCTAGCCTTACCATTTAAACACCAAGTTTAACCACTCCGATATAGCTGCTACCCAAAGCACCGCTACTCCAGCTCGTTTGCTGATGAAATATGTAAAAGGAAAGACGAGCAGGAATGCTGCTTTTGGATCTCCTATATGAGTGATAACTAGCCACATTTTTTCTTGACTCATCGTCCTCTGCTGGAGACTTTCAGCCATCCAGATGCCTTGGGTGTAAACGGCCTCCATTCCTACGTCCTCTCCCAATACATATATTTCGATGAAGATGAAAATCAAAATGCAATCCTCATTATTTTGTACTTCAGGAAGTGCTGCAGCAAAACTAGCAGTACCGTCATTTCTCCGGTACGTGGAGCACTTTAAACTGGAAAGGGCTTGAAAAAGGGAGACAAAGACACAAATTTCTACTTCGATTAATTAAATTCTAATTACATTCGATCTACAATTAAAGCACTTAGCAGATGATTTAATGATATAACGTGTGGTTAAACCCATTAAAGGGTACATATAATTCATCGCATTTGAATAAATGACCGTAACGCGACGTACTTCGACACGCCCAGGTTTCGTCTCAATACGACATCGCGTCGTTTTACGTAAGGCAGGCGCTCCGGTTTCCTGGCGGAGAAGATGGCGGCTCCTGGACCGGGGGAGTATTTCAGCGTCGGGAGCCATGTCTCTTGCCTCACCTGCTTGGGCCAACGTCTGCAAGGAGAAGTGGTCGCGTTTGACTACCAGTCCAAGATGTTAACTCTGAGTATCCTTTGTTTGTTTCGAGTTGCGGACGGCTTGCTGGCCTGCCTGGCTGCAAGGGCCTGTAGGGTAACCGAAAATATGTCAAATAGTGATCCGCGCAGGCGTAATTGGTGGTAGCTGAGTTACATATCTTTGTCCGTTTTTAAATATTTTCATGTGCGAGATAGTTGCCCATCCACCCCTTATCTGTTGAAGACCCTGTTTGTGTTGCCGGGTCATTTCATGGCTTCAAGTTATCTGCTAGGAAGTGCATGTGTTTTGAATCCACTCATTGTATTGCCAGACCTCAACATGGATCACTATCTGGCAACGAATCCTAGTAAGGCATCATGGCTGTGTGCTCTCAACAGGCACAAACCGTTGCTAGTTAGCAAGCTAACTGACGTTTAGCGCATCTCGCTCTAGCTCGTGTACACAAATTTACCCCACACAGTTTGTGATGCCATTACTTGGAGATGCTAACGGTCATTTCCAAAAGCTAGTGATGCTTGGACACCGAGTACGCTTCCACGCTACAATCAAGTTGCTGTTAGCCCGGCTAACATGCTAACTTTCGGTCAACCCCACACTGCCGCTGCTAGCTCAATTAACGATATTAGCATTCCCAAGCTTATCAGCTGGGCTTTTTCCTGTGTCTCACCCGATTCTGGTGACATTGTAATTGTTGGGTGATTATGGGGTAAATAATCCCACAGTTATGTTTCATCTCAACAGGATTCAGGTGACACATGCATCACGAGTTCATTACAACTAACGTTAGCTTGCTGGTGAACATGTCTACACCCTTTCATGGGTGTGTGTGTGTGAATGTGTAATATGAATATTATTTATGGTATGTTGGGCCACCTCACGATTTACACAAACGTAAGGCTTAAGATGTAGTTAACGTCAACGCGGCCAAGCTGTGGGGTGAGACGCCAAATGAATGAAGTGAATACAATGTGGAGGTTTGACAGTTTGCATCACAGGCCTTTTGTATTGTTTGAACGGCTTGACACTGAAGTACCGTCAAAGATAAACGGAACTAATATCACAGTCAAATTAGTTTTTAGTAAAGACATTTGAGTCAGGAAGTGCGCAAGAAAAGCCTGGACATTTTCAGGAAGCTTTCTTTTTCAGGGTTTAGATTTAATCTTATGACACACAGCTCGAAATTTGTAGGTTAAATTACACTTGACATTGAAAGTTTGAGCAGTTTACTTTTCACACTCAGGTCAAACTTTTATGGTCATGGCTGTCACTGCCATAACAAGTCAGATCCTGTCTGGTGTCTTATGTTTTTTGGATCAATGGGACAAAAGAATTATAGAGCACTTAGTGTGATTCTGATGCAAAACAAGCTTTCCCCATATTTTAGACCATTTTGCAACATATTGATTTCTCTAACAAGTCTGACAAGCTGTGCCTGTGTTATTGACAGGGCAAGTGGGTTTGATGTCTTGAGGCCCTGGTCTGTCAGGGTTGCAACATTTCCCTGTTACTTTTTGTATATAAACTCAGAATTTTGCTGTTTTTCACTCAAAATTTTCATCCTGTGGAAAATAAAGAAGAACTTCATCTGACTGCAAACCGGTGCGCTTAAAAATCAAGATCCCATGGTTGAGTTTATTTTATTAAATCAGGTACTTGAAATAAGTCAAGCTGCCATTGAATAACTGACTCAAAAGACAATTACTTTAATGGACTTTTCAGCAAAGAAAGTCATTCAAAATCACAGGAAGTGAGCACTTGCTTTGCTGCTGTATGGATGTGCATAAGCTGTATATCATTTTAACAAATTTCTAACAAGACTTCATTCATCCATGATTACTATAGGTGGCAGCACTGCCTTTGGTGGTCGCATGCTGTAACTGGCACTCCCTTTCACTGCCAGTGTTAGTCAGCCAGTGTTCTCTGTATCATAAGCCTCTCTGTTCAGTCTAACTGATGGTGTTCAGGTTCATCAGGGGTCAGATTTCAATAGTCATTATTCGTTCTGATGCATTTTCATTTCATTTTCAAGTTGTGTGCCTTGACTTCTTTCAAAGAATGTGCTTCCTCCAGCGGTAAGCCAAACCTCAACGACGTCATCCTGATCAACTTAGCCTATGTTTCTGATGTTGACATAATAAATGACCGCACTGAGACTCCACCCCCACTAGCATCACTGAATGTTAGCAAGGTAAGTGTTTTTGTCCTTTTTACATGTGTTGAGTGTGATGGGAATGATTCATTTCAGAGCCAGATAAATCAAGAAGTTATATACTGTAAGTGAATGTGAGGTTAAACTTGAAAACACATGTAACCGAAAGCTCATCATTTAGTCGCAGCTGTAACTCAATTCAGGGACTGGATCCCCAAATGATGCAGCCCTCAAAGGCTGGTCCTTCACAGGATTTGAAGGCCACGCTGAGCGTGAGCCTCTTCCCCAAATGAGACAGTCTTGCCTCACAGAGACCAAAACTAATGGTGCATTCAGACGAGCCTTGTCAACTTTAAAGTAAAACATTTCCGAGTGTGTCACTAGGTAGTTTTTCTCAAACGGCCAGCAAAGTGGGAGTTGTGATTTGTCACCTCACCACATGATGGACAACTCGTAAACATAACTTCGATTTACATTGATCTAGTTCAAGTACTGTCTTTACCAGTGACTGATGAACACCTGGTTGCAAATATGACACATTCACTTAATATTTCCTGACTTGTTGAATGCTCCATAAAAGAACCAGCCACACTGCATTCTGGTATAATGAGGCTTGGAAAGTACAGCATATGGTGTTGTCAGCCTGTGATAACATACTCAGTCTAGAAATATGGACTAAGGATCCAGCCCCTGAATTGCGACACAACAGGAAAAAAAAACCCTAATGTTCATAGATTAATCTTTTACATTGCTAAAATAAATCCTGTGTGCGTGTAAATTACGCCCTGTGATTAACTGGTGGCTTTAGCTGGGATAAACTCTACCCCCTGTGATCCTAAGTTAGACTAATTAAGACAAATCAGTGAAAGTGTGAAATGCAAACATGTTGTTGAGCCAATGGGAGAGATTTTTGTTGTGGCAATTATGTATGCAAAATATATTCAGAAAATGTCCATTTCTAGAGTCTCCTATGGAGCATAACACTGTGAGCAAGATTAGCTTGAGTCATTAACCAAAACACAATAGAAGGTAAATGTTGAAACGGTCCTGACTTGTTATTACAGCAATTAAAAATAAGAAGCCGTTCCTAGTTCAAAGCTATCAAATGTAATAATGTTTGATGTTAAGAATGCCTTTTGTTCTGTTCAAATCTTCACAGCTTGCCAATCGAGCACGGACAGAAAAGGAGGACAAGCTGTCCCAAGCCTATGCAATCAGTGCTGGGGTTTCTGTGGAGGGCCAACAGCTATTCCAGACTATTCACAAAACGTAAGAACTTCATACTATTGTATGGTCAACAGGGTCGGGGAGGTAGTTGCTAACCCTGCTCAATGTTATACAATGAAGATCAGAAGTATCAGTACATGTGTCAGACAATTATAAGCACTGAATATGTTAAGAAGATGAGATTATGCTGATATTGTTGGATATAGAAGTATTTTTTTACCATCTGTCATTGGCTTACCTCACCTTAAAGGTCTTCACAAGCCAATCCGAAACGACCTGTGGAAAACTTACCTGAACCAGACACGCATACATTTAATTTCAGAAAGAGAGCTGGTCTGAAAGGGACCCAAGGGCAGTCCGACGCGGTTTGAAAAAGACCTAAGAATATTTAGACATGATCCAAAATGCGGTTGACCTAAACAGACCCAAAAAGAGACAACGCCAACACTGGCAGCAGCACGATGCTCCACCGATTAACAAGCAGCTGCGGTCAAAAAGAGCAGCAATACATGTAATTTCTCTTGCACTTTACAGTTTACGCTCTCTGTCTGCATCAAAAAAACCCACATTTTATTCCCTGCAATGATTATGGTCCACCATGTGCTTAGAGCTAATAGTGAGACCTGTGGCAATAGAGCAGGACCCCACCCCATTATATTGAAAATAATATGAACACGCACTTGTCTCAAGTTCCATGTCGGGTCTTAGTCACTAGGAACTGAGTGGGCTTGTGAAGACCTCTACCTCACCCAGCAGTGTCATGTCAGCCCAAGACTAAAACAAAGTCCAAACAAAAATTCAAAATAAAACTTGTGGACAAATCTTTTAAAACAACTCAGAAGAAACATGATGCTGATTTTAAAAGGTGAAAATAGCTAAAAAAAAAAAAAAAAAAAAGTATTGTAGGGTGTAATAAAAATGTATTTTCTTTAAGAAGTCTACATTCCCCCCCGTATTTGACTGTAACAAATTGTGCTCATTTTGAGGCAGATGTGCCTCCTCTGAAATTTGTTCTGCCTCTCTGACTGACTTCACTACTTCACCCCTCCTCCACCTCTAAATCCGCCAAAGACAAACTCACAGTCCAGATATCGCCCCTCTTCCTGGATGAGTATTTTATTGCATTAAAAGCATTTTTGTTTTGGGGTGAATTGTGTGCTGGATGTAATGAGTAAGCACCAGCATGTCTTGTGTGGCAGTGGAAACAAGGCTATCAACTCACCTGGTTTGTAGCTCTGTCAATCCAGCTAGAAAGTCATATTTAACACACAATTTGACAAACAGAATTAATGCTGCTACACGCTAAAATTGTTCAATCAGGTGTCAGGTTTTGGCTGACTAGAGCTGATTCCAGTTTAAATAGAGGTATAGGAAAGAAATGCACAATAGAGATCTAAAACAAAACCTAGCTTTTAATGATCACAAAATATCTTGCAGTCAAAAAAAACAGCTTGTTTTTTAATTTTCTTGTGATAGCTGAATAACTTCACGATCACAGGAAAACGAAGCTTATGTCAAGTTCACTAGCTTATCTCAACAAACTCTGAGAAATCATTTTCTTCACGTCTCCCGTGGCTGTCTGAAAATTAAACGTGCTTTGTGGCAAATTCACGTTTCGTTATGTGACGTGTTTGATGGTATCAGATTTTAGTCTCAGATATCCGATCAGAATCCTATTTAAGCCCTGTATCAGACCGTTATTGGACACCTGTGTGGCTGTTTCCCTACTTAGTGGGACAAATGCAACTTCAGTCAGTGATCACGCCAAGATTAAATTAATGTTATTTCCTCTTAAGAGAATTGCAGTCAATCGTTCTCGCTACTCGCATAGTTTTTCTGTTAGTTAAGCTATATTCATCTATGCAACATATTTGACATAGAAATAGTCATATATAAATAAATTGGATACTGTGTTCTGACATCAGCTAGTCATAACTAAGTCCAGGAAATTCTTTAGCTGAGATAAATGTGAGGGGAAACCCTGTGTCAAACCTTTCCAGTCATGTTACATTGTTTGCTTCACAAACACGCAGATAAGATGATGTTTACTTTTCTTTGCAGCATCAAAGACTGTAAATGGCAGGAGAAGAACATTATTGTGATGGACGACGTCGTAATCTCGCCGCCTTACCAGGTTGAGAACTGCAAAGGCAAAGAGGGAAGCGCTTTAAGTCATGTACGCAAAATAGTAAGTATGCTTTATATCTATATAGTATTTCACCAATAATACATTGTTGCAGGCTTTAGGGATGCACCTATTTTGTATTATGGAATAGTTTGTAGATTTTTTTTCATCTATGAAATGGCCATCACAATTTCTCAGTCCAAGAAAACATTTTCAAATTGCTTTCTTTCTTTTCTTTTAAATTTACTGTTAAATATGACAAAGAGAAGCAGCAAATCCTCACATTTGCAAACCCAGAACCAGCGAATGTTTGGCATTTTTGCTTGAAAAATGACTGAAACAATTAATTGATCGTCAAAATAGTTGCCAATTAATTTTCTGTTGATTGACTAATCCACTAATTGTTTGAGCTCTACATGGCAGAATCATCATTCGTGCACAGCTACTGTTTTACATAAAACACTTAAAAGCTGGGTTAAATTAAAGTTAACCACACCATCTGCTGCTGTTTGACTATCAGCTGGTAGAGCTTCAAGGCAGGTTTCAATTAAGTGTCCCGTCTGCACTGCATTTAACTGAGTTCCCCCAGCCCTTGCTGCTACATTAACAAGCAGCACGGCCAAATGGAGCACAGCCATTAGTACATAGTTTGGTGACATCACGTGATGCCTAGCATAGCTCTACCCAACTTCACCTGACTAGAGGTCTAATCACGCAAACACCTGTATGGATGTGCAGGGGCTGTAACAATACAGCATAAGACTGGCTTTTTAAATTCAAGTCACTTGAGCATTTTTAGTTTTTTGGGCATGGGAATTATCAGCTTAGTTGGATGGAACCCCAAAACAGAGAAAATATTGTTATGATATGCATTTTTCAAATGCATGTGCAATAGTGTGGACATAACCTAAAGGCAGTGGTATGCTAGAAATGACAACGTCAAACCACGCTGGAAGCTAAAATGGAGATAATGGTGCACGTTTTCAGACACTATTTCCTGGAAGGCATTCATAGTGTTGCCCTGTTCTACACATGAAACGTGACAGAGGTAGTTGTGAATGAAAGAAGAGAGCTAGAGATTGAAGTTTAAGCCCTGCTTACTTTCTCACCTCAACACACCTGTCCTAGCTGCATAAGTACATAACTGTTTGTATTTTAAGTATTATTGTGATTTTTTTTTTTTTAGGATTATTTTGATACAAGATTTGTAAAACTTTATAGCCTGCTCCTTGTTCAGATAAATATGTTTTAGGTTTGGTTCGTCACAGAATTGGTGTCCATATTGTTCATAAATGTTATTTCATTCTTGCAGGTTGAGAAACATTTTAGAGACGTGGAAAGTCAGAAGTCCATGCAACGTTCACAAGCACAGCAAACACAGAAGGACTCCACTTTATCTTCTTGAGTTGGCAGTGTGGGTCGGCCAGGGAAGGCGACGCGGGTGGTTTTGTTCCCACTGCCAGACTAAGTCGGCATTCCTTGTCCTCAGTCTGAGACCACAAGGAGGAGCGCTGAGGGCCCTGGATCCAGAAGATCAAAATACCATTAAATGAAAAAGACAAAAAAGAAAGAGGAAAGATTAAATCTTAAATTAGACTTTATAAAGAATAATTTAAACATGAACCATAAAGCAACCATAGTTTCCTTAACTAACTTGTCTCATTCTGCCCCCCCTCCCCCCTGTCCCTGAAACCTTTTCTTTTTCCACCCTCCTTCCTTTGCCTTCAGTTCCATTTCAAAAAGAGAAAACTAGAGCAGTCAGAAAGGCTTGTTAGCTTTATTTTGTCATTGTTTCCTTTTTTGCTGTATCCATGTTATACTGTCTGTATTTTCTGTATTTTAAACAAAATGTGACTTGAAATGCCACACTTTAAAGGACATTTTCTAAAATAAAAGTAACAAAAATTCTGACTGTAATACTGTAATTTTCAACCAGTTTTTGAAGGGCTCATGAATAATGATTTATTTAACAGATTATGCAATCACTTTCTTGGTTTTAATAATGGGAATCACTGGAAATGTGTCAACTGTAGGACATATAAGGGTAAAATACTAAGCTTGCATATTTGTGGTTTGCTTGAAAACTCAACGTGACCATCATAGTTGTCCTTAACTGTCCTCAGGGTGACGGACCAGGCTGCCACACTGTCCACGTTTTTGAGCAGATCAGGTTTTTATGGACAATACTCAAGTTTATTTTCAGGGATTGTTTGGTAGCCGGATTGTGATGCATCCATGTAATTACAGGGACTTGAAGCTGTCACTGTTTCAAATTAATTATTTAAATGTTTTAAGCCTCTGGTTTCTCTAAAGCTGCTTGATGACCTTTACTGCTGTCCTCTGGGCAACAAAGAGCACTTAACAGTAAATCAGTGGTATGAAATCTTTATTAAAATATGTAGTTTACAAAGTTAAGTGAATACTGCTAATGCAGCTGGACTCGTTTGAAAAATACTTCAGAAGGGCAGTGATTTCTATGCTTTTGGGTAGAAATACTGCTCAATTTCAGGTATTATTTCATTATTTTCATTATCAATTCATCTTCAGATTATTTTCTGGATTAATCGGTTTGGTCTGTAAAATGTTAGAAAATAGTGAAAAATGCCTGTTGCATTTCCCCAAAGCTCAAATTGACTAAATCGAATGTCTTCTTTTGTCTGACAAATGGTACAAACCCACAAAATATTTTGTTTATTTTTGTAGAAGACAAAGAAAACCAATATTGACATTTGAAAAGCTGTTACCACAGAATTTTGCTTAGAAAATGTTCCATTAGTAGCGCTCTCTCTCTCTCTGTGTATATATATATATATATATATATATATATATATATATCAAATATGCGCAGTGATTATTTTTACCCAATGATCCACAGTGCTGAGATAATACTTTAGATAAGACATCTTGTGCTGTTTTTACCTTGTGAGTGGTGAAGCCTATATTATTGATATCATTTTGAATTGAAGATACTCATTTAATTTTGAGGTCATAGTCTCTATATTGGGACAGACTTGAATTAAAACCAATGTCATCTTTACCATAATTGGTAACAAGATGATTCCCTCACCAACTCAAATATTTAGTTATGAAAAATCCATATATAATCTTACGTAATGTGATGCGGAAATACTAAGATAAAGTAACTGCTTTCATTTAAAAAAAAGCCTCATGTCAAAATACAGTAGCAGATGTGAATCCTTATTTTTGGTAAGGGTCCAAAGCAGACCAGGTTTGTTCCACAGATATGGTTATGTTTTGAGATTATCTGTTTAAGCCCATAAACCCTCTCTAATCAGGAATATTCAATGTCTGCTCATAGAGAATTTACTGAAATGAAATGGTTCTTTTCGTTTCTACATGTATTGCTCTGAGGGAAATGCATACAAGAGGGTAACCGTGCCTTTCAGCAGGAGTGATGAGACCCTGATCTAAACAAAAGATGCCTGCCGGTGGCTGCACGATGCTCTGTGTGACGCCTCTGCTGCCTCTTCTTCTGAACACAGTGTTGGGCTTCAAGCTGTGTCCCAGCCACTGCCTGTGCTACGAATCCTCTGACTTGGTGGACTGCCGGAATCGTGGTCTGGTCCGGGTCCCTCCCAGTGTCCCCCACGGCACCTGGCTGCTGGACTTGAGTGGGAACAAGCTGACTGAGGTACGCACTGGATCCTTCATGGGGCTGTGGTCACTCAAGATCCTCCTGATGTCCAAGAATAGCATCCAAAGTCTGCAGCCACAGGTACCACAAATAGGAACTGTGCATTTAATTGTATTGTGTAAATTCTGCATTTAATACTTTGATTTAGAGCAGTGGTGTTCAGATCCATTACTTAAGTAAAAGTAATAAAACCACAGTGCAAAATACTCCATTACAAGTAAAAATCCTGCATTCTGAACTATTATTTTGAGCTGAATGTACTTTAAATATCAAAAGTAAAAGTACTCATTATGCAAAAGAAATGGCCTGTGTAAGTGTTACATTACTATATATCTTATCATTTAATCATTATTACTGGTGCATTAATGTGAAAGCAGTATTTAAATGTTGCAGCTTGTGGAGGTGAAACTAATTTATACTTATAATAATACTTTATGTACCAGTAGTTTAATCTAAAAAAGGCACCATACTTTATATTTAAGTTGATCATTGTATGTGAAATCTTAATGTACAAAGTAACTATTAACTAAAGCTGTGAATTAGGGCTGCAACTAATGATTCAAAAAATGCCTGCACATGTTCTCAGATCCCAAAGTGACATCTTCAAATTGCTCCAAAAGCAGCAAATCATCCCAAGTGAGAAGCTAAAATGAGCAAATGTTTTTGCTTGATGAATCGATTATCAAAATTGCAGTTTATTTTTTTGTTGACTGACTAATCGATTCATTGTTTCAGCTCTACTTTGATATAAATGCAGTGGAGTACAAAGTACACAGAAAATTGATATATTTTACATATATTTTATTGTAAATTTCGATTTTATATTTATGATTCTTGACTTTTGCAGTACGTGTTTGTGACCGTTATGCACCAAAATACCAAGGCAGATTCCTTGGCTGTAAAAAACTACTTGGCAGTAAACCGATTCCTGAAATGTAGAAGTAGTATATAATAGTAATAATCAAGTCAAGTGCAAGTTCCTCAAAATTGTACTTGAATAATGTTCTTAGTTACATTCCAGCACTGTTTTTGACACATTTCAAATCTGCAGGTCAGAGTGATGCCTAATTTCTTTCCTAATTCATTTCAGTCTCTGTCATCGCTGCAGTTTCTGGAGAGGCTGGACTTGAGTTTTAACCAGCTACGTTTGCTCCCTCTGGGCTTCTCTCACAGTCTGTCCTCCCTCCAGGAGCTCCGGCTGGACCACAACCTGCTGCAGTACCTGGACTCTACTTCACTGGTTGATTTTGAAAACCTGAGGAGACTGGACCTCAGTTACAACCGCATCCGGGCGATGGATGTCAGGGCTTTCGGCAGCCTGTCTCGACTGAGCCTCCTCAACCTGGAAGGAAACGGGCTGTATGTGCTTCAAGATGGTCTGTTGTGCAGGCAGCAAAGCCTGGAGGTGCTGCTGCTCAGCCACAACAACATCTCAGTGATCGAGACAGAAGCTCTGGCTCCTTTGCGGAGTCTGACTCTGCTGAGTCTCCAGGGAAACCAGCTGAAGCACATCAGGTTTAAGACCTTCCTGAAGCTCCAGACCACCACCACCCACCTTCAGATGTCCTCCAACCCCTGGATCTGTGACTGTGAGCTGCAGCGCGTCTTCAGCAAGATCCAGCATGTTCGACATCTGCGCGTGTTGGACTACAAGGACATCGTCTGTCATGCTCCTGCTCAGCAAGCCGGGAGCTCCCTGGCATCACTCGACAGCCAGCTGTGTATTGCTGAGACAGCATCAGTGCTCGTCATCACCATCACTGTGATGCTCGCTGTGATCGGTGCCCTGGTCAAAGCAGAGTACAACCGCAAGAACAAACAAACTGTAAGTGATACAGAGTCAGAGAGGCAAGAAAAATGATGTGTTTCAGTCATGACCAGGTATTCTGGGACTGAGGTGTGGACTGGTATTGGATGCCGTTGCATAATAGGTTGTAGTCAACCACACAATATCATGTTTCAATCAGCCCTTAGACCACATGGTCTGACTGTACCTTTAAAGCTTTCTTTGAATTACCTTAATTTCCTACTACGACTGGTATGGCAGCCACTGTTGCAGAGATGAGGGAAAAGATAAGAAGTACAGAATAACCCTTTAGAACCTTAGGAGAGAACGTTAAGGGGATAAATGATTCATAGTTTTTCACCTTTATCTTAAATCTTCATAAATTTGTAAAGCAACAGTCGCCCAATATTAATTTTGAATATTTGGAAAGGCCTTCACTACACCACATCATGTCTAAATTAAAAATAGGACCCTGACTTTTCTGTCTACAGTATGTATGCTGCAGGAGTGCCCGCTTAGCAGCTCAGAAACTGATTTCTATAAATGTGGGTGTGGTGGGTAGTACAGGTTACTGGGAATACGTTTTCAAACATTTTTGAAATTCCCACCACCAGCTGACATCTCTAAAACATGTCTAGATACGTCTCCGTCTCTTCTAAATTTGTCCTTGAGCATTTGGAGAACTGGTTGTATTCCAAAATCTGATCTTTCTTGTAGGTGCTGACCTTATTAGACTGTAAGAGCTGAACCACACTCAATGCTAACCTGTTACATATTTTTATTTTTGGCTGTGAAATAATACAAGCGATGTGAATGTTCACACCATCATGGTCGCCTCATTACTGGTCATTCATTCTGATACTAGCAGTGGACATTTTGCTGAACTTGTAGCCACTTTTTTTATTACAACAATGGTCAAAAACCAAACTGATGTAACAAAAGAGCTCGCAGACAGAAATAAAAACCAATCTGACAGGCTTAAGGTAGTTCAGATAGATTAAAATCTACATTGAAACTGTAATAGCAAAAGTGTAACAACTGCATAAATAAGATAATTCTGACTTGCCAATGTTCATGCAATAAGCCTGGGGAATTTGCAAATGTACTATATTACCAACTTAGTAATATTTTGGCTCAAGAGAAAAATTAAAGCTCAACGGTGAAGTGTCTCCTTTAGTTGCAAATCTACACTCAGTTGCCAGTTTCTTAAAAACGAATATCATCTACAGTAATACAACAGTCCATGAAGGTTATAATGTTCCGTTTTTGTTCAAACTGTTAAAGAGAGGTGTTGATTATACTGTATGGTCATGTCGGAAGCTGCAGTTTGTAGTGTTGTTGAATTGTATTGTTTTATACTGACAGGCGTTTTTAATATTTGTCTACCACATTTATATCAATGAGGGTAGACTAAATAACAGAATGTACAGTCAGCGTAACACAACATAGTTCAACAGCACCACAAACTACAGCCTCCAAAATGACCATTATGTTGACTCAACACCTCTCTAAAACAGTTTGAGCAAAAACGGAACATTAAAACCGTCATGAAGGTAGGATTTATTGCAGGGCTGTTGTATTAGACGGCATTAGTTTTAGTTAAAACTAAACTGGCAACTGATTTACAAATTCAATTTATGAGGCATCAGTTATATTCAGCCTTTCAGTTGAGGTGGTCATAGATATCAAAATTAAACAACACTGCAATATAATTACAGATCAAAATACTCAAACATGGATAATAATCTTCAGCATTTTTGTGCACCATCATGTGACTTAATGGCGTTATTTCATATAAAATGTGAACAGTACTTACACAAAAGATTAAAAAGCTGTGCTTATTAAATTTAATGAAATTCACATGAATAAATAAAAAGAACACAAGTGTTTATTACCAAATGGCTATAACTGTAGCCCGCCCGGTTCATAGACAACACCATATAAGTTTAAATTTTAAGTTTCCCTTTATTTATAAAATATTTAAACTATAGTGTAAAACATTAGTATCATTACTCATACAGTATCAATACTCATCTCATCTTTTAGAGCATAACAAGAGACAAAAATGTAAACATGAATCTGAATAAATTATTCAATCGAAAAAGGAAGCTCGTGTTTTTTCTTTTTTTTTTTGCAAAAGCAAAGATACCAACTGGAGGGCAAAGACAATCGACGCTGCTTACATCCAACAGTCTAAGCTTGGATCCTGAGAGGTCACTGAGCGACTGCAGTTTGGAGTACAAAGTCGGGCTTTGACGTAAAGGCCAACAATCTCATCCTGCGCAGACACCTCGGTCTGTAAAAGTTGTCTGTGAGAGCCCAAGGGTTCAACCGTCAGTAGCCAGGATCAGCACAGCGCCGAAGATGCCCACGTTATGTCCTATCAGCTTCATCTGGTTCCAGAACTCCACCTTGCGAGTGTGGTGCCAGTAGCCCAGGTTGCCGTCAATGAGCAGGATCACCAGAGGAAGGATGGTGGCCAGGATCTGCGCGGCCAGGCGGATGTAGCAGCCAGAGAGGAAGGCCAGAGCCAGCACCCCAAACAGCACCTCCAGCAGCATCAGAGTGATCTCTCCTCCCACGATGTGGTTCAGATAGGCCTGCTGGTCCTCTTTGCTGTGCTGGAGCGAGTACACCTAGGGGGGGGAAAGTGGTACTGCGTTATTTAAAATGACACTAAAAACAGGCTTTGGTTTGTACACAACTCTGTTGTAAAGAAAGTATTATAGGTAAGAATCCAAACTAAAAAGCCTTTAATTTAGCTTGTTAAGACAAAGGATGCAACTAATTATTTTCATTATTAATTAATCTACCTATTACTTTCTTGATTAATAAAACAATCTATCATCTGTAAAATGTCAGACAATAATAACAAATGAGCTTCAGTTTCTCTGAGCCCAAGTGGACGTCTTTAAATGTCTTGTTTTGTCTGAGCAAAACCTAAAGATATTCTATCTGCAATGATATAAAAGCAGAAAAAAGCAGCATTTGACAATTTGGATAAGAGTTTCAGTCAGTTAATAAATGTATCCTGTGACTGCTCTGTTCTTGTTCAGACAACCGTATTGGTCTCATTTTGGCTGTGAAGTGTCATCATTTCTTACTGAGCCCGTCCACATACAAATAATGAATAAAATTGACACGGGTCTTACCATGCAGATGAGGTAGACCCCCAGGAAAACTTGTCCAGTAGACTGCAGGGACCTGCTGCGAGGTTTCTGTCTGTACACCTCCCCAGCCCCACTGGCCAGAATCAGGAAGCCTCCAATAATCGCCAGTGCTCTGGAATACATTCGTACCTGCAGGGCAAAAACGTTCAGGCTGTAATAACCTAAGCAAGTTTCTACTACAATGTCAATCCCTGATAAATCAAATTCTACTTTCAGACTTCTAGTGGTGGCCCAGATCCATTTTTCCCCCTCATGTGTGACAAAGATCTGTTTTTAATATTTCAACACGAATCTGGGCCACTTTCATATGTGCTTCTAAATCTGATTCATATCCGACCTCTGTCTGAACAGAGGAATTCAGCAGGTAAATATTGCTTCATTGCAAACAAAAACAAAACCACAAGTGCTTGTTTAAAAGCACAGTAAAAAAGATGGCTGTTTTGAAGAGTTCAAGGCAGTTGCAATGTCAATGCAAAGAGCCTTAAAGATTAACCTCTAAAGAAAGAATCATAATTATCAAGGAAATTTCTATAAGTCTTGTCTCATTTTAATTTTAGCTCATATAAAGAAGGAAACATAATAGGAAGTAAATATTACTACCATTTTTACTGTTAAAATGTGCTGCCCCATTTTGTATTCATGTCATATTTTATTTGTGGAAACATTATGTTGTACGTGATGATCGTGTTATCATCACGTGTAACAGAACAGCAGCTTTGTTACTGTAAACCAGAGGTGACTCACCTTAAGCCAGTCCCCATAGTACACCTGTTCTCCAACATACGATGCGTACGTGCTGACGGCCAGTTGTATGGCAGCGGCCATTGCAAACCACCTCCTCTTCACCCCAAATGACATGAAGCTGGCACAGAGCACTGCAGCCCCCATGTCCACATACAGGTATGGTACATGGATGTCTGGCTTCCTGGAGATGACAATGAATCAAAAGAGCTTTAAATCAAACTCAGTGGATTGTTGCTTTATTTTTAATTATCTGTTGTATATTGTTAGTCTCATACTTTATCGCATGTAATATTATAGAGTACGGTCTAGACTTCTACAGGAAAAGTGCAACGAGATCACTTCTGTTATGAATTGGCGCTATATATAAATAAAATTTTAAAAATTTAATATGTGTGAATGTATATATTATTGTGTATTGTAGAGAGGTAGCCAGAACACAATGCACTGGAATACTTCTGCAGCACTGACAATAAACTTGTACTTGTTTTGCACTAAAACTATTTAAACTACTCAGCACCTGGACCAGATAGCTGTGTGTGCTGTCACACTGACATTTGATTTTTTCTCACCACATTAACCAGTGGTGTAGAATGGAGAACTGCAAGCAACTATTCACATTAATGACGCTGTAACCAGCACATGAAATCAATTACAAATTACCCATGAATTAATAATCAAAATAAATTAAAACAGGTTTATTGTAAGGTAACCCTTTCAGCACAACGCCAATTACAATATTCTTGCTTTAAAAGGAAAAGGCTGGACACATTTTTCCTTGAAGTTGCTATAATTGCAGGATAATTCAGAGGGGTGTGGTTGTCTAAATTTGACCAACCACAGATAATACACGCCCAGTTTACATAAGAGATTAAAACCATGATTATCAGAAAAAATTACAGCCTATCCCTTGTCTGACTTAAAATTACAGACTAGGCAAAATACCACTTGTCATTTTAATTTAAACAACTCCATATGGCTGCAACTTTCTGACTGAGGTTTTGTCTAACTGCTGAAATACAACTCCTGTTAGCTAGCTGGCAGGCTTAACATTACACCTTCAAAAATATGATAAAGTAGGCTAGCACACATGTTGTCCATAGTACTTAACGTTACAGCTGCTCAACTATATACTGCTTCAATAATTATCTTGATAACGAATGATGTATTTGTTCAAGTCTGACGCTGAGTTAGATTGCCGTTAGCTCGTTAGCTAAAGTTAGCTTTTTCACAGTGCACTATTCACCTACTCTTTTTACCTTTTTGAGTCCGCTCGTTCAGCAAACAGCATCAACATGCTG
Organism: Siniperca chuatsi; assembly: GCF_020085105.1. Lineage (NCBI taxonomy): Eukaryota > Metazoa > Chordata > Actinopteri > Centrarchiformes > Sinipercidae > Siniperca > Siniperca chuatsi. Next base: position 6,132,294 of record NC_058061.1, read on the forward strand.
AAGCAGTTCCAAAATCCGAACCGGGTTAAAATAAACGCTCCTAGCTGGCTGAGAAATCTTAATGTCTGTTTCCTACTGGGAGCTGCCATTGTTGCAGTGCTCATCTATCCGCCTACGCCACTGCAGGTACTCAAAGGACTTCCGGCCAAAATACACACGTGTGTCGAAATAAAAGTACATATCTTTCTACTGTAGAGAAAGTATCTTTAATTTAAACGCCGATGCTCTTATTATGAAAAAAGTTTATGTTCTAGCGCAAAGACGTCCTCCTATTGGCTGACAGATCCAAGTGGGCGGGACAGTCTCGTTCATTGGAGTAGGAGAAAAGCTAAAAAGGTTCGACACCGCCACCTACAGGAGAAAGTAGATCATCACAGAAGTCTAAAGGTCATCGGAGGAAAATGTGCCTGTGGCTGCTACTTAACCTTATTATTTTCTAGCAGGTAATTAAGTACAGGTTTAACGGCCCTATTCTGCTCCGAAAGCTCAGAAAGATTTGACCGCAGAAATTGTGTGTAATGCTTGGCAAGAACTACTCAAACATCCATGCTGAGTTCAGTGCTTTTGCTGCTAGTAAGGATTATTTTCATTATTGACTAATCTGTTGTTTATTTTTTTCGTGATTCTTCAATTAATCTAGTCTGTAAGAAAATAAAGAAAAATGCTCATAACCAGAGTGGCCAGGTCTTTAGAAACACTGATGTCAAGAGTCCAAAGTACCCCAGTGTAACCCCCTGCACCCACCCAAAGACATTTTTGAATGGCCACCAAAAAAGTCTGTTACATTTTCTTTTTCCACAATTTCTGTATTAATGTAACTGTTAATTCAACTGACATATTACATTTATTAACAGCAACTTTTATTGCCATTGATCATTGCCAATGCTTTTTCAAAGCCTTCCACACAATGCCAGGAATATAATTCTGGTGGAAAAATTCAAATCTTGTTGTTTTCATTTATGTTTTTGCCCTAAAACAGTCAATTGAGAATACTGAGTCTAAAATATCCCACTAATAGTTATAACTATTAATAAATAATGATAATTATTAGTTTATAAAGAATTCATGTAATTTTATAATTTGTATATTTATTATTTATTTTATTGGTTTATTCAACAGGTACAGTGAACATTAATATATATGTAAATCTGCCAGAGTTAGTCAAAAGACTATTTTTCAGCTGAAGTCCTTGGACAGATTTTACAAAGAATACAAGATTAATATTACAAAAGTTATTATAATAATTTTTAAGCATGCAGATTAATAATAAAAAAAGAAGTGAGGACAAATGTTAGTAAAAACATCATACAGGATACCATACTGCTACATTATCAAGTACTAAGTAAAACCTGCAACACAGAAGCACATAATACAAGACATGCAAATGGGAAATATTAATGCTAATAGAATATATGCACTATTTTTTTTTACGTTTTCCCTGAAACAATACTACAGTGTCCTAAATGGAAGCTAGTTCCCAGAGTCCAAGGAGACATCTTCACATTGCTTGTTTTGTCCAGATATTCAATTTACAATAATATAATCTATAGATATAATATATAGATGGGATAAACATTTAATAACAACATTTTAGAGGCTGGAACCTGGAGTATGTTTGGTATTTTTGCTGATAAATGACTTAAACAATTAATCAGTTACCAAAATTATCGTTGATTATTTGTCTGTTGATCAACTGATTCATTATTTCAGCACTAATGTTAACTCCTTAAAATCTCTTAAGAAACATTAAAAGAAGCCCCCACACTCATCAGGTGCTCAGTGACACATGAGGCCTTCATAATGAGCCGGAGCGTCTCCACACTGCTGCTGACCCACAGTGACGTGTCTCAGGTTAATCTTGAGTAGATGAGACTAACCCAGATCCTGAAAATGGCTTAGTGTGAGTCCTGATGAAGGTTTAGTTTGTCATGTCTCCGATAAAATGTCAGCTGAAGGAGTAGTGGGACTATAGGAGTTTCACAGAGCAATACATTTGCATAAAACCTTTAACTTTATCTAAAGAAACGTTAGTTTGAATGGATAAAGTTATGTACTTCACACTGAACACCCTCAGGTTTTTCTGTTTCTATTAACAAGCCATTTTGATGCTGTCAGCCCAACAACCCACCATCCATCCATTAACTGCTTATCCTGTGCAGGGTCGCAGGGGGCTGGATGCTGGAGCCTATCCCTGGTTACATTGGGTGAGAGGTGGGGTACACCTTGGACAGATCGCCAGTCTATCACAGGACTAACATATACATATATACATATATAGACAGACAACCATTCACACTCTCATTTACATCTCCAGTTCACCTATCCTGAATGTGTTTCGACTGTGGGAGGAAATCCACGCGCAGACACAGGGAGAAAACACAAACTCCACACAAAAAAGGCCCAAAAAAAGGCCAGTGGATTTAAACTCAGGAACTTCTATTTGTGAGGCGACAGCGCTTACCAACAAACTGCCCACAAGAAATGACAAAGCTTGAGCTCAATATATATTTCCAAGCCCTGGTTGTTAACAGGAACAAGGCAGAGTCTATAAAGAGACATTGAGCAAAAACGTATCAATTTATTCACAAATTATATGACATATTAAGTGGCTGTAGCCTTTTACATGTCCACAATTTGTTTATTAGAATGACGTTGCAAGACTTAGAGCAACTGATTGGATCAACTGCAAGATTAAAGTATATAATCAAATCAGGGGTGAAGACTTCCTTCCTCTCTTACCACACATGTACACCTTTATAGCTAATATTCTTTTTTCACTTGGTTGACATACTAAAGCCAAAATCAAAATGCTGCTGGTTACCAGTGTAAAAATTTGTTAAATGTATGGATTAGCTACTGGTATAATATTTAAAATAACAGTGAAAAGTCATTGAGAAGCATGTTAAGCCCACCACAGCGTATACGGTATGCATTTTGGTATGTGTACCACAGTTTACAGTTAGTAACAGGTGATGTGATGTTCACACGTCTATCGTTTCGATTTCAGTGTCTCACTTTCTCCACCATGTCGTCTGCAGATCTGTGTTCTCTTCTCTTCCTCCTTCGTGTTGAGGGGTCATGGCTTCTGGTTGTTTAATCTCATCACAGGGGATTGGTGACATCAGGTCCAATCCTGTGCCGACCTCTCCCAAAAGCCCGAAGCAGGGATCAGCAGGGATGAAGAGCAGTGGGACAGCACGGATCAGTCAGTGTGAAGAAGCAACTGCACAAGAGGAAGGCAAACAGTCCATGAGCTCTTAGGAGCCAACACAATTTTCTGATTGTTGGGGATCCCACCATTCAACAGGTAAAGACTGATGACTGAGACATTTGTCTATGCTGGATTTACATTTATTTTGTCAATGGAGTGTTTTTGAAACAGAAAGATTAGAAGAAAAGTAGCAATATGAGAATTATCTAAAAAAAAAAAAATGAGGTTATAGCACTTTGACAAGAAAATCACGAGAGTACACTTTTAGGCATTTGTTGTGACATTTTAACATTTTGATCTTTATGTCCTCTTACAGCCAGGATGGCTCGGGATATGTCAGATAAGGAAATCTTGAAAATGGAGCTGGAACAGTTGAAGAAGGAAGTCAGCACACCTAGGACACCAGTAAGTAAATTACCTCTTCTTGAAAAAAAAAAAACAGAATGTCATCTTTTCTTGCCATCAATTGTGAACAATCTGTCCAATATTATCTTTATTTTATCTACCAAAAGCGTCTTGTATTATAACAATGTGGAAAACAATTAGGGGAGATAAATGCTTAATGAATCCGTAGCATGCAAGTTTAAATTGTCCGTTTCCATCTTTATGTCTGTGAAAAGACAAGTTATTTTGTTAAGCTTACATATGTTTTCATCTGTCCTCTGAACAACAGGTGGGTGCAAACTGTGCAGAAACGGTCGCTTTGGTTGAAGAACTGGCGCCAAATGATCCGCTGATTAAGGGCGTTCCAGATGACAAGAACCCCTACAAGGGAGAAAAGGGAGGCTGTATAATAACATAGCATATACACATCTAGGGAAAAGTCACAACGTTTTTTATGAGAGCCGGTCACATTGCTGTAATGTTCCTGTAGAATTCTTGTGGATAAAATGTACAGTAGTAAGAAAACTGAGATCTGTAATGGTATTGCTACCAGGAGAGAGACCCTTTTCCATCACTGGATTACTGTATGTACCTGTTGATATGAAAATGTTTCTTTGTCAATTTGTAATTAAATGCAAATAGCTGTACAAAGCTTTGACCTGACCTGGCTACTCTCATTATTGATATACATTAGAATATCTCACTTTTATTGCCCTCCTATTGCACTTTCATCTCATTATATCATATTAGTTAATATTCAATAGGGTTGACTGCATATTGTTTGGTGTCCCACATCTCTGACTGTAAATCAGCACAAGTCAACATGACATTCGCCTGTGTCACAAAGCAGGGCAAAGTCACAGGAGTTGTGCAGCTACTGCTTAGTCTAATTCTTAATAGGATTTCTTTGCTGCGGCACAGTCGGTCACACAGGCCTGTTGACACAGAGCTGCTTCCTGTATCAAAGTCTTTAAGCTTATTCCAGCGGCTTCATCCTGGCTTCCATGTCGAGCTCTCCATCCAATTAGTGTCAAAACAAATACACATCATTTGTAACACAACTATCAGTATTTAGATTTTGTAAGTGCAGGTTTCACTTTTAAGATTGTAAAAATGTATAAACAAACACAAATGGCAATTCATGCTGCATTAAACCTTAGGCAGCACATATCAGCACCTTTGCACAACTTAACCTGCTTTCAAGCATATAGTGACCTACTTATGGTCACTCTTCATTTAGAGGCTCTTGGTAATTTATCAATAGTTAACTTCAAAGTCAAAGTTTGAGCGTGGCTTAACACAGAGGCCAAAACAACCTCTAAACTTTAAACTCAGTTCAGTTAAGGGGCAGCACTGTGGCTGGTGAGTAACAGATATCATGTCAGTGTATCTCTTTTCATGCTTCTGAGATTCTAGAGACAAGCAAAATAGCATACTTCTTAGAGGGAAACTCCATCGGTTTTACACATTAAAGTCCATTTACAAGTCTTGGGGAGTACTACTGCATATGTAAAAATAAATAAATAAGTAGTATAAAGCTGTATAAATTTGTTGGTTGGGTCTGAAGACTACAAAGAAGAAAATTCCCAAAAAGTTCTGGGGGTGTGGAGTTAGAAAGAAGTGAGTGGCTACATTAGCCAATACCAATGTACATGTCCGACCAAACTGTTGGTGGTCAAGTTGTATTGTGGGTAATGTAGGCGCCAGGTTTTGACAAGAAAGAGGAATATGTGGAATAACAAAGACAATATCTCTAGTTGTGCTGCATTGGTTTTGATTGTTTTGTTGTTTAAATAGCCCATTGTGCGTTCGACAACATTATAGGAGTGCAATGCTAAATCGGCAGAGTACTCTTTTAAACTACACCATAAATTCTGACAGTAACATACCTCACATACCTTAACTGTAATCCAAAATGTCCTAAATTTATAACATTGCTGGTGTGGAGAAAACCAGTGAATTTTATTACTAAATATAATCTATATATTTAGTAATATATAAACATTTTCAAATAAAAAAGAATCATAGATGTACTATGAATTTTTTGTGGTGTGGTTGTTGTGGTTCTTGATATCAATACCAGGAACAGGAACTGGGGCATCTAAATGGAAAAGAGTGGCCATTTGACCTGTCAAACACAGGTGTAAATAATAACATTATTAATGGCTGCATTCAATTCAGGAGTGTGAGGACCCCGATACTGGGTACACATAAATGGAACAGAGCCACCATTAATGTTATTATTAGTTACACCTGTCCTTTTCCTGTTACAGTATATGAAGTTGAAATGTCTTCCATAAGACTTATTGGTACTTCACACTTATTTTATCTTATACTTATACCCACCTGGTACTTAATTATTTTCTGACCTGTTTTTATAGTGTATTGTATTATATTTTTGCTAGTACTTTCTCCTGTGTGCACTGACGTAAAGGCGAGCTGCTGTAACAAAGAGTTTCCCTTCGGGGATCAATAAAGTATTTCTGATTCTGATTCTGAAGCTCAGTTTTAAGCTTTTGGCTGTTTAAAATTCAAATTCATTGGGGCTTGTAGCTTTGTTGTGGTTCACGTTATTACTGGCTTCAGATTAAATCTATGGCTCAAAGTCAACTGAATTAGTGTATGACATGAGTACAAAGTCCATGCATCGACTACATGACATGATAGTGCAGTAAGAAAACCGTGTTAACACATAGATCACATGACTTTACATTTACGTTTATCATCCTCCCTCAGGAGAAAAACATTATGGTTATGGTAGGACAGTTACTCCCAGCGTCACAGTGATTTTCACAGTGAAATGTCTTGATTTCTTGCGTCTTTGAAAAAGTCTAGGACACCAACTCTGTCCTTATCAGACCTAAAATGCTGTAACTCAGTGATTTCACTCAGCTGCACTGTTGTAAAGACATAAAACTGGATATCTTAATTGCCTTATCAAATAAGAACAATTGTGGATATACTGTATCTAATCTATGTCCTATAAACTCTTTGGAGGAGGAAAACAGAATGTGTCGTAACCTTTAGATCACAACCTTAAGTGTTATTATTCTAGACATCTTAACAGGCAATGGAACATTTTGTTTACTTTAAAACCATTGACTTTCAAATATTATGCAGATTCCTTATACAATTTCTCTTTATGGAATAGTGCATCCTTAGTGCTTTTAGAAATATTTCTTTAAAAAGTCAAGTAAAATACAGCAAAATCAATGGAGGGATTTAAAAAAAAAAAAAGACTAGTGATAAAAATTTGTAGGGCTCATTATTTGCTTTTGATTTTTGTGCACCAAATGAGTGCTCAGCATTTATCCTTTGTCTACATGTAACTGCGTGCCAGCTGGCACACCACCATTGTGATCGGTGCACTGTCATCGCAAGGAAAATGGGTCTTTCACCACTTTATCTTTATTGCTTGTCATAACAAGAATAGTGTTACATAGCAAACTCCTGCCCCTCTTCTCCAGACCTCTGGCACCCGCCGTACTAAAACGAGTCTCATGAGGAGAGCAGTGTTCAGAATAAACCAGTCACCTGTGAACACTGCTACAGACTTGATTGATTCCAGTGATTTGATTGTCTTTATGATGTGGCTCTTGATTTTCTTAGTGTGGTTTGTTATATGGGCCGGTGGCACATACTGGTACCTGTTTGGGAAACCGAGCCCTTTCTCCCTTGAGTCAGTGAGACCCCCTGGACCTCGGGAGTTTGATCAGAAGAAGCGAGACAAAGTCATCAAGCAAGGTAAAATTATTGCAGTTGAAAATACTTATGCAACATCACAGTTAATTAACAATGTGATGCAATGCTTTGATAAAGAAGTATATTTTCTACCAGTTAAGCCTGATGAGCTCTGTGGGTACATCATTTAACAAGATACAATACATTCAATAATTACAATATTATATTAATATGTTACGGTATGACTTGAAACAACAGTAAACTGAAAACTCTCCCAGGGAGATGCACACTTAAAAATGTGAAATCTAGTCTAAAAAAATCAAATTACACCTCTTGCATTTTTTTATTCCTTTGTATATATAACAAATATTATCCACTTACATGTCAGTATGAGTTTCCTATATTTTTACAGCAAAAATGGACCACTCCAGCCAGCAAGGCACCAAGGAAAAAATAAAAAACAAAAAACGAGAACTTTATTTAACTTAACTTAAAGTTAAAATGAAAGAACTTTCTATGTAATAATTAAAATACAATGTTAATTTAGAATAAGTACTTTAGTGTGAGAATTGAGAATTTTATGGAAGAAAAATCTGATTTCTTTCTTCACATCACAACTATACTAAAGAGGTACAGAAATCACTGATGTGTTTACAGTCTCTGCCGTCACAGTCAGCAGACGAGATTTCCAAAAATCATGTAATAATTGACCTTTTTCACTGCAAACATTTCAATTTGTCATAGCAGGAAAAGTCTGCAGGTGTAATGACTGATGCATTCAAGTTATGTGTCCTGGAAGTGGAACACCTAAATGGAACAGAGCCATCACGTCCTAGTTACACCTGTGTTTTTCACCTGATGACAAGTCAAAATGTCTGCTGTGAAAAAGATCCACTGAAAAATAAATATGCTCTTTTTTGGTTATGTTTTTATTGTATTTTATTTTGTGAATTTTATTAATATTAATAATGATAAGTACTTTATTTGTCCCCTTGGTGAAATTATTTTTGTTTTGTTTTTCACTTCGTTATTTTTTACACACACAAACACACACACTAGATCTATAGACATGTATTAATGTGGAGAGATGCCAGAGTGATGGGGCTGCCACGTAGCACTGCGCCCTGAGCAGTTAGGGGTTCAGTGCCTTGCTTAAGGGCACCTGCAATTTAACACTAGGCCTAACTTCCTGGAGTCTCCGCTGGTTGCCTGGCAACTGCAACCATTCTACTGTCCCCCAGTAAAACAGCAAAATGTGGTTTTCACTCTTTGGTTTTTGTACAAATTAAACAAAGGAGATAGGTTATAACATGTTAGCTAATTTGTGAGATATGCAGATTTTGTTTCCTTCGAACTGAGCCAGGCCAGCTGTATTCCCCATCTCCAGTCTTTATGCTAAGCTAACGTTAAGCTAACCGGTTGCTGGCCATAGCCTTATAACTAGTTATATTTTTGGCTATCCTAATTTCAAATTTATGTCGGTTCTGTATAAAAACGTGTTAGTTGGTCTGAATAGTAACTACACCATATTATACTTACTCATACTAGTTTTCACATTTTGCAATATTTTTTATTTAAAAAACTTGAAATAGCACTCAATGAGGTCTTCTATGATGCTAAAACTGTCCCTTGACACCAATTCAAATGAATGTTGGGTGGGTTGTAATAACTTGAGATCAAGTTGACCTTGCAGTAGATTAAGTGAACAGTTCAAAGTATATAAAAGTAGGCTATAAAATATATTTTTAAAATGATACTGTATATACAACTAATATATCGTAGTTCTTACAACTGCTGAGGTGTGCCGATACAGTTATCTAAATTACCTATTTGCTGTGTCATAACTTAAAGGCTTAGATTGGACCTAAATGAGCAGAGGTACAATAATTATTATTTATCTGTGTGCTTTATCTTAATTAGATCATGACTGGGAGATTATGTTATCAGTCTTATCTACTGTTAATTGCCAACAGGAGAAATCAGTTCAGCATTCATGTATTTATGACAGGAGAGGTGTGCAGTACAACCTTCACACTGTTATGTAACACACCTTGATGTCTTTCAGCACTTGCTCGTGATAACATTTACAATGCATCTTTATTAAACCTGTCTGTTGTGCTAACATCAGCTCTGTATGTTTCTGTCCAGGTTTCAGCCTTGACAAAGTGCCCCAGAACCTGGACGTCATTGTCATCGGGAGTGGTATTGGTGGGCTGACAGCTGGAGCAACACTGGCCAAAGCTGGGAAGAGGGTCCTGGTGCTGGAACAACATGACCAGGCAGGAGGCTGCTGCCACACCTACTTAGAGAAAGGCTTTGAGTTTGATGTTGGTAGGACTACTTGTAATTTATGTATTTGACACATTTGTTCACTTATCATGTAAAGAAGTGGGATGTTTTTTTTCTTCCATTTTTAAAAAAAAATCTTTGAATGAGAATAATGTTCATGATGTGTTGTGTTGCAAATTAATCTTTGGTTAAAACTTTAATCAAATTAGTTAAACTGAAAGACTTTGACACTGGAAGAACAGTCACAATAGTGGATCCTAACTGGCCAAGACATTTTCCCAGTAGTTTTTAGATTAGATTAGATTCAACTTTATTTTCATTACACATGTACAAGTACAAGGCAACGAAATGCAGTTTAGGTCTAACCAGAAGTGCAATAAGCAAGTGCAGGATATAAAGTGTGTGCATAAATGCAGGATAGAGCAGTATAATGAAAATATTGGTATACTTTATATATAAGTGGTACACTGGAGAGACACTGAGCCTTGCGATGTACACGCGCCGCCATCTTGGTCTTGTTTTTGTGTACAACATTCTCCAACAGTCTGGGGCTCTGAACATGCCAGGGATTATAGATATTTTATGTTTCAGGGCACTGCATGACTGCATGATAATCTGTCTATCATTTAAAGGTCCAGTATGCAGGATTTAGTGGCATCTAGCAGTGAAATTGCAACCATTTGAATACTTCAGGCGATTATACACTAATAAAAACATACTTATAAATATTACATTCCATTTTTGCCAATAGCTCCTCCTAAAAGTTACACACTGGACCTTTAATAAAATCACAATTTTTACAATCACAATTTGCCATCACGTCTTTAGATCACTTTAGTTGTCCAACCAACAGTCTAAAATCCAAACATACTAAGTTTACTATTACATATGATAAAGAAAAGCAGGGAATCCTCACAATATAGAGGCTTGAACTAGAGAATGTTTGGCATTTTGCTTGAAAAATGATTGATTATCAAAAAAGTTGGCAATTCATTTTCTGTTGATCAACTACTCGATTATCCAACTAATCGTTTCAGCTCTCGTGGAGACACTTTAATCAAAGAAAGATGCCCCAAACATACTTTCTTCCCTTTGAACAGTTAAGACAGGAGCTTAAAGTCATTTTTTGGAGCCAGCAACAGCCAGCCATAAAGGAACTACAGATGAAGGCACTTCCACTTTGGCTCTGCCACTCAGCTATGGTGGTTGGTAGCTCCAGAACTCACCACAAGCACAATTATACTTTAGACATTTTTGTTCATATATGTAAGAGTTGGATGAAATCCTATAAAATATGAATTTCTGTACAATGTGACCTCAAAAGGAACAACAATTCAAATGGGTATTTAGAATTGATGCTGTGAAAACTGTTTATCTCCCTGGTGTAACTTTTGAAAGGAATCAAAATCTACACGTAATAACTATACCCCTTGTTCCTGTTTGCCTGTCTTTCGTCTCCAGGGCTTCACTACATTGGTCAGGTCCATGAGAACAGTCTGTTGCGTATAGCCTTCGACCAGATCTCTGAGGGCCAGTTGGAGTTCCAGGAGCTAAATCAACACTTTGACACCATCCAGATTGGCCTGGGCGATGAGAAACGAGAGTACACCATCTTCTCCGGTAAAACTGAGATGCAAGCCCATCTGATGAAGCAATTCCCTGACGACACGGAGGCCATCGAGACATTCTTCAAAATCATGAAGGTACTGTTAGCTAGTGGACACATATTTCAGTGTGTACAAACCGTAACATCAAAATAATCAATTTTGACCACGTCAAACTGTATTCCAACAGATCTCAGCTAAGAAGACCCACTACCTGGCAACTCTAAAGCTGATCCCGCAGTGGGTGTCTTTATTCCTGCTGAAGTCAGGCATTGCAAACCTCTTTTCCCCAGTCTTCCACCTCTCTGGCACACGTGCAACAGACTTGGTGAACACCCTGACCAGCAACAAGGATCTCCATGTCATCTTTTCTTATCTTTTCTATGGTGGGCACAAATTGTTTTTCATGCTCTGTACTCAAGAACATCAGATTTAACAACAACAATTTAACAACGTTATTTACATAGCTTCTTTCTAAACAGAGTTACAAAGTGCAATGAAACAATACCTACTGTAAGTTTGTTAAACTTTCTCCAACATTTAATTTGAGAGTATTAAAATCAGATGAACAGTGCAGGAATGGTAGCCCTTTTTATACAAAGTCCCCCAATTTTAATAGCCTAACGATGTGTGCAGCAATTTTGAGGTCTGCAACCAGCCTTCCATTTTAGGGGACTGAAAAATAACTGGACAAGTAAATTAAATAAATAATCGTATTGAATACATCAGTGACTAAAGTCACTGACTTAAAGGCATCAGCAGACACAAGGGTTGGTATCTTCCCTGGTGAGGCTCTGCCAGGCATGAACTGCAGCCACCTTCAAATCTTGTTTGTTTTGAGGGGATTTTTGCCTTCAGTCTGGTCTTCAGAAAGTGAAACACAGTCTGTTGGATTGAGGTCATGTGACTGACTTGGCCGGTGACGAACATTTGACTGTCTGGCCATAAAAAACTCCTTGTCCTGCTGCATCGTTCTAAAATTGGAGAACTATGTATAAAAAGAACTACAGGTCCTACGGGTTCCCAATATAGGTGTAAACACCTTAAAGTCAGCACCCTAATCTCATAGTCATTGTTTCAGTCCAAATCCAATGTGCTGCAGTAAGGAGCCAAAACAACGCAAAACATGACACTTTCCTAATAAATTTGATATATAAACATTCTTTACAATAGTCCAATGTGGCTTAATTATAAACATTGCAAGAAACACAGAATTAATGTTGAATCTATACTTATGAGTCTTGGCTATTATCTGTACTTCTAAATGATTTTGTCATTGACATTAATTTTGAGTCTTTGTGATTATAAGCTTTGACATAGGACTGATGACTTATACAATATATAGTGACTTGTGACTGGACGGTTGCCGGTTCCAGTTCCTGAACAAGATGAGAATATGATTTTGAAAAATAATAACAACAAAGAAATAATTAAGCCTTCATTTTGTGTATATTTAGGCGTGCCTCCAAAGGACTCCAGCGTTCTGATCAATGCCCTCCTGATTCATCACTACAAACGAGGAGCCTACTACCCTAAAGGTGGTGCCAGTGAGATCGCCTTCCACATCATCCGCACCATTCAGAAATATGGAGGAAACTGCCTGGTCAGAGCTCCCGTCACCCGGATCCTGGTTAATGGGAAGGGAGCAGCTTATGGTAAGAAATGATTCCAGCTGTTTTCACCTGTTAAAGCAAGATACTTTACAGGAAACTGACAGAAGACCTCCTTTCTGTGCCATGTGACAGGTGTGAAAGTGAGGAAAGGTCAGGAGGAAGTGGAGGTTCATGCGCCTGTGGTTGTTTCAAATTGTGGCATCTTCACCACCTTCCAGAGACTTCTTCCCCCTGAGATTCAAGTCAGGACAGGTGAGCAACAGACCTAATCCCGTTTTCCCCAAATCCCTTTTCTTTAAATGGATGAATTCTAAAATATGTACAATTTTATCGTGATATTGTAGATATTCAGGAAAGACTGAGCATGATGACACATGGCAGAGGATCATTCTTGGTCTTCTCTGGCTTTGATGGCACTGAAGAGGAGTTGGGTCTCGAGTCCACCAACTTCTGGCTTTTCAAAAACAATGACATGGACAAGTCGTAAGTATGCAGTGCACTGATCACAATGAACACTAAACGCAGAGGTAGTATTTAGTTTCCACAAGGGGGCGCTATTGTATAAAAAGTAGGAATGCAGTAAATTCACAGAGGCAAAACTATCTTCTCAGTATAGGCCTGCTCCCAGGAACACATTTATCATTTTTCTTGTGGGTCAGCTTTTATTTCTTCCAAAAGAAAAAACACAGTGCAGCAAAGGATTTACTGACCATTTAAATAAAGAAACATGCTGTATATTACTGTATGTAGCTTATTCAATTACCAAGTTAAAGTTCCCTTTTCATCCTCTAGATGGAGTACAGGATCGGTCAGGTTTCACAGCTCTAGGATTTAAATATCATACTCATGCATTATTTCATGTGTGACTACACTGCAGATAAAAGCAGCCCAGACTGCTCTGACTGAGGGAAGACGATCAGAATTTTATATTTTCACGTGTTTTTTTTTTAGGATGGCTGACTTCTTTGCATTGAGCAAAGAGGAAGCACCAGATAATATTCCCATGATGTTCATCACAATGCCATCTTCCAAAGACCCAGAAGCCAAAATAAGACACCCTGGTAGAAACACCCACTACTTTTTCTACTGTTGCGAATAATAGTAGTAACAGGAAATTATGTTCAAAAGAAAGAATGTGCCAAAAATAAATCTAAAGAGACATTATGTTTTAAAGATGTACTGCTACTAGAGCATCATACTAAATACCACATCTGAGTGTCCATATAGATTAGGTGTGTCTTGTGTGGTTCATGTCCACAGGAAAATCTTGCATGACAATACTGACGATGGTGAAGTATGAATGGTTTGAGGAATGGAAGGACACTACAGTGCGCAAAAGGGGTGATGAATACTACAACTACAAAATGAGATTTGCAAAGAACCTCTTTGACTGGGCCTGTACTTTGTTCCCTAAAATCAAAGACAAGGTAGGATTGGTCATTCTCTGTCATACACGCACAGTTGCACACGTTTAAGTATGTTTCTGTTGTCTGTGCATATACATTAAAATGATCATGAATTTCTAAAACATAAAAAATGATAAATTTATAGCTATAAAAGCATGTTAGGGTTTACTGTAGGTTGTCCATGCTTTTATTCCATATGTGTTTGTTGTTTGTCTTTGAATATAGACTGCATTGTAATATTTGTATGACTTGTTTTTCAGTTGGTTTTCCAGGATGTGGCGACCCCACTGACCAACATGCACTACCTGGGTTCCCAGCGTGGAGCCATGTACGCCGCTGAGCACAACCTAGAGCGTTTCCATGCCGAGGTTGTGGCAAGGAACAGGTGCAACACCCCCGTCAAAAACCTCTACATCTCAGGTATGGAAAGTTACAAACTTGGCTAAGGCTTTTATGTTAAAAGGTTCTGCAAGCACAGTCAACTCTTTGTGTTTTATGATTGAGTGAAGTTTTCACGAGCATAGAAATGTCTCAACAAGCCCTAAGATTATTTCTTTGCAGTGTAGTTTTTTTATACTAGCCAGTTTTTGCTGGATTAGTTTACTGGTTCAGTTAAAACACTTGAAAAATTGTAATTGTAAGAAAGTCACAAAGCAGAAGGAATTAAAACCTGTGAAGAAAAACACTATCTAGAGGGAAACAGAGACAATAATTTGAATCCAGACTAGTCTTGTCTCATCCAGCAGGTTGTAAGTGTGTGTTTCTCTGTTCCAGGCCAAGACGTGTTCAGCTGTGGGATAGCAGGCGCTCTGCATGGTGGACTACTCTGCGCCTCTGCGGTGTTAGATCACATCGTCTACATTGACTTACTCCTCCTCAAGAAGAAGCTGAAGAGGAGGAAAGCCAGAGAGTTGGCCCAGCTGGCTAAAAAGAAACTGCAGTGAGAGTGCTCTCTACTTCCCCTGCAGGACAATAGTGAAACTGCACAAACCTAAGGACCCTTGATTGTTGTGGGAAGCTTAAAGGAACACACCAGCAAAGAGTTCCACATCTATTTTTATATATTATAAAGTCTACACATACTAATGCCAATAGTGCACAATTCTGACAGTTACAAGGAACGGATTTTATGTCCTGTTTGTACTCAAAGGAAATAATACAGCTGCGATGAACACTATGGCCAGTTTCAAAGTTGAAAACATGACAAATAGCCAGAAAATGTATTCATTTTTTGTTTTCTGAGCTGAAGCTGTCATGCCATCCTCTGTCAAGTCTATAAATTAACTTTAGTGTGAGAACATAGACTGTAAAATAATCCAGAATAATCATATGTTCCTGGTGGGTCATTCAGTCTGGTAATCTATGCCAACATACCAGACTGACTAATCTTACTAGCAACTAGCATAATAAAGTACATTTTTGTATCATCTTTCCTCATGTTTCGCTAGTTACCAACCATTTACCAAGTTCTCACTTTGTTTGCTTTTGAGGTTGTTGGTTGTGCTAGTCGTGCACTATGATTTAACATGGAAATACAATATGCTAAAGAGTTAGCATAGCATGGAGCCAATAATCTAACAGGAATTTAGAGATGATTTTGGGTGCGATTCATAATAATTCATTCAAGCTGGGAGGCTACAAAATGAGACTACAACTGGATTTCCACAAAATTTAAGAGGACGGAGCATCTCATTTACAGTATTTCAATAGTTGTGTATATATGCCAGGGGCTGGGGATGGTTTTGGTGGGGTTGCTGGTGCTGGGTCACTTTGCTTCTTTTCAGTATTTCCAAAGTTTGCCTGTTTGCCTGACAAGGTAACCACAGGTGACCAAAAAGTGTTTAAATGCTCATAACGCACAATATCTTGACTTGACCACTGTAACTCGGCATCATTTTATGGGAAATTATATGTTTAAAATGTAACTTGTAAAATTGTAATATTCTAGTAAGCTTGCAGTGCTTATTGTGATTGTGAGCACATAAAGATCATGAGGAATAAGATTTGTCTTTATTTTATTGTCTTATTTACTGGTCTTTGTAAAATGCTATTGCTCCATTTTCTTTTTTACATTGTATTCAGGTATAAAGTAATCTTAAAATCGGCTATATCTATCTGATTTTACAATATTATGTAAAGTTTCATCTCATGTTATCTTGCCTGAATGTTAAATTAAGAAATATCAACAAATGCTTAATCAGTTCCTTTTTCTTTATATCTTTTTTCTCGCACATCTTGGTTTGTCTTTGCATAACGCAAAATGCATATTTGTATTTTTTGCTGCACATGTTCAATAAACTTGATAAGCCAAATAAAAAAGTCACACTTTGTCTTCCTAAATGCTCAAAACATTAAATTTCAATGTGCTAAAACTGATATAGATCTATATGAACACTGGAAAAGTTACAGAAAAGATAACGTAATTAGCTTTCAAGATCCTGAATGGTCCCTCTCTGAACAATACTATAATCTGCCAGTGAAGTCATTGTTAAATACTACCAAACTGTTTTACCCAAATTATTCTATAGGTGATAAGAGCAGTTTAAGAGATTTTAATTAAATAGGAAATCATTACGAAACCGTCATCAGCTAGAAGCCTAAATTTGTAGACATGATCATATGATTTAATCAAATATTACCTATAACATCATGAATCTATCAAGAATGATTATTAGCATCAGGTATAATGGGTGATAATTTTGTGCTCATTATTTATATATCACTTACTGGTGAACTGAGATTGTAAGTCCCCTCTGGGTTTCTTGGTTCCCACCTATGTTGTTCTGACCTGACTTATAACCCCAATGTTGTTTGGGTAACTGCTGAAATCAAACATATGGGGGGAAACCTCAGACTTCCTGCACTAAGTGAACATTTCCTCAGTAAACGGTGGGCAGATTGGCTGACAAACTGTGGTCTGTAGGAGACGACCAAGGGGATCCGAATAGAAGAATGCCCCTTCTGTCCAGGCAGCCGGTGGGATGCCAGTACCTCTCTTGCTCTGTTAACCTCCATCCCTCTGCTGTACAAACCCAGGGAAGGCTGTCCCTACTGCTAGAGCTCTAATGTGCAAGTTGCTACTGTTACCATTTTCCTTTCAATACTAGTGAATAAAAAAAGGCCAAAACGAAGGCAAGTTTAAAGAAAGAAGAGCAAAAGGGATAGGAGAGGAGTTAATTATATTGACTTTGCCTGGCTGAAAGTTCAGTAGACCATAACATATAATTACCATGGCACGATAAAGTGCAGTACTTAACCAGAAATAAACGTGACAGTAACTCTTACTTTCCTGCTCTGACTGACTCACAGAGCTATAAACAAACCCACCTAAATTCAGTTTACCCACCTTTTGAAGTCTGGAATAATGTTAACCCACCCTTTTTTAGCCATGCTAGTGGTGGGGCCCTAGTGGTGGGGCTCTAGGGATGGCAATGTCAGCCTGTCGGTTGGACGGTCCACCACTTTGGTCCAGACTGAAATATCTCAACTGTTGCATTGTGCAGACATTCATGGTTCCCAGAGGATGACTCATACTGACTTTGGTGAGCCCCTGACTTTTCCTCTGGCGCCACCGTGAGGTTAACATTTTTGTTTTTAATAAAATGTCTACAAATATTGGATGGATTCCCATGAACTTTGGTACATACAGTCATGTCTCCCTCAGAATGAATTTGAATAACTTCTGTGATACTTTGACTTCTAGCGCCATCATCAGGTCAAAATTGTATTTTGTTCAATAATTATAATAATAATGACATTCCCATCAGCCTCAGCTGTATTTTGTGTTTAGTGCTAATTAGCTAATGTTAGCATGCTAACAAGCGAAACTAAGATTGCCAACATGATAAACATTATACCTGCTAAAAATGTATTAGCATTGTCACTGTGAGCAAGTTAGCATGCTGAGGTTAACATTTAGCTCAAAGCACTGCTGTGCGTACATACAGCCTCACAGAGTTGTTAGCATGGCTGACTTTTAGACTTATTAGACTTTTTGTGAGTTCATAATATTTCGTATGTTATGGCATGTAACTGACATCAAACTGATGTCAGTGATCTAGAAAATAAGATATTAGCGTATAAGGAAAACTTTATGAAGTATTTATAAGTTGTAACTAATTGCTTTATTATGGTTAATGAGTCATTAATCAATGCTTTATAGATTTGTGACGTTTGGGTTGCAAGTTTAGGTTGTGAAAAATAAGGGGTTTGGGTTATAAACTCATGACATCTAGTCTGCAGTTTTAAATATTAAGAAGTTGTTCATGCATGGATTTTGGTCCAGATTCTATGTAGTACGTTTCTGGAAGGTAAGTGGTGAAACTGTCCATTGGAAGGGTCTTTCTGATTAATTTAAAAATAGAATAAAAAGACAAGGCAAGTTATACTAGAGCTGGATAGCCAAATGGATTTTTTCACAAACTGGCAACCTAAAATTGTCCTCATTTTCATTGTCCCAACAGCTTATTACAGATCTATAAACCACTACTTTTATTTTTATCTATTATTATCTCAAAGACAACCTTCCCACCAGAATAGAGCTAGTGTTGCAGACTTGTGCTTGCTGAGGTTTAAACACCAAAATGGGTACCTGTTCTTTGAGGCTCTATGGTGCCAGGATTTGAAATAACTTACCTTTGCACATTAAACAATAAGTGACCACCACCATTTTGAAAAGAATGTTAAATTTTGGCTTATGGTAAACTTGGAAGTGTAAGTTTACAATCCTAGTTAACATTCTTATGCAATTTTTCACATCATTTACGTTTTTGATGTTTGATTTGGAGTGTTTTCATTGATGATGATATTGGTATTTGTTGCGCTGGTTTGTTGGTAAGATAATGTCGCCTAGTCACCTGGACTCTTGCATCTCTGCTACCTTTAAATAAGTCTTGGAATTGATTGTGTTATCTTTGACATTTTTGCAGTTGTGTGTGATTTGATGTCCTCCTTCTTGCACCGTCAAACTAAACTAAACTATTAATAAAACCTTTAGTCATGACATATAAACCCTTTATAAAGAATACATTATCAGAATGTGGTACACTCATTTATTCCAAGAAAAAGAGTGAAAATATGATTCATTTTGGTTTGTAATGGTGGTTTTAATTCCTTATTATGACCATAGACTAGGGGGCACAATTACCCCCTTTTATACTGTACCATTGCATCAGTGGCTATAGAAATTCATCATCAGTGTTACATTTGTAGACTGTTTATTAAACATTTTAACTTTGTAGTACTTGCAGAAAGTAAGTACAGAGAACTGAAACTGAAGAAAGAAGATAGCTAAAATGAGCAGATCTGAGGAGGAATTTAAGTTTTTCTTGACCAGCACAAGCACTACCTCAACCCCCTTCCTCTTTTTTCTTCTTGCAGGCGGCTCCCACATGTTTAGACACGCTATTACTTCAGGAGAGGCCCAGAGGGTCAGATCTTAAAAACAACAGTCCACTCTTTCCACTTTCTCAGCCACTCTGTCTAACACTTTCTATACAGCAGATGCACACTTTTAAATTAAATTTCATAGGCTGTGGTTCACAGCTAATCCACTGGTACCTGAAAACTTTGATTTACATAAAGTGAACAGTAAACTTGCAAACACTGTAACGGCAGGATTGGTTCAGAGAGTATTCATGTTGCTAGGCTCTCGTCTCTGTGTTTCAGCCAGCTTTCCTTCTTTTCCAGATGCTGGAGCTCCTCCCCGTTGGCCTGCCGCAGCCTCCCACAGCCTAAACCCAGCCAACAACCACAGCTGCTACCAATCTGAAGACTCTCAAAAGAAAGTTTCAGATGACCCAGATGAGAGGAAGACCCAGTCTGAAGACAGCACCCAGGATCAGACTGGGCTTAAAGGCATAAGCAGATGATAAAAAGCAACACCAGACAGTTTTTAAGGGTCACTCCTACTTAACTAGCATCTTGTAGAAAAGTGTGAGTCCTTGATAGATGAACATTTTCAAATAAACTTTAATTTATTTTGCCATAGATGGGGTTTTAAAGCCAAATGTACAAATTTATCTTTACACAGGAAAGAGATAAAAAAAACGGATTTCTTCATTTCTGCGGATTAATCCAAATCAGACTGAAGCTGTTTTTCTGCTCTGCACAGATCACCAACCCCGTTCTCTGATGTCGCCTAAAAGCTGATGCTTGAGTCCAACTTCTTGTTGAGCTAAATGGAAAATCTAAGGAAAATGGCATCTTCCCCAAATCTTCCTTCTGCCTGAAAAATCTTTGTACAATCTGAAACACTAGTGGTCCACATGTCTGCGCAGTTAAAGCTCTGAGTACCAGTACAGTAATGTTTAGGTTAGTTCTGCATTCTCTACTCTAAACTCTAGTCAGTTGTGTCATTGTTATATGTACAGAAATTAGCACATTATTTCAGTTAAAGCTGAAACAATTGGTTGATTAATCGACTGGCAGAAAAATAATAATAATTAATAATAAATATTCTGATAATTGATTAATTGTTAGTCATTTTTCAAGCAAAAGTGCCAAAAACTCCCAAGTTCCAGCTTTTTACTTGTGAGGATTTGCTGCTTTTCTTATATATGACAGTAACTTGAATATATTAGGTTTTTGGACTGTTGTTTGGCGAAACCAAGCTATTTAATGACATTACCTTGACTTTCAGAAATGATGATTTTTCTTTTACTATTTCTGACTATTTATAAACTTTTAGAAATAACTGATTTTTGGCCAAACAAGTTGTGAACACAAGATTTAAATTTCATCACTTTTTAAGTTGATATACTAAACTGAAATAAGAGTTGCTTATTTACACATCCAGCAGTTCCAGAGCAACATTATCATTCATTTGGAGTCGTGTCTGGCCACCTGAAGAATGTAAGTCCAATATTCACTCTCTTTTAGCTCTGTTTTTAGTCTCTACCATCTCCTGAGGAAAATATCTGGCTCTTTAGCTGCTAAATGCTGCACTACGTTCACCAGCTAGTTGCTAACTGTGTCTGCTGTTTGGTGTTGAACAGGTACAGGTCCCGAGGGGAGCTGCAGATTCAGGTAATAATTCTCTGTAGGTTCATTACTACGAGAGAGCCCGTTCACACTGTCACGCTATTTTTATATTGTCATTCGATCCATTATTATAAAAATATTGATTATAAAAATTATTGGCAAAATAATTGACTAATCAATAATGAAAAGAATCGTTGGTTGCAGCTGTAATTTCAATGCTACCAAATTTCAGAAGGGTGAAATCAACAACATGCTAGTTAGCTTCCCTTGTTTGCCACACCCTAAAGCCAGAGAAAGCTGGAAAAATGGCAATTTGAGATTCTATTTTAAGTGCTTAACTGATGATTGACAGCAGGCAGTAAATGCAAACAGCACTTTTCATATGAGCATCTTTTCCACAAAGTGTCATGTAGTTTTAACACATTTACATCTATAATGATCATGCTGCTACCTTGGAGATCTCTATTAACTCCCTCACTATATCACTATTGCGTCTTCTCAGCCTACTAACTGAAGTAGGCCTAAGGAATGTATCTTGGCAGGCCTCTATTTTCCCTTTTCAGCTGTTTGTAATCTTTCCTGTGAGGCTGGTCTGCACATTTGATTATAAATTATGTTGCATGTTGGAGATTGGATGAGAGAGAGAGGAGGCAGGAATAAGGAGGCCCAGAGAAAGTAGAACATGTGGAGCTCAACTTTGTATAAGGCATTACCATGTCTTTTCACAAATGAGTCATACAGTAATAAGTATTCACGCTGTCTGCTTCTACAATCAAGCTCTTGCTCCATTGTGAAGTATGTGAGAGAGATAAAAACTGTATCAGAAAGTATACAGAAAGTATATTCCACCTCTGCACCTGGCAACAACAAACAGCTGACCTTTGACATCCAGGTTGCCTTTAGAGATCCCAACAATGACATGAAGGTCCCACTTCAACCTCAGCGTTTCTGTCCTTTTATTTAAAGAAGTCCAACAGAGCGACTGGGAGGGAGACATTGTTACAGAGAAAACAAAAGTAATCACCACCTGCTAAACCACAAAGCCACAACACTCTATTATGTAATCATAGTTTACAGTGTTTCAGAACTGTACTGAGGATAATAATATCTGGCTTTAATCCAGATGTTAGATAGTTGTCAGGTTATGGACAGGAATTTGGGAATTTTACATATAAAAAATTACAGAGGAGATGTTAATACTGAAAGAATCATGTGAAACTTTAATTTACCTTGCATACAAGAGGAATAAGCAACATTAAATTAATAATAAAGATCCTGTGGTTGAATCCAAGAGTTAATCTCTTCGCTCTTTCACACCCATCTGCATTATGTGACTACAGCTCCTCCTTCTATGCTTAAGACATGATCCAGAATTCTCACATTTCACCATTTCATCTTGAAGTCCCCCCCATCACCACCACCTCCACCTTCCCCTTGGAATATGCCCACCCTCCACTGCGTAATCCTCAGCATAATGTCCGCATTCGTCATCACTGCTCTTTCTGCTCTGTGTTTACATGGTGAGCCAGTTTGTGAAGTTGGGGTGAGCCTAAATGCTGGAGACAGTATGCACTAGAGGAGGCTCTTCAGTGGGTGTGATCCCAGCCACCCCTCATAAGGAGATGACTCCTCAATACATAGTTTGGATACAAACAGTATACTGTAGAGTTTAGAGTAAGTAGAGTATCCAAATCAGGGCTCTAAGGACAGAAGATGTTGAATGCTGCACAGATAAAGCACTTTTAAAGCACTTGTGATTGTGGGCTATATAAATAAACTTGAGTTGATGAGGTTTTATGCCTCAGCAGAGAAGAAGAGTGAACTTTCTTAGAAAAGACATAAACTAACACATAAAAAACTTTAGGAATGAGCTTTAAAAATGATTAACATCAGAAAAAATGTAATGTTTATAAGCAGAGGTATGCAACAACAATGGCCCATTCGCAATGCATTTCTTTATTTTAGTTAACTTTTCAAGATTTGGTCCACTTTTTACCACACGCCTTTTCCATTTTTCAAAGTGTTACACAGTTTGCTGAGACATGCTTAGGTCTTGATCTTCACACACCAACTGTTTATTTTTCCACTTCGCACAGATATGAGAAACATTCGGCCAGAAGATGGCATACTCAAGTCCTTCAAGGATTCTAATTCATTTAGATTAATATTATGGCCACATAATGTCAAATGTGTTACATGTGTTAAAGTGTCAGAGCTGCAACTTAAGAATTTAACTTATGATTATTAGGGTTTACCACTTCAGGATAACTGGACTACATTCACTAGTGTTGTGATCAAATCTGCCAGTGCTATTTCCTCTGAGGTTAAGAAACGAACACATGGGCATGGTTTGGGATGTCATCTATTGCGTCTCAGCTCTGGTCTCCAGCGGACTGACTAATTCCTCTGTCCTGATCTCCTGTAAAAAGCTTTGCGCTCCCATTGGCAGAGGCTGTTTTCTCTGGCCTCTGCTCACTGCCCTGGGTCTGAGGACAAGGCCTCACAGCATGATGATCCCAGAGGGGTCGTACCTACACGTTTTAACTTCAGCACTGTGTTGGCAGGTTAGACTACATCTAAAGTGTTCCAGGTGGAAACTATCAGGAACTGTTGTGTACTCATTATTCTATTTACTATAGCTGACAATACAACCTTTTTAAAGCTTTATATACATTTTGAACCAGTCATTCTCAGTTCTGTCCTCTTTACTTCAGACATAATGTGAGATAAAGAATGAGAAAAGACTGGAAGTTTTTGTTACTGACGAGATGCTCTGGCTCATGATTCATCCTCTGTGAACTCAAGAGTTTGGTCGGCCAGCAGGCTGAGTGTGATTACACTCCCCCAATGAAAATGCTGCACCACGGAAAAAGACATCACCGGGACCACAATGAGAGACTCCACCTTTTGCCTCCTGATCTGAGAGTTTTTGCTACAAAGAAAGCCAAGCCTTTTGTGTCCTGCATGCCAATGACGGCCTGTATTTGTGTACATATTTAGCATATAAAATGTTTTCACTTTTCTGCATTTAATGTTTTTTTTCTTTTGAATTATCACTTGCCCGGGAAGCCTATTTTTTCCACTGTTTTTCAGGGATTCCAGATAGTTTTTACTGCTTTCAAACATCCATCACCAAACACAGACACAGGAATGAAAAGTGTATTTTGTAGTAATAATATAATAAAATAATAATATAATATTAATATATTGATTCATTAAAGCATCTGACAAATGGACAACTATGAAATGCTCATGTTATAGAGACTGTATAGCTAGTGGAGGAGTGGAGGTGTGTGGGGGTAGAATATACGTCGCTACAGGTAATATAAAAGAGGTAGCCTACATGTTATGGCTTGTACTGCCAGAAAGGTGCTAGAGCAACAAACTGAGATTGTAGGAATCACTTTCTCTCTCTCTTTACGCACACACAAATACACACACACACACACACACACAGATATGTACACACACAAAACAAAGAACAAGGCATATCTTTGCAGAATTTACTACAATATGCGTGACAAGAATTTATGATTGATAATAAGAATTAGTGGTGAAACAAGTATGCTGATGAGAGTAAAAAGTTCATTCATGAACTTGGAAATAGTAGTTTGACAAAATAATCGTAACTCAAGCTCAACTTACTTGGAAAATGCCATCTGCTGATGAAGAAGTTGAAAGCTCTGGTAAAAGCATAAAGTGGACCATGAGTTAGGGATTATTTTGTCAAAGTATTCAGATCTTTAGGTTAAACAAAATCACAAAATAAAAAATATTCATTACCACTAAACCACCAGTATTTGAATGGTTACTTTAGTTTGGACCTATTATAAGTAAAAGTAATTAAATATCAAAAGTAAAAGAACTCATACTAAAGACTGGACATTTCCAGAGTGTAAACATATGAATGCATTAATGTGCAAGCAGCATTTTCATGTTATAGCTTTTCAACTACTTTTGGGGCATTTAATCTATAGCAATGCATACTTTTTGATGAGATTACACTGTACAGCGTAAAATGTACAATATTTTCCTCAGAAAAGTAGTAGAGTAAAAGTGTAAAGTTGCACAAAATGGAAATACAAAATGGTAATGTACAAGAGGGCTGCCTCAAAATGCTATTTAAGTACTGTATTTGAGTAAAATGTACTTAATTACTTACTACTTGCTCTCTTTCAGAAGGCTAAATATTCCTAAATATATGTTTTTAGGCTTTAAAATGCACAGATATTAAAATGAATTGACAGAATGCTGAAAACTACACACCCACAAAATTGAGCTTAGTCGTGGACAAAAACAATTGATCACGATAGATAAACAACATCTTTGTTAAAGTTTATTTAGATTACTGGCCAGTAGTCCAAACTAATTCTCTCTGTATAGTCTTACTGGGTCTTAATACTGCAACTGTTGGGATCGTAAATTTTAAGTGAATTGTAAGTATTTTGGTGTCAGTCAGACTGAAGATGTAAATAATGGCCAAGAGAAAACTTACATGTGACTAGAAACTGTATGTCTATGATGGCAAATACAAACTTTTTTCTGTGACTAACCAAAAAACCTTTAGTCCTCAAGACTGACTGTTTCAGGACTGTTTTCATTTTTCCACCTTAAGGTTTTGTTTCCGAAGCTGAAGTCACAGTGCAGAGCTGAGCGTGATGCAGCCAGCAGCACAGCGTTAAGTGATTCCAGATGCTTTAAGAATTGAACTCATGTGCTGGGACAGAACAAAAAGATGTTCCCCTTTCCCTCATTTATCCAAGCTATTCTCTGTTGCTGTCATCTCTCTTTTCCTTCCCTGCTTTCACTCACAAAAAACAGCACTTAGAGAATGTTACCTGTGTTTTGGGTAACATTTGGCCATGAAAATGTCAAAAAAAGAGCCTTCCCTCAAGAAGTGATATCAGATTTCATGAATATGGAGCAAAAAAGTTTGGAAAATTTGGAACAAAAGCAATGCTGGTTAGAAGTGGGAGGAGTATCTCAGGGCTATAATCTTTCTTAGATTTTACTGCTATGAACTAGGCAATAAAAACCTCTGCATGTGACACAAAAACTATACTGCACAAGGAATGACAATCCCTGGAACCAATGCTGCATTTACATGCATCAACAAAACAACCTCCATCAATTTGACAGTCCAAAGACAAATTGTATGATTTCATGGTGCAGTATTTGTCTCACTATGAAAAAAACACTCCTATGGGCAAGGCTGGGAGAGGCTGGGTGGGGCTGGGGTGGGTTTGGTGGGTTGGAGAAGGTGGAGTCTAACACAAGGTCTGCACTCCTACCTCGTGAACTCTCAGGAAGGACGCCCCAGGGTGGCTACTCATTTAACTGGGTGCTTCTCTCCCTCCCACTGCTTAGAGATGTTTAAGGGGAGACAGGGAGGGGGGTGTAAAGTCAAATAAAGAACTTCAGCAATGCGCAAGACAGGTAGAGACAGGACAAAAATTAAAGGAGAGAGAGGAATAGATGGCAAAATGTGTTAACAGAGGTGGAGAGTGAAGATGTGGCAGACAAAAAGAAAGGGAAACATGAAGCATGAAGCATAAACAATCAAATCTTGAGCTGCTTAATATCTGTTTTTTGGCAAATATGTTCTTATGTTTCTACAGCTGAGTGCAGAAACCTCAGAGTGGACACATGCAGCATCATCCTAACAGATTATATTAAACTACATCGTTATTTTTATTTCAAATGATAGGGGAAGCAGACTGCATTTGGCAATGGTGTCTTGTTAAGCAGCTGAGCTCCAGGAAAACTGTTCGGAGGAGGAATGCAGACTGTTGAGTGTCTTGACATGTTGAGGGAGAGGTAGTGGGCTGAGAGGAGTCCAGTGCTGGAGGTTTACATCCTCATAATTTCAGGTGTTAATATGTAAAACATCTGTAGCAAAATGCAAGATCACAGGCATGAGAATGAGCCATCCTTGTAATCATAGACCTACTGTATCTCATTTCTTTACCTCAAGATGCAATTTAGATTTTTTCATTCACAAGAAAATCTTAAACATTTAAAAAGAGTTCTTTTAGCTTAAAAGCTAATTTTGTTACTAAGCCTAACAATAACCCAGGTGGCTCTGCAGCTTAAACGCAGTCATTAGAGTCAGAGGGGCTTGAAGGGGCAGGAAGCTGTGGATCCTGTCTTAATTGTGGGTGGCCACTGTCATTATTAGGTTAAGTATAACCATTGAACTTAATTAAAAGTCTAACCTCTGTGACTGACAGTCACACGCTGAAGTGATTCTGAAATTGGGAGGTGCCCACTTGATAACCCAATGATGACATTCCCACCTTAACTCTAACATCCAAGCCGTCTACTGTATGTGGCTAATTTAATTTATTTTAATTAATTTATATTTAAGTATGTGGGACAGTGACATCAGGTCCTGTACATTAATATCTTTGTAATCTGCAAATTATATTCTGCTGTAAGACCTTCAAATTCTTTCCTGAGCTAGCTTTAACTAAGACCATCTGGTTTGAATGAACTCAGACATTTGGTGCACTGCAAAGATGATTCACACTGTCTCACAAAAGTGTTTCCTTCATCAAAAAACACTGTAATCGTCATGCAGCGAAGAATAAAAATATGCTCCGGATTCAGATTCTTTATTTTGATATAAATTTTCAAAAAGCTCTATTCTAAGAAATACTGTAGCTTTATGTCCATAGTGTAGCGCAGTAACAGAAGCAGCATCAACACTGATAGAAAGTTAGACTAAGTCTAGGTTAATGGTGTCAGAGGATACTGTAAGTGCATATTCATCCACCATCAACATACACACTCAATTTTTTAACAGACTGCTCCTCCCTCCCTTTTTTCCCCCTGTGGTCGATTCTTACATTTTTTTTTGTCTTGACACTGTTTGTTCGTCCTTTTTGCATCTCAGCCAAGCATACTCCCTTTGTTGATGTGGCAGGCCTGGGAAATGAAAAGTTGATACTTCATGTCAGGCAAAAAAAGAGCACCTCCTCTTTTTTTTTTTTTTTTTACTCTTTTGCTTGCAAACGTGGACAGAAAAGAAAAAAAAGAAGATAATTTGGGTAGCTAACACAATGACACAGAATGTCAGGTTTGACAAATGGCTAGTGGTGGCCAGCAAACACCAGCCATTCAGGCATGCGGACCCTGTCTGTTCTGTCTATTTTATTTCATTTTAACATATTTGTATCTATTAAGCAGTGATCTTTGGAGAGCAAAAGT
This sequence comes from Siniperca chuatsi, assembly GCF_020085105.1. Lineage (NCBI taxonomy): Eukaryota > Metazoa > Chordata > Actinopteri > Centrarchiformes > Sinipercidae > Siniperca > Siniperca chuatsi. The sequence continues at coordinate 6,160,672 of NC_058061.1, forward strand.
AAAGATGGAGGAAAGAGTCTGTTAATACACAATTACACACTCGTGTTCTCATTGTTAACCACCAAATTTTGTCCCTAAAACCCAAACTTCATTTTACTATTTGATTCTCTGGGGCTACAATGAAAAGCAGATACTTAAAGTGTTACCGATAAGCAATTTGATTTCCATCTACTGCATCAATCATGAGCCAGGAAAAATAACAAAACTTTCATGGCCTTCAGTTTCTCCAACATGTAAATCTGTCCAGGGGAGAGACAGCAACTAAATGACTAAAGGTGCGTTTCAGAGCCAGTGAACAAGCTCACAGTGAGTTTCCATGATGTGATGTGGAGAGAGAGAGCAACCAGACATCTTGCCTTTCATTCCAAAGCACAGCTGAACACAAACCAGGGAGGGACATGACACTAATCTAAATATGGGCAGCCGGCTGGAGCCAATAAGAGCCTGAGCATCCATTACCCCCGCCCACTCCCAACTCACCCCAAGCCCTCTCCCAGTGCTTATTGTAGTTAAACATGTGACGTGGAGCCCTCAAAAGCTGCTGTTTCTTCTTACCATCCCTAAATCGTTTGGCTCAGAGTGTCTGTTCTCTTCTTTTCTGTATATCTTCCATGGTATTTCCTCTGAAGACAAAGTCATAAAGTCTGTGTCCTAGCTGAAACACTGAGGATGTGCTAGAATATACAATAATGTCAGCAGAAAGCTATCTCAGTATCCTGACAGCACCAATAATTCACGTCAGCATCAACCCAAATATTCGTCTGACTTACATCAATCTTTCCATGCTCATAAATTATTATTTCCATAATCATAAACTATTTGCAAAACAAACAACCAAATTCAACATAATAATGATGTTTTACAGTCTCAGTCAGATTTCTTATACGAAATCAGTTTCAAACTTGCCATTAAAGTCAAAACTTTGATACCATGTTGCTCCATCTGAGCTGTGACGTGGAATCGTAACCCAGATTGTGCAGTTTCATGTGGGCCCGCCTGAGTGGAGCTAAATCTGGTTAAATTCTTGTAGAGTGCATCTAGCCTTTAAGGTGTTGTCCAGCTGAATCAGGGCACCCCTCCCCCAAATGTGAGCAGATGCCAGCGTCACATAAATTTGTATTTCTCCTGATCACCAACAGAAGGCGTTTAAACTTCACATGCTTATATCTGGTTGGATAGTCATGAAGATCTTGAACTGCAGAGCTGCTTTTCAGTCAGAGGTTGACTTAATGTACTGTAGCCACACAACATACCAGATTGTAAGGATGCAGTCACGTCAGCATCTCATAAAGATTAATTGCCAGCTCTGTGTGTTACACGTATGGAATGGCAAGAGGTTTCTTAAAAGCAGGGGGTCAGGGTTTACACATCCATGGTTTGAGTGAGAACACAACATCTCCTCCTGTTTGAAGCTGTGTAAAACCTGCCACCCCATCTTAGGTACCCTTACCCCTCTACCTGCCGTATGCTACCCATTAGCTGAGGGGAAGGAGGCTGCTTTATGGAGCCCTGACACTGGGGAGCCTGATCCTGACTTAGCTTAATCTGCTGAATAACCAGCAAAAGCCCAGTGGCAACAATCAGCGCGTTTGGCTCAAGTAGTAAAGACCCTAAACATTATTCTAGTTAGATTTAATGCCAGCATCAGTTTACAGTCAGACTCCTGCTCCTTTGGTTAAAAAAGCTTGTACATGTATGTCAGTTAACTCCTGTGTTTAATTCAATTAGGGCTGGAACTAACGATTATTTTCATTATTGTTTAATCTACCGATGATTTTCTTAATCAATTAGTTAATTGTTTGGTCCATTTAATATCAGAAAACAGTGAAAACAGATTCGCAGACACCAAGGTGATGTCTTGTTTTGTCCAGAACCCAAAAATATTCAAAAGAAGCAGCAAAGTCTCATATTTGAGTACCTGGAACAAGTACATTTTTGGCATTTTTGCTTGAATAATGACTGAAACAGTTAATCAGTTATCAAAGTAGTTCCCAATTAATTTTCTGTCAATCGACTTATCGATTAATTGACTAATTGTTGCAACTCTAAATTCAATCTTCACTTGACACTCTTGACAGTTGTCTCTCAATGATAAATCATTCTGCATTTATACCTTGGCGTCAGGAAATGAACGATCACACAATTAATCTCTTCTGTCCTGTCAGTTATGTGATTTCACTTGCGGGCACAGAAATAAGTATAAAGTAAATGTACTAGTCTTTATTTATGTGGATAAGACACATCAGTGATGATATTGTCTTATTTCTGCTGTCAGCCTTGTTTTAAGCTGCAATAATCCTTTTTTTTTTTTTAAATAAACAATGAATAAAATGACTACGTGTAATGTGAAAGGGGTTCGCTCGTAGTGACAAACCCACAAAGAATTATCACTTGAGTCTGCAGTTCCCCTCAGCTCTACAGAGCGTTTTAGCAAGCTTTCAGCTTGTTTTGGTTTTCCAGCTGGCAACTTAACTGTTCTGGTTCAGTCTCAGAACTCTTGTAGCATCATTTGTAGCCGCAGCAGGCAGATGTTTTCAATGAAAACCAACTGAACGCTACCTGCCCAGCACCAAAAGGCAGACAGACAAAGTTAGCTGGTGAACACAGTCGAGCATTTAGCAGCTAAAGAGCAAGATGTTTTTCTCAGGAGTTGGTGGAGACCAAATCAGAGCTAAAAGGAGAGTGAATATTGGACTTACATTCGTCAGGTGGGAAAAAAAGAAAAGCTGAAATGCTGATGTTGATCAGTACTGGCTGGATGTGTAAATAAGCTACCGTTTGCTAACAACTTTGCCAAATTGTGGGTTTAAGGTTTGATGTTGCCTGTGGCATTACAAAATTACACACAATGCCAGTTATGCCCTGTGACATTATTTCTCTTGAGATGCATTCAAGCATAAATTTGACTTTTGAATAATCTGAATCAGAAATTACTACATAATTCCACATTGGTTTAATATGAGCTTATGTTCTAAACAAAGAGCAATTTTGTATGTTATTCCAAAAATGTATCATTGTATGCATCACATTAAACATACCCATATTTGTGTTTTGTTGCAGAGAAGATGGCATGTTTAAGAATAAAGCATCATAGACACAGTATAAGAATAGTTGTGCAACAACAACGATGAAAGGGGTCACACTTTTCCATATTAATTTTCCACTACCATAAAACATACAATGCAGTCCTATTGAGCCCTCACTGGGTGCCTTTAAGACTCCCATCCCCCTACTGTACATTTGCAAGGGCCCCAAACTGGTTTCTGGATCCCAATTAAACAACAGAAGCACCTAGAGCTATTGTAAAACACCTAGGGGTGCTGAAACACCTCGAATAAAGAGCCCTTGATCTTCTCAGTTAGTAAATAATGAGCGCAGCAAAAGATCCTCTTTCAAACGTGGGCTTGCTACTGTGAGGGCCCTTGCATATTAATCTCAGCTTACTCTAATAAACACTTGCGTAAAAGCGTCTTTTTTCCTTCAAACAAACAGAAGCTGGTCTTTGATGTAGCGTTACGATGGCAGAGGTTCCCAAATACATTTTTATGATAAAAGATAACAGATGTGACATGTTCAAAAGACGCAGATAAAAAGAACATTTTTCGCACACTGAATATTGCACATCCTTCTTCACTGAGGAAGATTTCCAGTGAGACGCTTGTTTTAGTCTGAATATCGATCACACAGTTGGCTGCTGCAGGGACAATGTTCGCTCAGGTTGCAGCACCAGCATCCAAAACCATCTGGTTTTATCACTCTTAGACACATTCATGGCTCAGCCATTAAACACATATTTCTAGGATGTGACTGGAAAAGAAATTAGGCAGTGTAGTGGAGAAAAGGAGTGTAGTGTTTGGAAAGGTTTTGGGAGGATTTCTGCACCTGTGTTTGAACATATCTAGTCTGAGATGGAACATCTGGGTGTTTATGTGAGGAACTAGAAAACTGGTTATTCTATTTAACTATTTATATTCTGTTTATTTTTGCCATATTTCCAGCCTTTCAGTTGGCTTCCAATATCTGTGGATCAATCAAGATCCCAACTATTATAAACAACAACTATGAGATGGGACAAGTCATTGTTTCCAACTTGGCTCTTTCTATGATCTTTCTTTAGGCAGCCCCCCTCAGCTAGGATCATTGAGGAGTTTGGGGCGCTGCTGCTCTTGATCAATAGAGAAAATTGGTGACGTACTGTAGTGACTAGTTGGTGAAGTGCTATAGTTAGCTAACCACTAACACGTTAACCAGCCGGGAACATGCTAGCACTAGTCAGTCACAATAGCTCTCTGATCTTCGTTTTATTTTCTCTGTACTGGACCGTTTACTCCACCTCCAAAAGAGTGGAGGAGGATAAAAGCTCTTGAGCTAGCTGTCAGTTAGCAAGCTTCACTAGCTTGGTCACTAATTCGGTTTATTCAACAGACATATTGGTACCACTGACTGAAACCATTTCTCTTTTGTGGAGCAGTTTATACTCCAACAGGTGAGGCAAATTATTAATAATAATTTTGGACCCTCCAGCTCTCCGTTCCCTCACAGGTTAGCACTGTCAATAATTTGTGTGTCGAACTTCATCAAAGTCAAACTCAATGTGAAAATACTTCGCATCCATGAGTGAATTCACTGATTGCGGCGATTATATTTTGGAATGAATTCATTTTGTTAGAAATGCTGATGTGACCGGGCCACAAGTCAGAATGAACAGTATGTTTCCTATTTCAGATATCAGGGTTTTGTCACTTGATTTGCATGAGTAAAATTCTTTATAGGGATTGGAATTTGGTGTCCAGGGAACTGCTTCTTGACAATCATTTGTTACCCAGGGAGCTGAGCTTTTATACAAAAAATGTAAATGTTACTGTGGATTGAAACTCTCACAAAATGGCTACACTTGAACACCTCCCAAGTTTTCTACATTTACTCTGTCATTCAAACCCTTGTTTAAACACTGGCCAGATCAGATGGAGGAGAGAGGCAGTACAGCCAGTATGTCCCTTTCCCGCCACCTCTCCCTGCCATCTTCTCTGTCTTTCTCTTGCCTCTTTGTCTGTCTATCTCTGTCTTACATCCGCCTCCCACTCTCTCTTTTTCCTTCTCTCTCTCTCCATCCTTCTCTTTAGCTCTCTCCCTCTCTTGACTCATCCAGGCAGAAGACCAGGAATAATAGGAGACAGGAAAGAAAACTCCACAGCAACTGTGTGTGGGGCCAAGAACCAAGCCCATGGTCTTTTTTTCCCTCTATACTATAGCCCTCTAATTTAGCGTTTATTTTAGGATGAGTTTATTGAGCTCAAGTCTCAGTCCAATGCAAAAAGCCTGAAACTCAGTCACTGTGATATTCACTCACTGCACTCATCTATGACTTACTCATCAGAAGGGGTTTTGCTGCAGTTTATTTCAAGTCATTGTGGTGTTGAAGATCAATCAAAGGGTAGGATAAGAGAACATGGAAGCTTTAGTGCTTTTCCAATGCAACATGAGACTCAGACAAGGCTTATTTAAACTAAATCGTGTTTTAGGGACAGTTGAATGACTAGAAATGAATGTATACATTCTCCTTCTTTCATGAAAGAGACAAAAAGTATGATATAATATTTTTCATACCTGAGAGGCAGACAATGTCAGGACACTCGGGTGCCAAAGGAGTGACAGTTTTGTCTTTATGTGGCATTTTAACAGATGCAGTTAAATGCAGAATTGCAGAGGGCAATGCAGCCTTTGTTAAAATTCCAGTTGCCTCGCAGCACAGTAAAAACGGGGGAATCTGTTGCCGATCAGCAAGCTCACCTGGTTTCAAAACTATCCAGGTGTCCATGTAACATAACTGCATGTGCAGGTGCAAAGAACGGAGCAAAAAATTACAGTTCTTGGTTTTAATAACAGCATAGGGCTTCAGTGGGCATGGTCTGAGCCCTTACTGTCACTGAAGATGAATAATGGGAGGACGCATTATGTCAGATGTCAACATGGGATTATAACTTTTACATTTACTGGCACCCATGCAAAAGTCAGTAGCTAATGTTTTGACAGCTTTTGATATAGAAATAGAACATAATTAGTACCTGCAGTTGTTTCTGCCATGAAAAGTGCTGCCTGATTTGAACAGCTACCAGAATTGTAAATGAAGACTCAACATAATTCACAAAGTAACACCGGGCCGGTTGTTACACTCACACACTCAACTACAACATGCACTTCAGCCTGTAAATCTAAATGAAATGCTAACAAATGCTTACATATGGGTGTCCATCAGGGTGCAATAATATGCATCATATTTCAGAATTGCTCACTTTTTAGCCACGCTAGCGGCGTGGCAATGTTGGTCGGTCGGTCCACCACTTCGGTCAAGCCTGAAATACATCAACAACTATTAGATGGATTTCCATGAAATTTTCTACAGACATTCAAGGTCCCCAAAGGATGACTCCTAATGACTTTGGTGAACCCCTGTCTTTTCCTCTAGTGCCACCATGAGGTTGACATTTGTGATTTTGAGTGCACCACAAACCACAACCACTAATGTCTTGACAACTATTAGATGATCTGCCATGACTTTTGGTACAGACACTCATACCCCGCTTAAGAATGAATTGTTATAACTTGGTGATCCCCTGACTTTTCATCGAGCGCCATCATTAGGTCAAAATTTTAATTTGTCCATTACTTTGGTTTATGACCAAATACCTCCAAAACTAATCACGCCCCCATCAGTTTCAGCTGTACTTTGTGTTCAATGCTAATTATCAATTGTTAGCATGCTAACACTAAGATGGTAAACATGATACCTGCTTAACATCAGCATGTTTGCATTGTGAGCATGTTAGTATACTTACATTAGCATTTAGCACTTGTTTCTATTTCTTTCTGGTCACTTTTCTGGAGTATGACATGCGGAGCATTCTATCTAGCAAGTCCAAACATGCCAGATTCAAATGTTACACAGGGAAAGCAATTTTAAACATTTCATAAAACAATTTATTGCTGAATTGTCATGGGTGCCTCCCTGCACACACTACTCTTAATGTGATAAAATAGCGCAGTGGTAGTGAACATCCCTCTACATAATTAGTCAAGGCACTCTTGCCTTGCACCTACTTCCAATGCTCCACATACTGAAATGACAAATGACTAAAAATCGAAATTCCTACATTAGGATAGATCATTTGTATAATTTGCACAGCACAATCCAAACACACACCCCTCCAATCCCAACACCATCCTCCGTACTTCCTCTCACATCTGTTAGCCTTGCTTTTTCAGGGTGACACAAGAGGCAAGCAGAAATCTACCTCCTCCTAAAACTCCTCCTCCTCCTCCTGCAGCAGTGGTGGTTTCTGAACATGTGGCTGGCACCAGGACACCTCATCGTGCATGAAATTTCTTATCCTGAGGCCTCCATGGTAGAATCTCAACATAGCAAACAATGCATGCAGTGACAGAAAAAGAGACACTAATGCCACAATAACATTCAGGGATAGCCGAATTTCTTGTAGAACTAGGAACTTAGGTCAAAAGACACAGCTGATAAAATGGTGGAAGAAATTTGACTTGAACTTGACGGATAAACTCAGCTTGCTCTCTCCTTTCAATTAGTCTACAGCACTTTTCCTTTGCTGTAAAACACACAGAGGCATACTGCAACAAGATAGGCCAGGATGACTCCTACTACTGCGAGCAATTACACACAATCTATCAAAAAAGGAAGGCAAGGCATGGAAAAAGGAAGTAAAACTGCTATCAGCATGTTTGATCAGAATATGTTTACTTGACTGAAGGAAATGGCATTCTCAAAGTCTCAGCTGACACTGAATATCAACAAAACTTCACTGTATCTTAGCAAAATGTAAAACACTGCATACACAGCTTTTGATATAGATTGTTGTGAACTATAATGACTAAGCAATTGTAGCTTAGTCTGCCAGCAACAACTTTGTTTTCTCAAAGATCTCTTTGCAAAGTGAGAACAATCGCAAAGGGAAAGAGAGAAAGCATTTAACGTGGCAACTTTACTCACATCCTCCCCATGAAAAGAGGAGGTGAAAATAAGGGTGGAAGAAGAGTAAGGAGGAGAAGACGGCGGCTGTGGCCATTTAAATGGCTCAAGTCGTATACACTCCCTCTGCTAAACAGTGGGTTAAGAGAAGTCATTTTTGCCCATGCTGGATGTTAGGGGAGGGAAAACAGACCACACTGCATTCTTTTGTATTGAGGTCACTTTTTTCTTCTCAACCATTCTGAAGTACTCAGCACACTTCGGACTGGACTGCAAGCTCTTTCTAATGGAGCACTGAGGGATCTACTGCACATGCCCAGAAGTGACATTGCCTACTGGTGTTTCTTTCCAAAACAGACAGAATTTCCCAAAAGCATCATAGAGGAAGAATTAATAAAGAGGATAAAATGGGTGATACAATATTATTATACTGTATTTTGTTCAGACTGCTTTGACCAACACTTTGGATGTTTTAGAGGAATTTTACCATTTTCCACCCCACCTAGAGTCTGAAAAACCTGTGGATGCCCTTCGTATGTGTCAGCATGCAGTTGGTTTGCTGAATGGTGACTTAGCTTTGCTTAAATCAGATATGTCAAAGGGATCAAAAAAAGAAATTTGATCATGTTAAACTTCCCACCGATTCCTTTTTACATACATGGCACACGGCCATGGGAATAAGCATAATTCAAAAAATAAGGTCTAACTGTAACAAAACTGGACACTTACTTGCCTACAAGTATGTAGGATGAGTATGGTATGTCTTTACTTGTGTTATACATAAGAAACAGCTAAATAATTCTAGGAGGCATTGAATTACAATTTGTTAATATCTGTCAAGGAAGATTTTGTCTTGGTGCATTGCTCCTTTCACTGTGACTTGATAAGTAGATATACTGACATTATTTACATTACATTATTTAAAAATCACATTATGTAAAGATTATATCACGGAAAAATGTAAGCTGGGACCTGGTCCTCAAAACTAAATGACAAAATATGTTGTTTGTCATTGTCTTCCAAACTAACTGTATGAGCATATTCTGATCTATCAGCAGGAAAATATTGCTTTCCAAAAACGTTACAAAAAAATCTATTCTGTGGTTAAGACCATTAGGTTTAGGCACAAAAACTACTTGGTTAAGGTTAGGTAAAGTAATGGTCTAAAGAAAGAAATGTTGACTGTCAGTAGGAAATTGGGTACAAAGTGTTCTCCCTTGTCAGAGTCACATGGTTTGTTGACCCATCCATTAACCCTAACCTCCTCCCAACGAGGTTTGTGTATGTGTGTGTGTGTGTGTGTGTGTGTGTGTGTGTGTGTGTGTGTTAGTAACAATGTCACACTACTATTTCATTTTATTTTTTTGTCATCATTACTTTTTTTTGTCACTTTGTCATTATTTTACACTTTTAAATCCTATTTGTATGTCTTTTTATATTATCTTGTTTTAATGCCTTTTATGTCTTCTGTAAAGCACAAATAAACATGCATTACCTTACTTCCACCTTTGCTTCTGAGACGTACTAGTCTTAATTTATACAAACACAAGAGGTCCTTGTCAGGAAAACGTAAACATATCTTGTTTAGCCATTTGAGCAGAGAGAAAATGTGCCCATGTCTTTAAGAAAAATTACAATTACAATACTAATCACAGGCAAGGATTGGTAAGACTTTAAGAAATTAACATGATTACCTTCCTCAGTGAGTAATCACATTACAAGATTCATTGGTAACGGATTACTTCCCCAAGACTGGCCTGGGCACCTTGAAAACCTTAAAAACACAGATTTTCTCACACAAATAAAACAAATAAACACTTAGAGTGTCGTTTACCTCAGCACATCATTCCTGTGGTTTCCTGCTTGGTCCTGGAGGGAGCCCTACAAGTCCAAGCTAGGAGGCTTTCATCCTTCACTGCCATGTTCTGATGTAATGTCAAGCACTGGGACCTGGGGGCCTTGAGAAAACAACATTGGCAGAATGTGAATGGAGGCACTTTGCCCCCTCATCAACAGAGCAACAAGTTGTCATAAGGTAACACTGATTCACAGCCTTGTAAAAGGATGAGACACATGTTCCATTAGAATCACAGCATACAAGACATGTAGGGTTTGGTAAATACTGAGATCATAAGGAAGTCTTCAGTTAATACTTTACTTTCCAGTCATCATTTTTCATTTCTTTCGTCTCATGTGTGATAAAGTATGTATGAAACAGGTTGAGCTTTTGCAGAGGCTCACAGCATTTCTTTTCCTCCATATGAATAAACTTACTTTTGATACCATCACATATGGTGCACAGATGAATATTACTGCTAGACGGGCCTGGCCTCGAGGTGCTGCAAAGACAAAGGTAAAACATAAGGAAACTTTTTTAATATTTTATATTTTTATTTTAAACTTTTGAGATCATCGCACTCATGACACAATACAATGCTAAGGTGTGAGAGGCCAAAAATGTCAAATATGGAGAAAGGAAGGCCCTGCACACTTTACTTAACACGCAGATATGAAACCGATGTCGACTAAACACAACCAGGACCAGTCTCTTTAATTTTACTTTACTAAATGCACAGTTCACATTGATCTTCTCATGTAACTCTCTGTAAGGCAGCAAATAAGTGTATTTCTCCAAATGTCCAATGAGTATTTCTTTAGATTCAAAAGTAGAGAAGGGATGGCTCTTCACACTTCCATTGTAAGTATTATTATTACTATTAATAATAATAAAGCCATGTATGAAGGTCTACCCTGATGAAGATATGGTGCCTGAATACTTGCCTTTAATATTGATTACTTGTAGAGTTGTTGAGGTACTTCATATGTGCATTTCCTAAAGAAAAAGTTAAGAGACTGGTCCTGGTCAGTGGTGGAAGAAGTACTCAGATCTTTTACTTAAGTAAAAGTAGCAATACCACAATGTAGAAATACTCCATTTTACTTAAGTAGAAGTACAAAAGTATTAGCATCAAAATATACTTAAAGTACCAAAAGTACTCACTATGCAGAGTGACCCATTTCAGAATAATGCACATTATTTTATTTTATTATAATTATTGATGGATAAATGTGTACATCCCTCTAATGTTGCAGCTGGTAAAGGTAATTTTAATTACTTTATATACTGCTGGGTAGCTTGTGAATGTTCACTCAGGGATCAATAAAGTCTTATCTCATCTTAACCTATAATAATAGATCATAATGTATTTGTTGATTGTATCCTAATCTGCAAAGTAACTGGTAACTGAAGTTAGCAAGTAAATGTAGTGGAGTAAAACGTACAATATAAAGTAAGAGAAAATGGAAATACTCAAGAAAAGTACAAGTAACTCAAAAGTGTGCTTAAGTACAGTACTTGAGTAAATGTACTGAGTTACTTTCCACCACTGTCCTGGTTGTATTTAGCCTAATTTAGCATAAATACCATGATAAAGACTGATAGCAGGTGGAAACAGTAATGTCAAGCCTACCATAAACCAGAAAAATACATATTCCAACTGCTCCAAAGCTGTCTTATTTAACTTTACATGTTGTATCGTGTTAGCCGCAAGCAACGTGTATTTCGCAACATGCTAGCTAGCGAGATACAACATTGTTAGCTAGCACTCTAGCGTTAGCTAGTAAGCTACCCACCGCTACATCCAAGAGTCACCTGAGTAACTTACCTGTTAACTTCAAAGTGAGGACTTCAGAGATGCTGCTCGCAGTCACGCCCAGCGGTTGTTGATCGGTAAACAATTGAAAACCAACCTGCCACGTTTTCTGTTTCTACATATGTTATATACACAAGACATAACGTGTAAGTAAGACAGCTAGGAGTTGTTGGAAAGAATCGTAGCCAGAGCTAGGCTAGCTGTTTCCTGCATTTGTGCTAGGCTAGGCTAAGAGCGCTGGACTCATCTAACGGTAACAAAGCAAACACCTTTGGCGTGAAGTTTAATAATCCTGGTTGTTGCCCAGTGATTCAGTTTATTGAGTTTTATTTCTTTGCACAAGTTAAAATCAAATAAATGACATTAAAATAACAATTGGAATCAATACCTAGGTTAAGTTACCTAAATGCAGTAAAATAAAACAGAATCTACAATATCAAAGATATATATATATATATATATATATATATATATATATATATATATATATATAGTTCATGACATGAAAACAATGACAAAATAATATAGAATTAAATAAGAATATCAAAATTATTTTTGATTGCAGTCTTTAATGAACATGTAATTCTATTCAAATGAAATAAATAAAGAGCTCAAAAAGTAATTAGGCCCCCTATATCTGTGCTGACCCTGTGCTAGGTGTATCAGAGGATGAAGATTTAAATGACAGTCTCGTTGAGTAAGAGTGACTATGTGAATTAGTTTGAAAGTAAGACATGAAATTATCAGGAAGACTTCCCTCCCTGAATTGTATCTTGTATAAATAAAAAAGTACATACTTGGAAAATATAAATTTGCAGTTTCTTAAATAAAGGAGCAGATGCGGTGCAGGGATCTGAATACTATTATGTTGGTTTTTAGTGACAAGGGTGCTAATATTGTCACAGATAACAAAACAATGAATGCTATAACGTTTTGACTTTGACACAGTAGCATATACAATATTTTATGAATTGTGTGGAAACCTTGTGCGTCATGTCGTCATCTTAAATAAAAACAAAAGTTAAAAATCACTTGCTTACCAAAGTGTGATCAATACATGTTGTTTTCACATTAGCTGTCATGTGTGTAGGAGGTGAATGCTATCCACTACAAAGAAACTTGCTAATGACATTCACGGATTGGTGATGGCTGAGGTAAGTTACTTTCTCCTTTTCCGCTGTTGTCCAAAAGAACAAATATCCAGAGATTGGACAGCATTGCAGCCAGTTACACTAATGTCTGTAACTTCTGCTCGTCTGTATCAGGGAAAGTTATTGAGAGAGAAAATCCTACAAGATGCAGACTGCTAAGGCTGTGATAACATGACAGCTTGTACTTTACTGTCTCACAGTAAAAACCTGGGACTGATAGTACTGGCCAATCATTTACTTACCATGCAATCAGAGGTATTAACAGGTTTTAATAATAATCATTCGCTTATTCCAAAAATATACATAACCACAAGTCATCTCAATTCAAGAACACTTTGGGGTAATATATGCTACAGATGGACAGTGCTTCCAGCAACACTTTAGGAATGTAGACATAAAAAATGTAAAGATCAAGAATTAGACATTCCTGTACTTAAAAAATGTGCCCAGAATATCATTGTCTTAGCAGTGTAAAAACTAGGACGTTGTTAATTTTTGTTTCTGTGGCTGAGGGGAGAGTATGAGTCATCTGACAGATGGGAATTTTTTCCCTACATAGTTAGTGGCTTCCCTATTTCCATTTCCAGTCTCCCTTAGTTTTAGGTTACCTGCTGTCTCTTCTGCCTCTTTTTCTATATTCTATAAGTTCTCTAGAAATAATGGAGCTTCAATATGGATACTAAAAATCCCACTTTAATCCATTTGAGAACTTAATACCTCCTCCTACTCAGTTATACTCATCTTTCTCTCCTTGCTTCTCTTTGTTTGTCTCTCTTGCTCTCTTTTTCTTTTTCCTCTCTCAGCTCCACCTCCTACTTTCCCCCGTTTTCCTCACATATGAACATCTCTGTAGGCCGCAGCATTTATGAGTGCTTGCAGAGGGGCGGCAGACAGCTGGAGTAACGACATTTCCAGACGGGATCTCTGAGCTCATTTCCCCCCCGAATTATTCCTCGCAAACTCGCTTCGAGGCAGAGGCAAACTTTAGTCTCAAATCATGGTTCTTAGACACTATTTATAAGTTAAAAGATTACAACTGGTGGTATAGAGGAGAAATCAAAGTACTTAACATGACTCAGTTAGTTTTGTAAGAGTGACTACAAAAGGAGCTGAGAATTTTTTAGAAAGTGGCTGATCCTAAAACAACTCACGCCTTTATTTGACATACTGCTGTGCTATTCAGATCATGCAAAAGAGAAAACTAGAGATAAAATGACAAGGCAGTGCAGTTAAAGCATTGACTAACTTTCCCAGATGGTGGGAAAGACCGGTGTCAAACCACCCTGAAGAGACTGCAGGTCAACTGGAAACTACGTTCAGGGAGAAATGGGAAGAAAACTATAACTGTAGACACCAACACATCAATTTTTAGTTGCATCTCTCTTCAAAAGGCATCAGTAAACACATAAATGAAAGGTTACAATACCACATATTTCAAAAGTTTTAAAAGCAATTTGGAGTTGATGATTCAAAATAGTTCCTGACATATGTATCTAATTTGGAAACACAAACATTAACTTGTGTCACTTTTTCCTTTTTTGTGTGTCTCCCATCCAGAAAAGAATATTCCATCCCAACATCATTGTGCTAACTCCTCTCTCTCTCTCTCTGCATTGTAACAGGCTCTCCCAGATTTTGAGCTATTGTGGCAGTGAAATATGACACCCACATGTGCACAGTGGGGCTCTTCGGTTTTTGTCTTGTGGCCTCTGACGTTGTGCTAACATGTAGATAACCAACATAACCGTCGTCAGATGAGGGGACACTTTGAGGGTTTCCTATGATTCTCCATGGTGTAATGTCTAAGGACAGGTCATTTGTTCAGGAGCTTGTGCACATCATCTTTGGACATATTTTCCACAAAATCTCACCTGGGACAGTTAGCGGTCAATAGCTACCGAACAGCCAATACTTTTTAAATATCAAAGGATTAGGCTTTTGCTTTTGAACATAAACTAACTACAAAAATGAACACTCTCTGCTCCAAAGGATTTGCTTTATGAGATACTAAGAGCAGCCCTTCAGATAAACTTCTCACTGTCCGGTATGCTCTCTCCGCCTTTCCCTGATTTTAGTGGTGCCACGCTTGCCAGCAGTCTTGCACATTATCTGAAGTCAGGGAAGGATCCAGTCATATTTTCCATCCACTTTCTGTGTCTGACTGGATGTCTGTGCTGGTGGGAGAGTAGGCAAGGCGAAAAAGAGGGAGGGATGGAGAGCTGGAGTTTGGATGGGGGCTGGGACAGTGGAGAAATCCAGATGCAGAGACGAGAAGAAAACCGAACCTAGAAACAGGGGGAAAGGGCCTTTGCTGAAATTTGTGTTGCGTGAGAGAAACAAAGCCAACAGATAGCTGTGTAGCACATCCCACGTCAAATCCTGAAAAAACTTGTGCCATGTGGGTATAAAGAGGAAACCAGTAATCTGACCATTTAGTCAAAAGATGGGCATTTAACATTAAGCTGTCATTGGATAGGCCAATGAAGGACGTGGTGCCATGATGGTGCAGGCTTTGGGTTTTTAGCTTTGGGTTCTCCACCATTTTCTCTCACGCCCCAAAGGGGAGGTGATGTGTCATGATGGGTGGAGCTCATGAGAGGCTGGATTTGTTAGGCAGTTGAATTCTAGTTTCAAAAACAGTTAGATAATTTATACACATCAGTTCATTTACTGTGGGACTTTTTACATTATCTTATTAGTGATAATTATTGACCAATTATTATTGCAGTATGTGTAAATTGACGGCACTGGGTTTTCTGTAAATGTCAAATGATAATTTTGCTAGTGTTTGACACAGGTTATGCATATCATTCAATAATTCTAATAATATTCCAACAGTAATGCTACTATAATTGCTAGTAGTGATAATATTGATAAAATGCGGTAATAATAAAGAAACAGCGTGTTTGAAACATCCCATTTTTTAAAGTTGCACCTAATTGACAAAATAATCTTATCTATTTTAACAAGTTTAATTACAGTAACCTCTGGCGATTCATCAAATACTGTATATACATCTATACAGTAGCATTAATTCCAACCGTCCATCGCCTGCTACTGCAGAAAATGACTGTCCTGAATGTAAATGACTACTGTAGTGGAGAGAGTGGTGCTCAGCCAGCAAGCACTAACCCCATCCTGGAGACTAAGACAAAAGTTGGGCCTTTATGAGATGATTGCAGTTCACATAGAGCTCTACTTGGAGTAACAGTCAGAAGTGGGCTGAATCATTCACCCTGTAATTGAGCATTTACCCATAACGCCGCGTGGAAGCCTTTTTTTTCTCCAAATGATGCTACAGCTTTGAATGAACTTGCAGTCTGGGCCAGAGCTGGAAGGTTTACTTTTACTGGTGTAGTCACACCAGTTATTTGCTCGTCTGTACACGTACACGGCAGACACAAGCAGTCCTGACTGTGTGAATGAGGATCTCTGCTGAAGACCTGACGTTTACAAATGAGCTGCAGTAGTGCCAAGTCATATATCTGGATAGTGACTTTTTTTCAAAGATTGTTTTTTCAGCCATTTGCCTTTTGTAGATAGGTCACAGTAGAGGTGCAGACAGGACATGGTTAGGGAGGGAGAGAGTTATGACATGCATTCAAGATCCCCAGTCGGATTAAAATGGAGGCATCACAGTGTGATATGCATCTTAACCACTAGTCTACCAGGACACCCCTATGGACGGTGGCAGTGACGGTGATGATCTATGTATTAACATCAACAAACAGTTTCATTTGAAAACCATGTAGCAGGTCATGTATGATCCCACCCTCCATCTTACATTTACAAATTGATTGCCACTTACTGTATCTACTGCATAGGCTGTGTCTGGAATCATTCACATTTCACTATATGGTACACTATATTGTGTGTTCGCCATTTTGCAGTGTTGTCCAAATGTCTAATTATGATACCCTATATAGTGGACTCAAACTATCCTACAATGCATCCTCACAAGAAGTGTACAATTTATGATCACTAACTGAGCGCTAGCTCCCATTGTGAATTGCACAGACAAGGGAAAACATTTTTTAGATGGCAACTGGTTGAAAGGAATGACCTGAGTAGTGTCTGAAATTGCTTTTCACTATCTGATACACTAGTGAGTGATTTCAGATCCAGCTATTAGCTGTGGGCGATGCCACAAAATTTGGTTTCGATCCAATACCAAGTAATACCAGGGCCAGAATCACCAATATCGATACAGATACCACTACAGATACTGATACTTTTTATGACAGTATTAAAAGTGGCTAATGGGAAAGTTTTACAGTTTGGGGTATGTAGTTGAGAACATCTGGTTTGTGCCAGTTTTCAGCAGGTTATTCTGCCTGAAAACGAAAGCCAGAAATTCATTTTTACCATGATTATTTACTAAATGAGCACATATAATTTAGAAAACTGCTAAGATAAACAGTATTATAGTTTGGTAGTACACTTGATAACAGCCATTTAGAATTTAAAGATATACTGTACAGTGACTGATTTTAATTTTGGATACTGTACAATTTTCCTCATACCCTGCAATTTGTCTGAAGCAGGTGGGCCTACAATGGACTTCTACATAAACAAAGCGTGAATTGTCTGCAAAACCCCGTAATTGAAAATCATTAAAAAAAACATCATAATGGCCTGGAACAAAGGTTTAACAGCAAGTAATAGTGGCCTTATCGTGAAATGCCAGTGAGACAGTGAGTCAAAGGAGACATTATAGTTTTTAAAAAAGCAAAAAACAAATAAATGCCCCTCAGCACCCTAAATAAAGTGGAAAAAAGTGGGCCTCCAGGCACTAAGTGATAGAAAAAAGTGACAGAGGGAGACAGAGAGGGTTTGGCTTTGTTAGAGTTTGGAGCAGCAAAGGCTCAGAGACTTACAAGTAGAAACACGTGGACAAGGCCAGGCAGATGCTACGTGTTGCTGGCTACAGCTCAGAGGCTTGCTGGGGAATGCACAGTTTAGGCCTTTTTAGTTACTGTACAAGCTCTGCCTAGTCTTAATGCTGCATGTAATCCTACTTATTCAAACATGTCCTCTCGAAAATATGAGGTTAATTGATTTACTGCTGATTGCCTCAAGTAAAGTGATCCAATTAAAGCTCTTACAGCTCCATTAGCATCTGTACAGTACATGTTTCAAATAAGAGCTGTATGAATTGACCCCTCCTGAGGGTCTGCACCACTTTTAACAAACACAGGATCCCTCCACCATCAAACAGCTACAGCTTCCGTTCATAAGTGGTTCTCCCAGGGAGGCCTGTCAGGTTTCATTGTGGAGAAAAAGTCCCACTATTCTCACGAACAGGATGAACATCATGAAAGATCTGCAGCAGTGACAGTGAAGACACCTTTTCCCACAACCTGTTACATTTTAGGCTCATGTACTTCCACAAGCTGCCAATGACAATCTTGGAATTTCCTCCCCCGAGTCGGCAAAGCTTGGTGGCTCCAATTCAATTATTTTTGTACTCCTTCTTCTCTTACGGCACAAAGACTGTCTGACAAGGGATTTCTAGTGATTACTTATACTGGCAATGCTGAAAGTTGTGGATTGTTCCAGATTCCCTTGGCTGAAGAACCTAACATCAATTTAGCTTTCTTTGCTAAAATATGCTAAGTATCTTGTCCACCAGTTAGAAAACATGTAGCTCCAAGCTACAATGGTAGGATATTTAAATGCAGCTGAAACTCCATAAACTCATTCTGAGGGATTCCACCCAAACCACCAGTCTGAACTCTGAGAGACTCGCCACAAAAAAATATATTATAGATTGCAAAAACTCCAAACACCAGAAAATTACCAGTTCTATTTTAACACCGTCCTGTGAGCTTCAGCTTCATTTCACTCATGGAAAGTCACTCCGAAAGTACTGCTTAAAAGACTGATCCCATCTATTCATCTAGTGCATTTTACACATTCAGAACACAGATGAAAGAAATAGAATAAAACCGAAAGGTGTTTTACAAGTTAAACAGCCAGATAGCACACAGGCACTGGTCTTATCAAATGGGTTTCCTCTCAGACAAACAACAGGACTCTGCAAAACAGAGCTTCCCTATTTTCATTTCATTCAAAACACCCTGAAACCTGTGATAGTCTGTAACTTTAACAAAACCCCTCTCATCCTTCTCTTTCTTATTCAAACAAAAAAGTCACTCAAATGGGTGTATCTTATGTTGAAGCTTCCTCGCTGTGCACTTTTTGTGGCAGTTTAAATCACTTTATTGTTGCATTATGCATGTGCTGCAAACAATGGCTTGAAACTCCTTTACTGCATCACTGCCATCAACAGCCATCATTGCCACACACTCCTTATGTAACTATTTCAAAATTAAGAAAATCAATCAGTAATTATTTTTTATTAATCAACAAAGACAAAGCAAAAAATATATGAAATGGTCAACACAAGCCTTAAGCTATTTGAAAGGAATAATAGAAGATACTGAAGAAAAGTATCACTTAGATAAAAGTCTCCTACTATTTTTGTATTACAATTTTTTCATCCATAAAGGACAGTTTAACACCGATAAAGGTCACATAGCAGCATCTACATGCTCAAGAAAGGGGATGTAAACCGCCTGCAGACTGCAGTGGATGTTACACAAGTGCATGACACACAGTAAGGTGTACTGTAACACCTTACAGAAAATAGGGAGAAAAAATGTAAAGAATCATTGAAATGGAGATTGGCAGCTGTCTGGCTGTTTGGCAGGTGTTTGAGCAGACACCCAGCTTTCATTAGACAAGGAACAGATGCTAAAAAATACCTGCTTAACAAACAAAATCACTAGCCACACACGTTTCCCCAGAAACTATCCATTTTCCCTGCAGCTAAAGCCATATCATGCCAACGTTTGCACATGCAAATGTCTTTAGAGCAGAAGAAAAAGGAATTCATCGATTATAAGAAATCCTTCAATAAACATCCGAATGAGCTTCATGAAGATGTTTTTGGACATTTTGTGCAGCTTTTCAATCATTTAGTCATGATAATATGGGAAAACATACTCATTGCAATACTGTATGTACTGTATACTGTATGTAGTAGCTAGTATGAAGCTAGTAAATGTATGTATGCTAGTACCATCTATCTATTATTGTTGTTTTTTAATGTTTACTTTTTTTTCATTGTATCTTTATCTTTTCTTCCAAATAGTTTCAGTTTTGCCATGTTTGATAGTTATGAACATTTCATACATTTTCGTTATCGACTTTTTGGTTCTTTGTTGATCCAGCTGGGATGAAGTAGCCTAGCTATGACTCATATGATGATATGCCACTTAATGATTTTGTTGTTGGTTTATTATATTAAATGCTTCCATAAACATCAGAGTGTGCTTTGTGAAGATGTATTTGGATATTTGGTGTAGCCTTTCAATCAAAAGTCATTATCATTTGGGAAAACTTGTAAAAAATTTTACATTTCTTTTTTTCCCATAATATCTCGTTCTTTTCTTCCAAAGTTAGTAGTAGTTTCAGTTTTGCCTTGTTTGATAAGTTTCATACATTTCCGTTATGGTCTTTTTGATTTTTTTAATTGATCCAGCTAACATGCCATTTTTTGGGAAATCACAGGACAATCGTAGGCTGTATTAAACCCTTTTAAAGTAATGTAAGTTGATCGCGGGGAGAAGTCGTGCTGTATTTTATAAAGTCTTTTCTTTTCTCAAAATAGATAGGTTTATTTCAGAATTAAAACATTCCCTTGAACATTTGTGCTCACATACACAAAGGTAATTTGTGCTTGTCATAAATGTCTGCTAAATGTCTAATTTTCATATTCTTCATTGATTCCAACAAGTGAAAACAGGACGGGATCTTGGGGTTGAATGTCAAAAAAAGGAAGACAACAGCTGAGATGAAAGGTCAAATTGGGCCATAGTGTAGTTGTAGAAGCTGCAACGTGTCCACAGTGTAACCAGACTGCTTTGTGGATCTGCCAAATTTTCTTCTCTCTCCCTCCCTCTCTGTCTCTAACATCATGGGATGGCCATGCCTCATGCTTTAAAACTCTGTTCATTTTGGTTCTGGATTACTTTTAATGAAAACAAAGATGAAAGCACTATTATTGGTAGTCTATATTTTATTTGTATGAAGGAGTAAGAGGAAAGGTTCAGATACATAATAATGAGGGGAAACATAAGAAGTTAATTATTTGGAAAATGTTAACATAACTGGATATAATGTGTATGTAAAGTTATGTTTAATAATTAATACATTTGTTCTGTACATACAGTATACTGGTGTGAAACTGCAGTTGCTTGCAGGTGCTTGATACTAAGATGTATAGGCCCAGAATAAAAAAATTAAAAAAATCAGAGTTTAAACACCTAGATAATAGCATGAGCAGGTTTCCCTCTCAAGAATTCCTATAAGGGAAAGAAGCTTTTAATTACTTGTACATAGAAACCTCATATAATCTCCATCTCGTTTGCCCTCCGTGCATAAATTGCGCACGCTTCACTTACTACATCCAACGACATCATTCAGAACCACTGAGCCCAAGTTATCATAATATAAAGGCATTTAAACAAAATAACTTCCTGCACAACTGAAATCAAACCAGTCCTCAGCTGCTCTGCATACCCTTACTAAACTGGGGCCTAATGAAGGATAAACTGCAAATTGTTCTATCTGTTCTATTAATAAATTCATCCAGTGTCCAGACGATTAAAAATCAGCTCAGCGACACACTGTCTCAGGTTGGATGCCGAAAAGACAAAACATCCCAACAAAAGCCTCAATTAGAAAAGTCCACGGAGAAGCAGAGGACGATAAAACACGTCTGAACGGTGGAGAGACGTCGTGTAAAAGAAGAGTATCCTCATCATCCACGTTTGAGCTGAAACATGAACTTGTTTGACATGTTTTAAGGCGGCCCCTGTCTCTGACGAAGGAGGGACTCTGTGACTTGGACATGTACAAGTTATCTGGTGCGCACAGGACCTCCCCAAAAGTTTTGGCATATAAAAGCCAAGCTAACTCATTTGTTTAGGCAGTAGGGAGTTTCTGCTAGGGTCTGGATTGGAGTTGTGCACAGACCGGACCCTACCGTGTATGAGTGGTGTCTGAGGAGAAAAACAGGATTCCCCCTTGCCGCAAAGAATCTACATGTCTAATATTTAGACATGTTCAGCTTTGTGGATATTCGGTTAGCGCTGTTGCTCAGCGCAGCAGTGCTTTTGGCCAGAGGTCAAGGCGAGGATGATAGTAAGTATCACTTTCTGACATTGATTTGAGTTGTTTTGGGACTGTGGCACCCTCAGGATGTGGATAGCCCGCAAGGATGCTGAGCAGTTTGCTGGAACTGATTGTTCTCTGCGGGATACCTGACTCCAGAGATCGTGAAAGTTGTTACACAGTGAGGCGTTTTGATGGTGTTTTGGAGATCTCGAGGCGAATAGGAATTCGTAGAACTTTTCTTTATTGTTTGCTGCTGTGTGCAGATACATGCTCACTGTGCGTCCGCCCGCTGGAGCGCAAACCTGAGGGGAGCAGCTGCACTATCTCTGAAGCACTGACAGGACATTGGGTTCAAAGGGAGTTGAAGCAGAGCAGAAGCATAAAGAAATTTGAAAATGGCAAATCCATTTGAATCTTAATTATATTTAGTTTGGAAAGTAGTTTTCACCAGTTCTTGAAAAATTACACCCCAATTATGTGCCACAGTCTGTAGATTATAGCACTTGGATTTTTCCTCAGTAGTTTTAACATTAACGCATCAAAAGTAAGCAGGCAAACTTTTTGGGGGAACCAAACATGATAAAGTGGAGATTTTCATTTATAAAAATGAAACTTTTGCCTAAAGCTTCAAAATGATGTCACACTGAACTAAACAAAATGTTCGTCCAGTTTGTGTAAAACTGCACTTGGTTAGGTGAAAACAGGACAATGGAAAAATCGCTTAAGTCTGACGTCGCCAGTAAAATAGTCCAGACATCAATTAATCACCGTGCAGACGAGGGTGCGGAAGATCTCGTTGTTTAGGATAACAGCGCCTCCCACTGGTAAATACTGGAATTGTGCATCCATCCTCCAAACCTCGGTCCTCCCACCTCCAAGGCCCAACCAGACATCCAGCAGCTTGAAATGTGATTAGGCACAGTGTAATTTTCCATTCACAGTTTTTGAGGAGAAAATCTTGAACTACATCATCATCAGAAACGTTGGATAATGACTTTTGCTACATTTGTTCTGCTGCACACCAAGGTCTGTAGTCTAACATTTGCCAGGCCCAAATAACTTAAACTTCCTGTAGACAAGCACTGATGTTACTTCATTAGAAGCTCTATTCCTGCTCCCAAATCAGTCACCAAACACTTGAGTTTCTAAGAGTTTAACTTAATGAAGGCCTGATTTAGCTAGAATGGCACAGGTTGAATCTAAAAATTACTTTAAAAAGCTGCTGTAAGGACAAAGAAAACTACCAAAAAATGCCTGGAGCTGATTAATTAGAAATAACAATATAGGTCTGCATATTTGAACTGCTAAATAATTAGTTAAATAAACAGTTGTGCTTTTTTTTGCAAGCCGAGTCTGGTGTCTAATCTAAGCCTATTGGCCACATCTGGTTCTCTCGTCATGCACTCGGTTGCTGGTGTAGCCAAGGCGCAGCAAAATCTACTGATGCAAAGCCAAATTTTGGCATTGATTAGACAAAAGTTTAAGAAGATGTTCACTCGCTTTTTGGATGTTTGATCCTATTAAATTTTTTACCAAACTCACCGAGGTTTTCTCCTCTCAGGCACATTCGGCAGCTGCACATTAGATGGACAGTTGTACAACGATAAGGATGTATGGAAACCAGAGCCCTGCCAGATCTGCGTCTGCGACAGTGGAACCGTCATGTGCGACGAGGTGATCTGTGAGGACACATCCGACTGTGCCGATCCCATCATCCCAGACGGAGAGTGCTGCCCTATCTGCCCAGACGATAATGGTACTCCACCTTCATCCTCCTCACCAATGTTGTGGTTAATTAGCTTTGTGGCGCCACCTAGTGCCTCCTACCTCATCTCTGACCATCAATGGCTCACTTGGCCACACATGGACTTGAGGCCCTAAGCCTGCCTGCTTTCCTGAGGATTTTCATTCAGAAAAGAATCGCTTTGGATTTACCTTTTGTTCATTTCATTTTCAATATGCATTCTTTTAACGGTGGATTATACCTGCCCTTTGGCGAAGTCTGGCAATGAATATGTAATTCCCCAACATGCCTACCTGTGCAGCAACGCTGCAGGGTGCAACAAGGCCTACACACGTCACGTCTCTCAAAACAACATTACAACATTTCACTACAGATAATATTTAGAATCAAATTGATATGCTTTTGATTCAGTAGTTCAATGAAAAACTGTATTTCATGCTTTAATCAGCCCTGACTCCCAGCCTAGACCTGCTATAGATAGCTGTGACTAGGTTTAACCTAAAGGCTTAACATTATTTTGTAAATTTCCAAAGTTATGAATGTGCCTATAAATGTTCAAGAGGTGTTGACGTTTTCTTTTTCTCCGTTGGTTCTGTAGGACCCCAGGTTCCAGGAGAGTTTGAGGTATTTTGCCCTTTAACTTTGTTTGATATTGAAAAATATGTGTGATTAGGGTCTGAGACCCAAACCTCACATTGGTCTCTCTTTGGAGATGCTGGCATGGCCTAGTTTAGTTTGTCATTACACCTGCTTATATTCTAGATGATGCACTTGTTTTTACAGTCTGGATGAAACATTGCACCGTAGCCTAACTCCCTTTTTCCTGTCTATCCATAGCCAACAAAGGGAGACGTTGGCCCCAAGGGAGACCAGGTAGGTTCCAGTTCAACTCTCAACATCACTCACACTATTCAAGTGTCCTTCAAATGACAAATGAGTGTTTAAAAAAAAAAACCAATTGTATATATTTGCTACAAAGACAAACTGACTGTGGACAAGAATAATGTTTAAGCAACCTTGTCTTCATAGATATTTTTGAATATGATTATTTTCTGTCAGAGACAAGTTAGATGCATTTGTCCCAGCAATGACACATCAGTGTTTCCCTGTTGTGTTGGTTATTGTGTAGTTTTCATAACAAATTATATGGGCTTCTTCCATTTTAGTATCATTTCAGTACAAATCATGCATCTTTATTGCCTTGCATGTGGTTGATTATGTTATTTTCATGAGGTTTTTCAAGTTTTAAAGGCATAGTTTTTTCTTTGTTATACATTTCACCACTTACTGACTAAAATTGTGAAAATGCACACAGCGGTGTTATATGTTTGCTGATTGAGTCCCTACAAACTAATCTAAATACTGGTAAAGCTGCTATGACATAATTGTTGCTGATGACCTTTGATAATTAGGTCACAAGGTCAACAGGTCATCAAAAGTTCAAAGGTCACATAACGCAAATTGGTTTATAAAATTATGAAGTAATGTTAAATAACTGTCGAGCAACAATAGCGAGAATCAACTTTTTTGCAAACGTGTGATTCAAAACCAGCATTACCACACTTCCATTTTTAAGGTTCAGCAAGTGGAAAAATTGATTTGAAAATAAGAATGAATATATATATATATATATATATATAATTTTAAAAAATTTAACAGATCATGTGATTGATATTACAGAATGTACAATGTACAGTATAACAGTTTCATGTTTACTATTCAAATTTGTCAATATAGATATTTATTTTGTTTGTAATGAGTCTAATCTACTTTGGTTGGGCTATGAGCTAAACTTCTTCCTGCAAGGCAAGTTAAAAATGAAATGTGTCTGCCTGATTTTTATACAGGGTCCTCCTGGTCCTCCTGGCAATGATGGAATCGACGGACAGCCCGGCCTTCCCGGCCCACCCGGCCCCCCTGGCCCCCCTGGCCTTGGCGGAGTAAGTATCTCCAAGTCACAACATCCAGAAAGTCTGTGATTATGTTTTGTAGATGACTCTGATGATTCTGTTTACGAATGCTATACATCTAAAAAACCCATGGTAGTCCAGGTTAAAACATCTGTTTCTTTTGAAGGCTCTCTTAATTCTGCTATGATCAATTTCCCGATCAATTCAACCAGTGATTCTTCATTTTGCACACACTTAATGAGAAAGGCGAGGCTTTGTGCTAGAGGGAAGCAACTACTGGGGGTGCAGACAGCTCCTTGGTCCTCAGGTTTAGGTCTGGGGAAAATGCAGAATATCTTGTTCTGACCAGTTTATTCAGTCAGTGACGTTAACTGACAAATGAAAGTTCCATTTATACCATTTTAACATGTTTAACTCAATATCTGTGCTACAGGAGAAATTATTACTCCTCTGCTGAAATAGAAATCTTCATACTGTAGCATGTGATTCAGAGTGATTATAAACTGACACTATTAACCAATCACTGCAACAGTACAAAGTAACTGTGAGAAAAAAGGCACATTTCAGGTGTCCCATGTGATGTTTTTGTGCTACATTAACTCAACAATAGTACTCTTAAGTATTGTTTCTCCAAAGCTCAGTGACTAATTATTTATCTTCTCCCTTTGCAGAACTTCTCTCCTCAAATGAGCTATGTTGATCAATCCAAATCCAGCGGCCCACCTGTTCCCGGCCCAATGGTATGAAGGCTTTGCTTTTTCTCCACGTACCTATTGTTATTGTACCGTATTATTGCTAAATATGCAAAGAGTTCCTCTTTAGACTTTTTGCTTTTTGTTTGCAGTGGCACGTTGCTCATCTCACAGACAAATAAAGAGAATCTAATGGCTTTTTTTTTCTCATCTTCATCAACAGGGTCCTATGGGTCCTCGTGGTCTTCCTGGACCCCCTGGCTCCTCTGTAAGTATTCCCTTATCAATTACATGACAGTTCAGATTCTCATTTTGACAATACGCTTTTGATATTCCTCAATATTTCAAAAAATATTTGGCCATTAACCTAGCTAATTACACTGTTTCTTAGATAAATGCATAAACATTAAAGAAGATATTGTGTTAATCTGTTGTTCTTGTTGTCCATCAGGGTCCTCAGGGATTCACTGGCCCCCCTGGAGAGCCTGGTGAGCCCGGAGCTTCTGTGAGTATACGCATTTTTCTACTAAAAAAATGTTTCTCTTGTTGAGTTTGAGGAAAATGGCTACTTTATCCACATTAATAGTTTATTTTAACATGTGACTTCCTGTACTTTGTGTTCTACTTCCTGTTGTAACCACTGACCCACTGACACACATCTGCATACACCACTTTTTGTCAGTGATAAATACCCCCTCACCCGCTCTTCTTTACCTTTAGCAACATAGTGAATATTCACAGACATTTACTTCAAATAGTCAACATTAATTTGGTGCTAATCCAGCCATTTATTGTGTTTTTTAGGGTGCCATGGGTCCCCGTGGTCCTGCTGGCCCCCCTGGAAAGAACGGAGATGATGTAAGTGATTATTGTCTATCCCTCTTTATGACTCACTTCTTGGGATGTTGTACAGTTATATTCATGTATAACCTAAGGAAAGACATAGCTTTAATTGATCTTTCTAAGACTTAAGAGATATTAACTTATGATTATATTTTCTTCTGTGGTCCTTGTTGTTGTTGTTATCCTCCTGATATACGGCATAAATCTTTCACATATTGTCATTTATTTATTGTCTGAAGGACACATACTGTAGTTGGTTAGGGGTGATACTTCCACACACTGATCAGCACATACTGACCTCCTTCTCTGTGTGTCTTCAACAGGGTGAGCCTGGCAAAGCTGGTCGCCCCGGTGAGCGTGGAGCTGCTGGCCCTCAGGTGAGTGATGCCCAGTGAGGGCAAAGGTCAGGAGATGGTCAGCCAGAAATGAATCCTACTTTGGCATTTATGTGAAACCTGTTGGTCAGCATGCACACAAGGGCACGAAATTATCTTATGATTTCACTTATTTTTTAAATGATCAGCCCTTTTTTTGTCAAATAATTTTCCAGTATGTTCAGTAGGTCAGAAAACTCATCCCTGGTTATACTCCCCCTCTTTTTGCAGAAAACCCCTAATATTAAAGTTTTTTTTACAGGAAGTTATCATGCCTGAGGCATTTGCATGTTGTTATTGACATAGCTCTTGTTTTCCTCCTGCAGGGTGCTCGTGGATTCCCCGGAACCCCTGGACTCCCCGGCATCAAGGGACACAGAGTGAGTTAGGAAGAGCACTGAATACCAAAATCACCATTTTCAACTGCTGTGATGTTGTAATGAGTGGTGACTGACCTGAGGATGCTGATTGATTTTGTGCACAGGGTTTCAGTGGTCTGGATGGAGCTAAGGGAGACAGTGGACCTGCTGGCCCCAAGGTAGGATAGTAGGATGTACTGTTGCTCACCAAAGCAGGAATCTCATCATAACCTGACCCAAAATTTCAATTTGAACCACTAGGCTACAGCCATCCAATACAAATGTCTTTGAGCTCATTCTTCCTTCTGTATTTTTCTACAGGGAGAGCCCGGTGCCCCTGGTGAGAACGGTATCCCTGGTGCCATGGTACGTCTTTGTCTCATCTCAGTTAACTTAATTAACACTGACATCACTATAAGGAATATAAGGTGTTTTTGTACTAATAGTTCAGATCAGATGCAACCATTTAATTCTCATCTGATTCATATCTACAAAAAGGAGGGTATGTAAAAGGTCCTAGCATTGTCAAGCTAATATTGTTCTGCTGTCTTTTTTTGTCTTTTCCAGGGTGCTCGTGGTCTTCCTGGTGAGAGAGGCCGCCCCGGAGCTCCTGGCCCTGCTGTAAGCACTGATATTCATGTCTAAAAGTTCAACTATTTTATCCAAATACCTGACTGCTAGTAAAAAGAAATGCTACATTTGACTATGGCAATATCTATTCATACACTTTTCAATGTTTACAGCTGCTAATAATGTAAATATCACTTCGATCTAATCTCCTCCTCCTCTGCAGGGTGCTCGTGGTAATGATGGCAACACTGGCCCTGCTGGACCCCCTGTAAGTATTATTATTTTCTACTAGAAAAGTCACGTGAGGTTAAATCACCCATGTGAAATATTGTGGTGACATCATCACCTAATGCTATATTGAAGGGTTTGATGCACTGCTCTGTCTTTGTGGGTGTCTACTAACATGTCTTTATTTTTCAGGGATCTACTGGACCTGCTGGTCCCCCTGGGTTCCCCGGAGGTGCCGGTGCTAAGGTAAGTCTCCTAATACATTTTTCATATCCAATAAATTTGGCCATAAAAATAGGCTGCCCAGTAGGCTTGCTAAGTTTATCACCTTTAGATTAAGTGCAACAGTACCACTGTGCTTTACTATTCCATGTCTGCCATATTTCATCCTGTTACTATGTACATATAACAGTATTTTATCATGATTGTTGTATGTAATGTGCAAGCTTGTCTGCATTTTTGTTCATCCGGGGATGAAAATGAGCTTTTAGCTATATCTCTGTATAATGCATCAGATTTCAAGTATTGAAATGTATGTTTATTATACGTGGTGCCTGTCAAATAAACTTGTAAATAGACAAACAAATAAACTAAACCAACAACAGTTTTGTACTGTATTATAGGATGTGTTATAATCCCTTAAAAATCACAGCTATTGCTTCAAATAAGGGCTACCATTAGAGCCAGGGACAACTTAGGAGGAACATGACACTATTTTAACTCATTAGCCCCTCACCTCCTTTGTTATCCACCTGACTAGCTGTCTCAACATCTCCCTGGTCTTGCGCATTAGTAGGAAAACTGTGGACAGTGACAGTCTGTAAGGATTAAGCCCTTTCACCC
Source organism: Siniperca chuatsi (assembly GCF_020085105.1). NCBI lineage: Eukaryota > Metazoa > Chordata > Actinopteri > Centrarchiformes > Sinipercidae > Siniperca > Siniperca chuatsi. The sequence goes on from NC_058061.1 coordinate 6,190,218, forward strand.
TACTTGGACTGTAGGCGATGTTAGTATTTGTAGGAGCAACATTGGTGGGGTTAGGGTTAATGCTAATTCCACATGTAACAGATCAATCATACTCTCCACTCTACACCATCAACCATTAGCCAGCGTGGTGTAAAACTGAAAACAAAATATTGGGCCTGATACTGTATACCCCAGGTGAACACTGTAGCCACCAGATGGCATCAGTAGACCTCTAATAGCACCTTACCTCTGTTGCCCCCCGTTACCATCAGTGAAGGATCTATTTTAATATCCTGTAACTCACCTATAGTTAAGTCACACACACAGGGGTTATTTTAGGAACCAAGAGGAGGAGAGTAGAAAAAGCAACCAGTGATGTGACAGCAGTGAGAAACTGGGCTATGACAACAGTACAATCAAACTGTTTAAAATTATTCTTTGGATACGTGCAAAGAACCAATTTAAGATCAGCATGGTGACTATTTTGTCTCTACACTGTTTGTCACTCTTTATTCATACTTAAACTCCTTCAGAATCTTAGTGCAAGTTGTGATATTTTAAAGAAATAATACTCTTAAAAAAATAGTTCCCACTAGTATCAATAAACCAGGACAACGAAACTAGGTTTTCTAGACTTTTTACTGTATGTAATATAAACAAACGTGGTGTTGATATGCCAAGATGGACTTTTGAATTATTGATCCATTAAGACATTTACAATGTTCAAGTTGCAGATTTCTGAGACATTGTTTATTCCCTTCACAGGGAGAGACCGGTGCTCAGGGAGGCCGTGGACCTGAGGGACCCCAGGGAGCCCGTGGTGAGCCTGGTAACCCAGGACCTTCTGGACCCGCTGGAGCTGCTGTGAGTAGATACTGCACTTTTCTGTAGGCATTCTTTTACACATTGTCAAATCTTTTTCACAGGGCAAGGAAAAATGCTAAATGCGTTTCAAACAGCACTAAACACTTTCAACATTTCATTTCCTTCCTCTCTCAACAGGGTGCCCCCGGATCTGATGGCTCCCCTGGTGCTAAGGGTTCTCCTGTAAGTATCATACTCATTGATCATGTTTAATACACTTGAATCCTGCATATGAAGAGTTCTGACAACCCGACTCTCTATCCCATAGGGTGCTGCTGGTATTGCTGGTGCTCCCGGTTTCCCCGGCTCTCGTGGTCCTGCTGGAGCTCAGGGAGCTGTTGGTGCTCCTGGTCCCAAGGGTAACAATGTGAGTAGACAATTGATTGTGTGAATTTTCAGTCTTTTTCAATGTTATAAAGACGCAGGATCACCTGAGAGCTTAAATAATATGTGTGTGTTTCTGCCAACAGGGTGACCATGGTCCCCCTGGTCCTAAGGGTGAGCCTGGTGCCAAGGGAGAGCCTGTAAGTTTCAAAATACATACATCTTGCTATTCATTTACCATTCTGTGGGAATTTAGGAAACAAGTGTTTATAATGACCGTGCTTTCTTTTCCAGGGCCCCGCTGGAGTTCAGGGACTTGCTGGCCCCTCTGGTGAGGAGGGAAAGAGAGGACCTCGTGGAGAGCCTGGTGGTGCTGGACCCCGTGGACCCCCTGGAGAGCGTGTATGTTACTTCCTCTTTCACATCAACTTCTGTCAGATAGTGTAGTTGCCATTGAGGCGGGGTGGATGATTTAAGCAGGAGAACAGAAGAACACTGTATTGACCCAATACTTTCTCATTCATATTAGTGAGGCAACAAACAAATCTCCACATTAAAATCATATAATCGACGTTCCTACAAAGCGTTTTGCACATTTACAGTACATTAAATTCCCAGGGGAATGCAGTTTGAACATTTACACCACAGTTACTGACATGGTTGGTATGTTTTTTTTCTTTAGGGTGCCCCTGGTGCTCGTGGTTTCCCTGGTGCTGATGGACCTGCTGGTGGCAAGGTGAGTTAGTGAATCTACCCAATGAGTCCTCATCCAGGTCAGGAGAAAATTTGTCAAACTTTGTTTCCACCTCAGTAAATGCAAAAAGCATTCAGACCTATACATTTGCTTGATTTTGTTCCACTTTGAATGCTCAATAAGAGACAACAGCGAAGATTTATTTTCAAGTTGAGGGAGTTAAACCTTCCAATTAACTAAGCGATATTTTAGGTCAAAAACTTGACAATTTGTGGAGATTTCTCCTGACTCTTCTTCACTTGTATGACAGGGAGCCCCTGGCGAGCGTGGTTCCCCTGGCGCAGTGGGAGCTCAGGGAGCCACTGGTGAGGCTGGAAACCCCGGTGCTCCTGGCGCACCTGGATCCAAGGTGAGTTCTGCAACATATTTCTTCAAGTGCAACATTTCTGTGTTTATAAAGCACCACAGAAGCTCTCTTTAAATGTATAGCTAAACATATAGCACTGTAGACTCAATATATGACTTCTATCTGTTGTTTGTCGTCACACTCACTGAATCGTTATCATACGTGGCCTTCCCTCCATAGGGTATGACTGGTAGCCCTGGAAGCCCTGGCCCTGATGGCAAAGCTGGACCTTCTGTAAGTTCTTACTCATGAATAGTTTCTGATAGTAATGACTTAATAGTTAAACATGTTTTTAATACAATGAAGAAGTACTGCAGCTACAAACAGACCATTTAATCATGCTAGGAGAGTCTTTTTTCAGTATTCTCCTGTCTCCTGCCCTGATCCTTAGGGTGCCCCTGGACAAGATGGACGCCCTGGACCTCCTGGCCCCGCTGGAAGCAGAGGACAGCCTGGAGTTATGGGATTCCCCGGACCCAAGGGGGTCACTGTGAGTTAACTGCCCCACTCATTTTGTTTTGCATTTATAGCATCATTGCTTGCTAGTTTATTAATCCCTTTGTTAATCTTACACATACTATGTAGTTGTAGGAAATCACTCAAATATGAGATCAGCAAGAAATCACTAATATCTCCTTTAGTGTTCAGATGATGTTTTTCAACCCATAAAAGTAAAGGAAAATCCCTTATACGGCAGATGTAAGTTTGGACTGTTCTTTTTTACAGGGTGAGCCTGGTAAGCCTGGTGAGAGAGGTCCCGGTGGTGCTGTTGGCGCTGTTGTAAGTACTTGTATATTTTAAAAACTATACAAATCAAACTCTACCAGGGTAAAATATGTTTTCTATCAAAAGTTCAAAAACAGCATAAAAACAGTTGATAATTTGTTTGGGTAATGTTTTTGTTCACAGGGTGCTCCTGGCAAAGATGGTGACGTTGGTGCTCCTGGACCTTCTGGCCCTGGTGTATGTATCTCGTCTGCCTTATTTACAGCGACCAATATAATATTGGCATCAGTATTTAGTTGCATAGTTGGATATTTTCTAGGGTTAACTCAATATAAAATGAAAGCATCAATGATTACATTATCAGTTGCAAGGTTTCTCATCATTTAGTTTGCTTCTTTCTGTTCAGGGACCTGCTGGAGAGAAGGGAGAGCAGGGACCTGCTGGTCCTCCCGGATTTCAGGTAGGTTTTGAGAGTGTCTCAGCAGCCTGAGTGCTGTCTTTAGTTTTGTTGATATAGTTCTGAGCTGTGCCACAACCATTTGTTAACCCTAAAATGTTTTACTTTTCTTTCTTGTGCAGGGTCTTCCCGGACCCCAAGGTGCTACTGGTGAGACTGGCAAGCCCGGTGAGCAGGTAAGAGTTGTAGGGAATTGTGAATGCCCAAATCTTTGTTTCGTATCTTAACTTGTTTCGGCTTGTAAGCGTGTGCGCGTGTGTTTCATTTAGTGGAAGACTGAGTCGCTGTTCAGACATACTTGATCTTACAGCACACACATAGTCCGATATAAAGCACATAAAATAACCTTCTCCCCTCTTCCCCTTTTGTTCAGGGTGCACCTGGTGAAGTTGGACCCCCTGGCCCATCTGGAGCAAGAGTGAGTATCTCCTGTGTTTCAGAAACCAAGCATATTTCTCATCCATGGTAAACACTGTTCCTCTGGTCTTTAGCTGAAACTTTGTGTGACCGATGTGTCCCTTCTCTCCTGTAGGGCGACAGAGGTTTCCCTGGTGAGCGCGGTGCTCCCGGCGTTGCTGGCCCAGTTGGACCCCGTGGTGCTCCTGGCCCTGCTGGTAACGATGGACCTAAGGTAGGTTAAAAAACTGTTAAAGGTGGAGAAGTTCTCAAACTATTTGTTGAATATTAAATCTCAATTTTCAGTCTATTCCAGTTCTTGAAATGACAAAGAACCAAACATAATTTACCAAGCAGTTACCTGACATAAACACATACTATTCACAGTTAAAAGGTTTTTTAAGGCGTTAAGACATATAACAATGTGCAAAAGTACCAATATATAATAGGCAGATATTCCTCCAGGACCACAAAAAACAGTCCTTTCATACAAAAAGAGACCACTTTTCATGAAAAACACTGTAAAGTCTACACAATAACAATATACAATTAATGGATTAATCACTGTTTAACACAGTTATACAGCATGATAAACCTATGTAAAACATTCTGCCCTTACATCATAACGTGCCATGTGATCTCCTCCTTTACACTCTATGTATCTGCTGGATCACAACCTCATTCCAGGGTTTTAATCTTTTTAATTCCACAAATCTTTAAATAAGGAAATATAAGCCATTACTGTGGACCACCATCTAAAGGAACTTCTGTGTTCCATGTGGTCTGGTGTGTGCTGGCAAAACAAAAACATAATTACCTTTAGGATATGAAACACTTCTCATATCCATATCTATACACACGTATAGGTGAGATGGTCAGAAAACACAATTCAGTATAGACGAACGTATCAACTGACATGAGAATAGAAGACAAATCATCTGTTGTAGCTGTGACCTTTCGTTGATATCGCTTATCACGCACATCTGCACTCTCCTCACTCCACAAGAGCTCATCCATTTACATTTAAGGGGTAAGTTTGCTCATTGTCAACCATAACCTTATAATTAAACCTTAAAATGTTGCTTTCCATCATTTACAATCATGAATAGAACAATCTAACTGATTGCTTTACTTTTGAGTAACCAACCAATCTGCTGCAGTTTCTCACAGTCTAGTAGGGCAGTTGGTGTGAGGCCTTTAAAAACCATCACACAACTCATCTTTTAAGAAAAAGACAAACAGTGCTGTCTATCCTTTATTTTACTTTCCACCAAACAAATGATTGAAAGCATGATTTTCTTTTTGCCAGCACATCATAGAGACATTGAGGCAAACAAGAAGCTGCTGCAGACCATTAACTTTCTCAAAACTAAAGCTATTGATTATAGATTTTAATAAGGTCTGGGTTAAAAAAAACTTCCAAATTATCCTTTATTTTTATTATTATTACTGCTATTATTAATATTATTAGTATTATACTTAGTTTTTCTTAGCTTTACTAAGAACAACAACATGAAAACTTGAAAAACAACAGAATCAGTGTAGATTCACCTGTTGACCTTTAATGATCTGTGTCAACTTCCACAGCATACAGTATATACACTGTATGCACATTTACCTAACATTGTTGTCCACTGTGTATTGTAATAATGTGTATATTTGTGTTTTTGTGTGTGTGTGCAGGGAGAGCCTGGTGCTGCTGGTGCCCCCGGTGGTCAGGGAGCCCCTGGTATGCAGGGTATGCCTGGTGAGCGTGGAGCTGCTGGTCTCCCCGGTGTCAAGGGAGAGAGAGTAAGGATCACACCTGTCCAGTTTGTCTCTTACAAAACTGTTATGTTGTACAATCTATACATTTTCTAATTGATCAACCAAATATAAAGTAATAACATATTTGGGTTCTTGTAACTAAGTAAGGACGGGTAAACATTAATAAACGTTCTCTCTTCAGGGTGATGCTGGAGCCAAGGGAGGTGATGGTGCCCCCGGCAAAGATGGCGTGCGTGGTATGACTGGTGCTATTGGAGTCCCTGGACCTCCTGGTGCTCAGGGTGAGAAGGTGAGACCAGACACAACTTTGGATTTCACCTACAAATATCAGCGATCCAGGTTCATGATGTCTGCTGGATTGTTTTTCTCATGTTCTCTTATCATTCTCTCATAACCTCCTTACAGTATCTTTATTCATATACATTTATATACATAAAATGGGGTCTCATTTTTTAGAAATGTTCCTCTAGTTAGTCATTCAAGCAATCACATGGTTATCTCAAATAGTATGATAGTATGAAAACAAGCAAATATGTCCATATGTCTGTCAGTTCTATTTTTGCTAACTTTGATGTCTCCTTCATCCCTGCTTTTAGGGTGAGGGTGGTGCCGTTGGAGTTTCTGGACCCAGCGGTCCTCGTGGTGCCCCTGTAAGTTCTTCTCCAAACACATACCTGATTGAGGACTAGAAAACAAACACAAGAAATACCTTTTACTGGATTTGTATATTCAGTACAACATGCAACATGCAGAATATCATTATGACTGAATGACCCTAAACTTTCTCTCCTCGTGACTTTACCAGGGTGAGCGTGGAGAGAATGGACCCCCTGGACCTGCTGGATTCGCTGGACCTCCTGTAAGAATCTCACACATTATATTTTATACCAAAACTGATATTTTTCTACAGATTTAGATGCAGTGTGTGTTGAACTGTTCCTTCTCTTGCTCTCCAACCTCAGGGTGCTGATGGTCAGGCTGGTGCCAAGGGAGAGAGTGGTGACTCTGGACCCAAGGGAGACCCTGGTGCTCCTGGACCCGCTGGACCTGTTGGAGGTGCTGGTCCTCAGGTAGGCCCACATGTCACACAAATAACCACACACTGTAGAGTAATCATGGAAAACACTCAAGTCACAGTATGCCAACTTCTTTACTTTTATTACAATAAAGGTGCTGAGTTCAGTATTTTAATTTCATTAGTGATGCCAGATAGAGTTAATAATGAATTTTATGAGTGGAAATCTGTTCATGCAGCCATATTTTTTCCCATTTTGTTAAATTATTTATGATAATTATTAGATTGTGCTTCCTTTTTTACTTATGAAATGTTTTTTGTCAACAGGGACCTGCTGGTCCTCCTGGACCCAAAGGTGCTCGTGGTGGTGCTGGATCTCCTGTAAGTATCCCATCAACATGTGAGATTGTGTAGAATTAGTTTACACTCTGTGACAATGTTGGTGAAATCAGTTTGAAGTCATATGGGTCATCTCTTTTGTCTCTTTGTGTGTAGGGTGCTACTGGTTTCCCTGGACCTGCTGGCAGAGTTGGACCCCCTGGCCCTGCTGTAAGTTTCACCTAGTCCACATAACCAGCAGTGATAACCAACACAATCTTGTCTTTAGTCTGTTTGTATGTTACCATCCTGGCCTTCAGCAGGGTTTAATTCAGTGACTTGAATCCTCTCTATGTCTCCAGGGAGCTTCCGGACCCCCTGGACCCGCCGGACCCGTTGGCAAAGATGGAGCAAGGGGAGGACGCGGTGAGACTGGTCCTGCTGGTCGCCCTGGTGAGGCTGGTGCTGCTGGACCCCCAGGACCCTCCGGAGAGAAGGGATCTCCTGGCGCTGATGGATCCCCTGTGAGTGCCCACTATAATTCTGCAGTAGATTTTCTATCAAGGTTTTTGAAAATGTACTACAGTGATCTGTTTTCCATTATGTGCTTGTTAACTGGCTGCTGTGTGGTTCTGCACAGGGTCCCTCTGGTATCCCCGGACCCCAAGGTATTGCTGGACAACGTGGTATTGTAGGTCTCCCTGGACAGCGTGGAGAGCGTGGTTTCCCTGGTCTGCCTGGACCATCTGTGAGTACTCATAATGGCTACAGTACATTTTGCTAAATAAGCTAAGTAGACTACACATAGAATATTGGTTCTATTTTGAAATAAAACAAACGTTAGTGTTTCCTATCCATTAGGACAGGACAGTATTGCATGAATGCACACATGAAAGTAGAACTAACTTTTACACAAAATCTGTTTCTCATAATTTTATATTGCACTTGAGCACAGGATTACTGTATATTATTTAGCTTCCATCTCCATGCAGAAAACTGACCTCTCTTGTTTTTCTTCAGGGTGAGCCTGGAAAGCAGGGACCTGTTGGACTTGTTGGTGAGCGTGGACCCCCTGGACCTGCTGGACCCCCTGGACTGTCCGGTGCTACCGGAGAGGCTGGTCGTGAGGTATGAGGCCTCAATCTGCTGTATACTCACTCTGAATCAGAGACATGTGGAGTACTTGGACAGTAGGGTCTCACGCACTGCAAATACTCCTATAAATTCACACGTATTCAGCATTCATTGGTTAATGATGCACTTTATTAGCGCTGAGAAACAGTTTGGTTCACCGCACATTGGCTTCCCCAGCATGTAGCTAACCATCGAACATTATGATGATTGACATGCTCGCTGCTCTTCCTCAGGGATCTGCTGGTCACGATGGTGCCCCTGGTCGCGACGGATCTCCTGGCCCCAAGGTAAGCCTCCTCCTCTGGGTTAATTCCCGTCATTCTCAAGCCTCAAATAGTATGTAAATACCAAACCTTCTGCTATGTTTTGCTTGGCCATTTGCCTTTAGCTAGCTAGCATTGTCTCACTGCATTGAGATTTGCTCCTATAGGGAGACCGTGGTGAGGCTGGAATGGCTGGACCCCCCGGACCCCCTGGCTCTCCTGGAGCCCCCGGAGGTGTTGGCCCCTCTGGCAAGACTGGTGACCGTGGAGAGAGTGTAAGCCCCCTTATTGCTTATCTTCATCCTGTTGAAAAATGTAACTAAATCTGGTAACTCACTGTGCAGATAACTGTGATCTGATTTTCCCCACTCTCTCTTTCTTTTAGGGTCCCGCTGGCTCTGCTGGCCCTGCTGGTCCTGCTGGTGTCCGTGGTCCCGCTGTATGTTCATCATAACATAATATGCATCAATAACATATATAAACATAATACCTTTTGAGATATTGCCCTAGCCTTGTGTTATTGTGATGATCGTATGAACCTGGGATGGCATGTTGACCTCCTGTTGCTTTCATTCAGGGACCTGCTGGTGCAAAGGGAGATAGAGGAGAGGCTGGTGAGGCTGGAGACAGAGGCCACAAGGGACACAGAGGATTCACCGGCATGCAGGGTCTGCCCGGAACTGCTGTAAGTAACTGTTTCAAAGCAAGCAAAGGTTTGTAGATTACCACATCAACAAATCTCAACTTTTCCCCCCTTTATGAGATATTTAAACATTCTTTCTTAAATGCAAAATGTGTAATTTTTGATATTCACATCTTCTTCTGCCTCTAGGGACCTAGTGGAGAGAGAGGACCTGCTGGCGCCAATGGACCTGCTGGACCTAGAGTAAGTACATCAGTTTTACAAGTAGTTATTTACACAAAAGATGAATTCACTACCAATCTGGTACTTGGAGAGTCCGTCTTTAGTCTTCTGCAGCATTTTTTCATAGACCCTGGAATAAATGGTCAAAAAATTCACTTGTGTAGAGTATATGTACAATATTCCAGAAAGTGGCATAAATAGTACATAACAACCAATTTTACATATGCACATAATGTCAGTAAAATGGCAAGCTGAACTGTTATGAATCGATGTTTTCTCTCATTAAGTAATCATGTGGCTTTTGCTCCAAAGGGACCTTCTGGATCTAACGGCGCCCCTGGTAAGGATGGCATGAACGGTCTGCCTGGACCCATTGGACCCCCTGGACCTCGCGGTCGCAATGGAGAGATGGGTCCTGCTGTAAGTTGCACTACGATCTTTGTTTTAACCAAGTACTTGTACATTCAGACACCACGGATGTGTCTGCAGTTTGTAAATCCCTGGTGTCTCCAAACAGGGTCCTCCCGGACCTCCTGGACCTGCCGGACCCCCTGGACCTCCCGGCAGTGGATTCGACTTCATCAGCCAGCCTATTCAGGAGAAGGCACCTGATCCCTTCCGTGGCGGCCACTATCGCGCTGACGACCCCAACATGATGCGCGATCGCGACATGGAGGTCGACACCACCCTCAAGACCCTGACTCAGAAGGTCGAGAAGATCCGCAGCCCCGACGGTACCCAGAAGAGCCCTGCCCGCATGTGTCGTGACCTGAGGATGTGCCACCCTGAGTGGAAGAGCGGTGAGTGCAGATCAGAGCCCTGATGCAGCTTGTAGATGAAGTGCAACGCCCGGATAAGCTCAGATTCAAACTGTTTTATGTTCCTCTGTTACAGGCATGTACTGGGTTGATCCCAACCAGGGATCTCCTCTGGATGCCATCAAGGTCCACTGCAACATGGAGACTGGCGAGACTTGCATCTCCCCCAGTGTTTCCAGCGTTCCCATGAAGAACTGGTACCTCAGCAAGAACATCAGAGAGAAGAAGCACATCTGGTTCAGCGAGTCCATGACCGGTGGATTCCAGGTAAGAAGTCAAAAAAAGGTTTGCTCCACAAACTAAAATCATCCTCATGAACTAACAGACCATAGAATATGTACTGTTAAGTCAGTGACAGACAGTAAAGCCTATGCACCCTTCTCCTCCCTCCACCACGCAGTTCCAGTATGGCAGCGATGGAGCTGATCCCGAGGACGTCAGCATCCAGATGACCTTCATGCGCCTGATGTCCAACCAGGCCTCTCAGAACATGACATACCACTGCAAGAACAGCATTGCCTACATGGACTCCGCCACCGGCAACCTGAAGAAGGCCCTGCTTCTCCAGGGCTCCAACGACGTCGAGATCAGAGCCGAGGGCAACAGCCGCTTCACATACAGCGTCAGCGAGGATGGCTGCACGGTGAGTTCTCTCTCTGTTTGTCCTGGAACTTGCATTTACTTACATTTCTAAAGGGAAAGATGTAAAATCATCTTATAGAGAAACATGATTTTGATCCTTACAACACTTGTGCGCAGGTAAACAACTTTTTCTTTCCTCAATTTCTGACTTTTTCTCCTTTTTGTTCCTCTCCACAGTCACACACTGGCACATGGGGCAAGACAGTCATCGACTACAAGACATCAAAAACATCCCGCCTGCCCATCATTGACATTGCTCCTATGGATGTTGGTGCACCTGATCAGGAGTTTGGCGTCGAAGTTGGCCCCGTTTGCTTCTTGTAAAAATGAAAGAAATATGGACATGACATTGTTGTTTTTTTTCTAGCAGTCATCTCTAAATCCTTTTTCTATGCATTCAAAACTCATTTGGCTGCCATTGGTCCACATGCTTTAAAACCACTCTACTGAAGACGGTGTTTATGTTTTTCCAATCATGAGAAGTTTTTGGGACTGCTACTTCTACCAAAACCACCCACACGGACACTTTAAAAAGAATCTTTTGTTTCCACTGGCAACAAGAAAATAATATATACTTGTGTAAAATTTCCCCCTGGAGATTGAGAAAAAAAAAAAAGATTCACACACGCAATGAAACACAGGTGACTTTTGCCATTTTCTACCACTGCGGAAAGGACATTGAAAACAACAAATGATATGTACCATTTTTCTGGTGTTAAATAAATTGTAAAAAGTGTGAAGTGTCTTCGTGTTCTAAATTCATTAAAAAAAAACACCTGAATATTGCTCAGACAAAGCAAAGACCAGCAAAAGAGCAAGACAAAGAAGCTCACCTTCATTGCAATATGTAGATGGCTACCTCATAACAAGAAGTCACCCCCAGTTTTTTTCTTAAATGAAAAGGGAATATTTTACACGAGTCTATTGTGGTGAAATCAAAAACATTCAAAGGTGCTATTACCATTTCAATGAGTTCCAGTTATTGGTGTTTGATGGTGAAACTCTCACTGTCATATTGTAATTATTGCCACTAATGCCTGCAGAACCTTTGGTGCTACTAAATTGACTCATTGTCTTGTTGTCTATGCAGTGCAATTGTTTTCTTCTTAAGTGTTGGTTTGATAAAAGAGTTCCTCAGAAAAGGTGATCACTGCAGATGTAATGCATGCAATCATGTCTTTGTAGATAAAAGCAAGTGACTCTGGTTCAATATCATTTCCCTGCCCATGTGTTCAGTGTTGATCCTTCCGTCTGTTTGCCCCTGTGGAAAACTCCTCTTCACTAAAAAAAAAACAGCACACATCTCCCACCCTGTTGTTTATGTTGTTTGTTGATGTCTTTCGCGAAGGGTTTCTTAAAAAAGAATTTGAAGCAGACCCACTTTCATGGTTTAAAAGAGAGATTCTGTACTTATTTTGTACATGTATAATAAATTGAGATGTTTTTAATTATTTTGGGTGCTGAAATAAAGCATGTGAAGTGGTCTACTCAGTGGCGGAGTTTTCACTGTTCTGTTTTGCAACTGTTGTGAAACTGACATCAGAAGTTAGGATTTGGAAAATACTCCATTTACTGAAACTGCATTTCACATTTTCAGAGACCCCAGGAAATCATGCATGTTCCAACTCTGATACTGAAATAGAGTTAAAATAGGTTCAGGAATCAACTGTTCCACAACAGTTGCACTGAGTACATTTCTATTAAGCAACAGTGAAAACAAGGCCAATATCCAATATTCCAACCTGGCTCCTCTTCATCGGTACTCACACAGTTAATACATTTTATTACATCTGCCTGTAAATTCCTTTAGAATCTGAGCTAAAACAGTATAAAATGCAGCCGACAGCACAAATCAAATGATAATCATACATGCAGCCACTGCAGTTTTCATGTAACTTGACTTGCTTTTATCTCCACAATCACTCATGGGGAGATTTGCATGAGAATCAAGTTTGACCAAACTGTTAACAGGAGAGGAGAGACGTGAGTCAGGACCCAAAAACTCCCAAATCAGATGAAGATACACCAGTGACCCCTTCTGGACTTCTAGTGCAACAACAGTTGCTTTGATCTTCAGCACTGAATCAAAAGGATCAGAAAACTACTGCAGCCCTTCTTGCTGATGGTTTGACATTTTCAGGTATTTTTTTTACTTCTGGCCTCCATCCAACAGCAAAAGCAGAAAATGTAAAAGATATCTTCCTCTGAGAAAAGACTGAACCATTATTATTTTATATCAAGTGATATAAAGATAATGTGACTGCGATGGAGCAGGGGTTCCTAATCATTTTGGATTGTGACCCTTTAAAGCAACACAAAGCTTACTTACAACCCTTTGTCACCAGAACATAGGTCTATTAATTGAGAGCAGCTCAACCAGTGATGTTCCCTTCACATATTGTTTAATTTTCATAGTTTATAGAGGTCTGAAGAGGTAAGATTATCCAGTATTTCACAATAAATCAGAAAAAATAGTGAATCTTCAGTTTGTGTAGCTGAAACATGTTTTTTTTTTTTTATTATTTCCTATCTTGTTAATCTGGTGACCCCTCAGATTTATCTTTCGACCCCTTGGGCATCCTGACCCCAAGTTGGGAACCACTGTGATAGAAAAATACAGAGGGAACACAAATTTATTTAGATGAAAATGTCTATTGTCTATTGAATATGTCTATGACTATTATTTTCATAGTAATCTTTCTGGATTTCTGTTCACATATTTGCACTGATCCAGTGAAAACAGACAAAGACAGCTTATCTCTTTACCTTTTCATTTAAACAATTCAACAGTAAAAAGAAATCATGACACATCGTACCTGCATTGAGAAACCTTTGACATCTTAGGCTTTGGTGATGGATACAACAATGAAGAATGTGCATTTTGATATTTTTTTATTTGTAGTGAAAGATGGTGGAATACAGAAACGGCAAAAAACAATTTGACAAAATACACACTATTTTATATATATATATATATAATTTATTTTAATGGCACCAAAAGAAAAAAAACTTAATTTCGCACTGCAAATAAAGAAGCATAGACTGTGGCAGCAAATGACTGTATGAATGACACTCAGTGTATCAAAGACACTTTATCCAACGTTGTTCTCACTTCCTGCAAAAACAAACATGACAAGTTTGTTGTCATCAATAATAATCCAATAAAAAACATAGAAGCCTAAATATAGACCAGAATGAATGCAGTGTTTTAGGAGGAAGTCCCATGAGTGGGTTTACCTGGGCAGTGTGTCACTGTAAGGATCACTATGAAAACAGGAGAATAAAAAAATTCTGTTAAGAATTCATTCGACTTCTCAGGACTCCCAGGAAAAGTGTGTCATCAATTTAAGTTACATAACAGTAATAATAATAGAAGCAGGATGACTAATCCTGGTAATTATAAAAATAGTAAAACTGTGAATAAATGTTAAGAATCAGTGGGTGAGGTCCTTACTGCTGGGCCATGATGAGGGGGATGGTGGGGCTGTCAGACTGCAGCGGGGGAGCCCCCTCCCCAGTTCGGCTGTTGAACATGGGCAGTGTGGACAGAGGTGAAGGAACACCGCGGTTTCCAGCCATGTCCCTCAGCTCATCGGTGTTCCCATGAATGGTGTGGTGGTGGTACAGCTGAATTCTGCAGCAAACAGAACATCACGTACAGTATATGTTGTGTTTCTCTACAGCCTTTTCATGATTTTATACAGTTTATTGTACTATGTCAGTTCACTGAGAGACTCAAACAGATTCCGATTTCATAACTAATACGCAGTAGTGGAAAGTAACCCAGTACATTTACTCAAGTACTGTACTTAATTACAGTTTTGAGGTAGGTCACTTGTACTTTTCTGCTACTTTATGCTTCTACTCTGCAACATTTCAGAGGGAAATATTGTACTTTTTACTCCACTACATTTATTTGAAAGCTGTAGTTATTAGTAACTCTTCAGATTAAGATTTTACATTAAAAAAACACGATACGCTTATAAAATACAGTGTATTAATACTAAACTACTTGAGTAAATGTACTTGTTACATTCCACCACTGATTAATGCAAAACTGTATTGTGTTAAGTCTGGTAACAGCATCAGTCAGAGACTCAGTGTACTTACTGGTTTGTTCTTGCATCCCTTTTTGCACTATAAAAACAAAAGAAACGTGTCACTTTTGTGTCACAGTTTATCAGGATCGATCAAAAGCCTACATTTTTTAGAGTAGAGTTAATTTTGAGTATTTGATTAAAGGGTCAGTTCACCTGCACAACAGAAATTTGTGTATTCCTAGTGGAATCCATTATGCATTAGTGTGGCTGCATAAAATTCCACAAGGGGTTAAGTGGGAAAAATGTTTTGTAATGTGGCGAACTGACTCTTTATCAGAACGACATTGTGAATCAGTCAAATAGATGCATACACTCCCTCTCGTCTGCCAAACATGATGTAGGCCAGCAGGAGACACAGGATGATGGCGAGGATCAGGGGCACGATCACTGTCACGATGTAGTCCGGGAAAAAGTCTCTGCTCGGGGGAGATTCTGGAGGGTCGAACTCACCTCCATCCTCCAGAATCCCCGAGCCCATCGTGGGAGCAGGTGGAGCCGGCTTCTGCTTTGTCAGATCAAACTGCAGGGAAAAAGAAGGGAAAGGGATTATGCTGTTTATAGTAACTGTTAGACACATAGCCACAGACGACAGGATTGTTATTGTGCTTTCAATGGATTACAAAAAATCTGTTCAGCATCCCAAACAAGGCTGCAACTAATGATTATTTCTGGATTCATCATTTAGTGTATAACATTGATTCTAGCTAATTAACAGGATAAGAAGAAGAAAAAACTGTTCTGACGCACAGAATTATACTGTTTTTATCTGACTTTTCTGGTGAAATACTGGAGATGTTTACATCTTCTTCTAAAATCTTCAAAATATTCAAATGTAAAAATCTGAAAATCTTATTTGTTGACTTTAAACATTTTACTGGGGTCACAAGTAGACGTTTCCTCATGTGAAGTGGTCATAAGGCAAATAGGCTGTAAAAGACGAGTCTATGAAATGTCAAAAAATAGTAAAAAAATCTAAGCTGACATCTTTGAATTGCTAGTTTTTCTCTGACAAACAGTAAAAAAGATACTGAATTTACAAATTATATAAAACAGAGACAAGCAAAATGACAAATGATCATCTTAAATGATTAATCAATTATTAAAATAGACGTAAGATAGAGTGACTTTTCCTTCGTAGATGGCTTGAGCCTTAAGTGGTGAAAGACAGGAAAAGAATTACTTTTAAAAATTTCTTATCCCTTTAATCATCTTGTGACTGCTTAGATTTATCTTGGGACCCCTTGGTGGGTCTCGACCCCCAAATCTCTGACATTTAAAGAGAATGACTTTTGGATATAAGTCTTACAAGTCTTTTAAGTCACTACACAAACACTTCATTGCTCATTCAGATATATCATGTATCGTATGTTTTCATTCATAAAGAATTCACATATGACCATCCGTGTGTCTTTTCAGGCCTCACCAGCTCCGTCTTGCACCAGGTGATACAGTTACTGGGAATGCTGCAGAAGTTACAGCCTCCAGGGACCCTGACTTTGGCCCCTGCTGTGCACTGCTTTTGATTCTCTGGTGTCAGCACCCTCAGGAGACAATCTGAGAAATACTGCTCCGAACCCACCTTCACATACACACTGACACAAATCAGATTTTTCATAAACATACATTATTGCAAAGCTAAAGCGTTGCACAATCAGGTTGCACAAATGTCTCTGTTTACCCTTCAAAGTGTCCTGCAAGAGGGAGGGGAACTCTGCCGCCACGGTCGAGGGCGTTGGTAATATTGACAATTTCCAAGGCCTCTGTGTTCCACAGCTTCTGTAAATCCTGCTTTATCTCATCCTGAACAGAAGAGGGCAGCACCTTCTCAATCTCCCTCAGCTTGATGAAGAACTCTGCTTGATAGGGCAGCATCTTCTCTGTGAGTGACAGCAGTGATGTACAACATGTTAACCATTTCTTCTGTCTCTATTGCACTTCCTAATTTAACTGTACTATGCATTTATGACATCATTTAAATCACCCGTACCCGCAGTGACTTTAATTACGAGAATGTGTCTGGCTGTTTCATAGCTCCGTTTGTTGATGGCATAGATCTGTCAGAGAAAAAATGAGAGTTTGTCACCATCATAGTTATCAGTTTTCATATATTTAAGCATTCCACCCTCAGATATAATTTCACTATTGGTTTGTGATGCTTAGTGCATTCAGTGAGATATTTTGCTTCTGCTGAAGTGTATGTTTACTTTCCATCAATCTACCTTGTCTACTTCTGCACTAGTTATTGATTTCCTACATCTCCCATAATGCCCTCTGGAGTCCGTCTATTCATCTGTGAATACACTGAGCATGTTTTATTTACAGTAACATAACTGTATTTATATATCATGTAGAGACAAGCTGAGAAAACCAGTTGAAAGTGCTGCTGTGGGGCTTTCGCACAGTAATTTATGTCTGTAGACCATAAAACACTTTTTTAAAGAAATCTTTAAAACTTTGAATTACAAATATTTTCAGTGATTTACAGGCATACACAGACTTTCAATGAAAAAGGCCCCAAAACGGGTTAAAATCACTTTACATGTAAATAGTATTATAGTTTTATTTCTTACGTTTTCGGCTGTATTTGTGTTTATAAATAGTGAAACTAAAATCTTTACAACCTAGAACTGGCAATAATATTTGAGTGATTACGAGTAAATATTTGTACATTTTTATAGATGCCTGTGTCATTTTTCATATATTTGTGTTTGCTTTGTAAATTGACAAAATTAAAAGTCAGACTTATAGCTGAGTTTGCGCTGAAAAAACAGGACAAGACAAAAATGAATGCATAGAAAGCAAATATTACCCAAAATCAACCTGGACTTCAGAGGGTGTAAACCCCAGAAAAGAGCTGTAGTTTGTTAATATGGGGAGTGTTTTAAATCAGAGGTACAGCTATAATCTGTGGTTACATCCAAAATGTAACATGTTTTCCAGCTATAACACATTCTCTTTGATTGAGATTATAGTGCCACTTCAGAAATGTGTATCTCTTCTTCTTCAAAGACATGTTTCTTCCTGAATTTTTAATGTTGGTTCAAAATAGCAGCTCTAGAGAGAAACCCAAAGCTTTTGTCTCTGAGGGTCTGACAACAAAACCTGACATTTACCACTGATGTGTCACATAGCTGCATATTTTCTCAGATTTGTCTCCACTGTGGCTGCACAGGTATCTTATCTATGTTTGGCTCATTATCTACAGGAACAGAAAAAGTAAGAATATACACAACTAAACAGCAAAATAAGGCTGGAAATGCAATGTGTTTCAGACGTGTGCGACTGTTGGTGTAAATGATGACTTCGTACCTCAATAATACTTTTTCCTGGAGATGTTGGCGTGCCGTAGAGGAATCCATTATCATAAGGGTGCCTTTGGGTGAAGCGCAGCCACTCTGGGAGGTCTGGGAAATTCTGCCGGTTGCACTTAAAAATCATGGGGTCATCGTACAAGCGACCAGCTTTATAACATATAAAAAGAGGAGTCATTGGAGAGAGGAGACATAGACACGTATAATAAGAACATCTATATCTTGTAATTCTGTTTAATAATGACAAAAGAGTGAATTGATATGATTCAGGCTCTTACCGTAGAGTTTTGACAAAGGTTCAAAGTCATTCTGGAAAGTCTCTCTCATCAGCTCATATGTAAATAACTTCCCCATGGGAATGGTAAACTTGATCTCTGCATTGGCCCCAAGCAAACTGACAGCACAAACTGTGTGGAAGTGTAAAAACCACAAAGGATTTATCTGAATGGTCAAAAATGGCAAACAAAACCTTAAACTTGACATTAAAATATGACTACACACAATGCCTGATGTTGTAGTCCTACAATCCTTGACGGCTGAAATCAGGACCACACGTTTACACTAATTAACACAGACCTGATACTAAAACAGGCTTTCCAGAGTCACACAAAGTTAAATAATTTCAGGAATAAACTTGCCTGTTAAAAAGAAGACCCCGCAGCCTGCCATCTTGTTTTGGCCTGTGATTGACAGAGCCAAGTGGAGAGGGGCTTGGTCACAGCAGAGACATGTCAGAGCTATTTTTACCTCACTCACCTAATAACATCCGGAAAGCTGTCTGAGTGTGAGGAGTAAATCAAGAGCTATATTATTCCTTCAGGCAATATAAGATCATATACTTAGTTACTTTAGGCATGAATTTTTCATGCTTAAAGCAACTGAGTACATTTACTCAAGCACTTAAGTATAATGGTGAGGTACTTTACTTGAGTATTTCCATTTTCTGCTACTTTATACTTCTAAGCCAGTACATTTCAGTAGGAAATATTGTACTTTTGACTCATCTAAATTTATCTTATGGCTAAAATTACTATATTTTGTAGATTTTACATACAGAACAAATATGATGCATTGTTATATAGGTTAAGTTACCTAACAGTACATAAAGCAAGTAAAATATGAGCTCTGCATAGATCAGCTACATTACACTGGAGTTTACACATAATGCATTAAAACAATGATAATCAAATAGTATAATATACTGTATATATAGGATGATAATATCACTGTGTAAGGAGCCTTTCTGCCTAATGAGTACTTTTACTTTAATACTTTAGGTATATTTCTGATAATACTTCTGTACTTGAGCAAATGTTCTGTGTTTCTTCCACCACAGGCCTATACTAATCTATACATTTCTAATTTTTA
Organism: Siniperca chuatsi; assembly: GCF_020085105.1. Classification (NCBI taxonomy): domain Eukaryota; kingdom Metazoa; phylum Chordata; class Actinopteri; order Centrarchiformes; family Sinipercidae; genus Siniperca; species Siniperca chuatsi. The sequence goes on from NC_058061.1 coordinate 6,209,665, forward strand.
AATGTGGGTAATGAGATCATTAATGCATGAGAGGAAGTTTCTGGTTGTTTTAAACTTTTTTGTGACCAAAAATGTGGTCTCTCTTACCCCGTGTTCCTTTTCATTTTAAACAAACCATAGATGGAAATAAACTTACCTACATGTACCATGCATCAAGGATAAATAAAATAAAATAAGATCAACTTTATTGATCCCACACAAGGGAAATTGAAGTGTGCAGCAGCAAATGGAAATACAAGAACTTGATGCATAGTATAGATAAGTAACCTTAAACTATACTGATTTATTAAATACTGTTATTTTACTCTTTTTAAACCCCCTTTTTATATTGCTGTTTCTTTTATATATTGTTTTGTCAGAATACATATACACCATTGAAAATAGTACCCACAAAGTGTATTCAGGCACAAAGTATCACAAATAAGTGACCAAATTAGCAAGTTGCAATATGTGATTTAACTCTGGAGGTGGGCACAGTCTTGTGTCTGCAGATAGCAGCAATGTTTGGTGTTTTTACTTTATATATTGAGGGGATATTTCACTCTTTTTTACTGTAAAGATAAGTTAATTTAATACGTTTTTTTAAAATTCAATTTTCTTTTTCATTCAGTCACTGACTCAAGGACAGGGCATTACTTTGCTATGCTAAGCCCACACACAATAACACACTTTAATGGGTAAGCTAGCTAGATGGCACTACTGCCTTACTGAAAAGTGATGCACATCCTGTTACACAACACTTCATTCTTTTCAGGCAATAGTCCTTTAGTTATGTCCTTAAGACTAGACCTTCAGCTGCTGTGAGATAAAGTAGCTATTATGATAAAAGGCAAAGCGGATGGCAGTTTTAAAATAAGTCTCGTGTTGTTCTTTCCTATGTGTGGGACAGCTGCATGAATGTGTTGGCCTTGTAGATAAATCAGCCCCCGTAAAATGTTTGCAGAAACGGCGTGGGTAGGTTCAGTGCATTGTCTACCTTCAGTGATAACATTTAATGTATCTATCAGCACAGATGCAGAATGCAGGAAGCAACTATGTGGCCTGCAAGTAACGGATGTGTTATTGGCCAAGGAGGTTTGACGTGCCTGATGTTTTACTGGGTCCTAATGCTAGGCGGCTTCTCTGGTAGCCACAGCCGCTTAGTTTGATATTCCAGTGGTGCACAGACTACACAAGGACTGGTAAGTGGTCAGCCATTTTATACGAGTTTGTCTGCTAACAGGGGTTTTTGTAGATCTAATTTAATGTGTGTGAAATGTTACACTTGTGTAGGCAGTGCAATCTGGTCTAGGGGCTATTTTATTGTACTGGCATAAAGAATTATTGCTTTTTTGGGGGGGGGTTGGGTGTTTTCCATTATCAATATTCAAATACATTTTTCTTTTTTATAAAAGAAATACTACTATAAGTACTACAGTGGTTCCCAACCATTTTTTTTTGTCTGATGTGCTCCCACAACCCTGTCAGATGAACTAAAGTAGTTACTCCTTCAACACCTCCAAATGTGTTTATTTCATTTCATTTTTAAACCGGATTTTATTTAACACTATTAATTATATAAAAGTGGATATTGTAGATATTTTTTCATACAACTGAACTGTCAGTATTAAGTTCGGTTTAGTCATGTTTGCATTCATACTAGCACTTGTAGTGACAGAAGCTGGGAATTTTAACCATTTAACGTTAGCTTAGCTAGCTAACTATCTTAAACATTTTAACCATTTTACCTATCCACTACTTCGACCTATTTCAACCATTTATTCATTATTTTTAGCCTTAGTTACTATTTCAGCCATGTATCCACTACTTTGAACTTTTTCACCATTTGTCCACTACTTTTAGTGGCAAAAAAATCCATTATTTTGTAGCTGTTTCAATCATTTATCCACCACTTTTACACAAGTTAACAGTTAACTGTTTTCTGTTTCAACTGTTTATCAATTACTGTTTGCCTTTTCACCATTTCCCATTACTTTTAGCTGTCAATTTAAGTAATTTATCCATCACTTTTCAGTAATGTATCCACTACTTTTTAGCTTGTTCAGCATTTAGCTATTCAATACTTTTAGCTGTTTCAACTGTTTATCCATTAAAGTTACTTTTAGCTAGCTAACTTTATTTTAACCGTTATCCATAAACGTTAGCTTAGCTATAGTAACTGTTTAGACTTCTTTGCTCGCTTGCTAACTAGTTTTCATGTGCTTTCAATCGTACATGTAATTGCATCTGACTCAATATGTGGATATATATTTTTAATCAAATCATAATTTATATTTTTTCAAATTAGTTGAGCTAGGCCTATTCCACATTATCCACTTACCCCCCGGCATCAAGTTACCCCTGTTTGGGAATCACTCATTTACTATATATGAGAAGGGAAATAATACCCATCACTCACTACAACAATTTATGGTTAATACACTTCTCCTGAGAATAATAAATTAGGATGATATGCAATAAATCAGTAAAACAGGCTGCTATTAGATTAAAAAGGGCGGGCACTATGACCCAGCTGCTCCTTCCTCCATGCAGCAGCACTCTGCCGCTGCGAGAGGAGGACCAGAAATCTGCAGCTCACAGAATGAAGAGATCAAAATGATGCTGCCTGTAAAAAGGGATTAAACGTAAGCAATCTGTCGTCAGTTGCGGTAAATCCGCGGCTCATTACTGTTCTACTTCTCTGTGCAAATATTTTTTAATGACTAAAGCAATTATCTATGAGGGTTAGGTTTGCATTGTTGTAACTGCAAGCGAGCTAATGACAGATGCATCGTGCTCCCTTTCTTGCATTGGACGATAATTGCAGCGGATGCAAGCAGGCCTTTAATATGATCTGTTGTTTTTGTTTCTCCCCATCTGCCGGTCTAGTCTGAGCGCCACCTCGCGAGGATCGGTTGCTGGTGGATAATACAGATTTGCCACCGGGGGTTGTGAAAGGAGACATGCCGTCGCTGAGCATCCGTTGCGACGCTTGACTGACCATGATGAAGACCGAATCCACATCCAAGAGCACCGGCTCTGGCTCTACGCTCAGGAGCCCATCCCCGCACAGGAACGCGTACGAGGCGGGGATGCAGGCCCTGAAACCCGTCAAAGATAATGCTGCGAACGGGGACCTGCAGGAGGGCCCCCGAGGGCGCAGGTACGGCTCCAATGTGCACCGAATCAAAAACATGTTCCAGCAAATGCAGACCACATCCCCAGCCGCCGATGCAGAGGGAGAGGACGTCGCCAGGAACGCCGACAAATCGGTGCGCCTCTCCCTCCCAAGAGCCGGGAGCCTAAACGAGAACGTGGACCACAGCGCGCTGCTGAAGCTCGGATCCACCGTGTCCGAGCGCGTTAACAAGTTCGACAAACCGGAGAGCGGGCACCAGCGGGCCTCGTCACCCAGCTACTCCAAGCTGCAGGAGACCCGCCGCATCTTCGAGCAGCAGCAGCAGGAGAGGCAGCAGCAGGAGAAGCTGGCCACCACCAGGGTCCTACTGAAGACAGACAAGGCCTCAGGCTTCCAGGATAGCAGGTTGGACGTGGTGGCTCGTTTCAACGGCAGCACAGAGTCTCTGGACAGCCTTGACACCAGCGAGGCCGTGTCCCCTACAGTCAGCCAGCTCAGTGCTGTGTTTGAACGGGCAGCCGAGCTCCGGAACAACCTCCACCGCCTCTCCTCGACCCCACCACTCCCTTCCCGGGGGGTCAGCACCAAGGTGGGTGTGTTGAACTCCAAAATAATCACAAAGAGGGTTAGTGCCTTTGCAGCAGGCAACCAGGAGGAAGAAATCAGCAATCAGAATGGCCCAGAGGGGCCTCCAAGGGGCCCCAGGGGTAGGGTGACTCCCCCATCAGAAAGCATTAATGGGGACCAAAGTGTTGGCCAAAACGCCCCAACTACTGACCTTTTCAGTACTGTAGGAGAGCCAAATGAGCAGAGAGAAAAGACTGTTTCAGATGCAGGTGTTGAGGCAAAAGCTGAGGTTAAACCTGAGGAACACTCTGGGGCCAAAGACCATAGTAGCTCAGCACTGCAAGGTGACATCCACATCTCTGTGGAGAATGGAGAAACCGCTGCTGAGAAGCAAAGCTCTCCAAAAGGTGGTGAGATGCTTAGGCAGGAGGGGCAGATGGTGAAGGATGCTGAGGAGGAAGACAGGACTCTCAGAGACGACCAGTCGGGGCGAGATTCTGTGGATATCAGTACCTACAGCGCTGTGGGGGAGGACTTTGGGGGAAGCCAGGCTGATGAGGAGGAAGTAGATGACCGCTACGAGCCTGAGTCCAGCTGTGTGGAGATTGTTGGGCTGCCTGTGGAGGAGGACCCACCCCCTTCCAGGAAGATCCGCTTCAGCGTGGAGCCCATCAAGGTGAGAAAATATGCGTGGAAAAACACATAGAATGAATATTAATAATTGTAGGTAGAACATGAATATGTTATCTTTCAGACTGTACCCTCAGAGCCGTGTTTAATGAGGCTGAGGTGCTGGTTTCTGATTTGTAATTATGTCTATATTCTGGTGTGTGTTTGATTTTTTTTCATCCTGTGTGTTGAGAGGCTTGTTAAACTTGACCTTAAAGCTTATCTACAGTGGTACAGTCATAGCCAGCGCCACTGTCAGCTGTTTTAATGAACTCACTCAACTTCTGCCGGTGTCAGAATGATGCTGACATTTTGATTTTAACCAGTTTCAACACAGGGCTTTGCACACTACTAACACCCCCCCTCCACAGTAGCCAGTTGCTAATGGATGGTCCTGCATTCCTACTGTGCAGCTGGCATGGGCCCCAAAAGAGCTGCAATGTAGATACTTATCTGAAATGCAGTGGGAGCTGCTTCTCTAAATAATTGCTGGGGGAGGAGGAACAAAGAGGCTTGGATAATTAGTCCTGTTTTTAGAGAAGTGGGTACTCTGCCGTGGCCAATAGAATGTCAGTGGACAGTGTATGGGGAGCTGGGTGAGGAATTGTATGTGTGAGAAAGAGGGAGGAAGTGAAAAAAGAGACTGTAATTTCCTCTTGGACAAGTGAGATGAAAGAAGAGGAGAGACGAGGAGGAGGTAGAGTTGATTTAAAGTGTCTCTCTGTGTCTGGGGGTGGTGTAATGATCTTGAGAAGAGCATCAGATCCTCTCCAGCTCAGTCTCGCTGCTCTGCTCTGCCTTGAGGTCTGAGGCATGCAGGGACTCTGCCAGCTAAAGCGGGCCCTGACACTATACATCACACACATTCCCTCACGCAGAAAGCCATTTCAGTGACTAAGGGCTCCTGTCCTATATCATGACCAGTCAAGTCGAAAGTTGCTCTTGTTCTCTTCTCATGGCTGCACATCGGCCAGTAGTGCCTAGTCACTAGAGTTTGATATTTCAATATTTGAGAGTTTAAAAACAAATCAGATAATGAAAAATATTCCTTTTTTTTTTTTTACACAAACCCTTAACATAAACACTTTGGGCAACAATCCCTCATATTTGGCTATAAAAGAGTTGTGACAAAGATTAGAACAGTTCACTTTAAATAATTAGTTCGACATTTTGATACATGCACATATTTGCCAACAGTTAAATGAGAAGATTGATACCACTTTCATGTGTTTGTGGTAAATATGAAGCTACAGCCAACAGACGGTTAGCTTAGCTTAGCACAAAGACTGGAAACGGGGGAAAGGGCTGGCCATGATTTGTCCAAAATTAAGAAAATCTGCCTACCAGCACTTCTAAAGTTCTAAGCGTATTTCCTAAAATGTTGAACTATTCCTTTAATGTCTAACTAGCTCAACTAAGATGACAGTAATTGCAAACATAACATGTTTAACAGTAAATATGATTATGAGTATTCAATTTCAAACAGTAACCTGTGGATTTTTGACCACTAGTAGCACTGTGGAGCAATGTTTTGAGCAGCAGGTACTTGTTTTGTTTTGTATCTCCTGCTTTTCTAGCACATTCACAAGCATATAGGTGTCACGATATTCATTATTGCGAACAGTTGCAAACATTTCCACTGAGTGACAGATGGTGGCAATGCACCAGGAAATGTAGCAATTTTCCAGCTAAAGGCAGAGATGATTACTAGACAACATAAACATGGATGTAAACAATGCAGGCTACAAAATATTTTAAAAATCAGCTTTGCAAATGTTTTTATGTGGAAGGAAATGCATTCAACACGTTAGTCTGGCCTCACAGTGCGTTTTGGGGAGAAATGCTCGCCGTAAACATAACTCCACAGGAAATAATACCTCCACCTCTAAATAATATCTACAAATAAAACCATAATACAATATTTTGAACTTGACTTAAGAATAAGAAATGTGGCCTGTAAAGCATTTATGTACAGAACTTTGTATAAGTGTGGGTGCTAATTATACGCAAATATTGACATTTCTGTGGTAAGCTAATGTTAGGCTCTAATATCCACCCAACCTGGACGGAAGCAAACTCAGCCATGCTGAAAATCTCATGAATCCCAATTCCTGAGCTTAGTAGGTCCATAATGCAATTGTAATGTAGGAAGATAAAAACAAAAACAGGCTTCTATCACATTATTTTATCCTCATGCGATCCAAGATGGATCGCAGGAGGAAGCATTATGTGTGGTGTGATGAAGAAGTCATAACTCATAGGCTTTGATAAAAAGGCAGATTTTGTTTGTGACCCTGCAGCCATGATCGGAGAATAACCTCCTAGTGAGGCCTTTCACACTGTATCAGGGTGGCCTTTGTTATGGAGATTGATGCGGGGTGGATGAGAGTAAAGTGTGTGTGTGTGGGGGGGGTCAAATTGGAGGGGAGTTATTATGCAGCTCAAATGTCATGCGACTGTATAACTGCCAGCTCTCAAGTCACAGTGTCACTTGGTTTCTCTTCCAAACAGGAAGTAGTACCCATTTTTAGTGCATATTTCCCCTCTGTGTAACAATTCAGCTTTTGGCCACATTTAAGTCTCGTTGTGGTGATGGTGGTTGGATGTCTGGGCTCGTGTCTTTCTTTGTCCCCATTTTACACTAAACACTCCCCTCTGTCTGTCTGTCTGTCTGTCTGTCTGTCTGTCTGTCTGTCTGTCTGTCTGTTTCTGTCCTCTCAAACTGGCAAAAATAGCAGTTCTGCTTCGGGTAGAGTTCACACTAGACCCTTTGTTTGCTCCTCCTGACACTTTTTCTCTCGCTCCTTCTTTTCTCCCTTTCGTTCTTTGTCACCAGTCTCCTACTGTTAGTAAAAATAGCAGCATTGTTAGCGTCACAGACTTGCCTCACTTTTCAGGGCCGCCTCCCTGTCGAACACAGGAAGCTGCTGCTCATGTCTTATTTATTTGTTTAGCTTGCATGTTTTGGCTTAATTCTATATCACTCTGTACCAGTACTGTAGGTCATGATGTAGCCTTCTCGTATGTTGTGATTTTTAATTATTTATCCCATTGTTGGAGGAAATATTGTTAAATAAGTGTTAAAAATAAGATGGATTTACTGGATTTACGCTGTGTTCCCTCCAAATCAGAAATAATCAGATTTATTTTTCATGCACCAGAATCACCTTGCTCACTCATCACCTAACCTACTCTTGCACTTTTAATCCCCCACACACACACACACACACACACACTTTTGTGTGGGTTTCTGCTGCCTACGCAACTCTAAACAACAGTTATGCCAGGCTGCTCAAAGAACACCTATGATTTTCTTTTGCACAGTATCATTAACACAAACAATGACTGTACTTATATTGTAATAAACTGAGGGTGTTCAATTGGAATTGCATTTTTAAGGTTGCCACTGTACCACAAACTGTAAAATAGGGAATGCCCATAATGCAACCTTTGGTGGTTTGTGTTCACCGCTCAGGTCAGCCAATGAGGGATTGCCCAGGGAGAGGTAAGACATCACCATATGTCAAGGTATCCTCAAACTGTCTATTACTTAGACTCAGTGGACCTGCAGTATTTCATACAGTGTATTACTCACATCCAGGAGGGGTGGGAGAGCAGACAGAATATCAGCAAGGTCACTCTGCCCTACTTCTCAGTCCTGCAGTGGTGGTGGGTTGCAAGCATGCCCACTCGCTCAGGGTTCTGCGACAAGCCATGTTATGCAATGTCTCGGTCATGATGTCTGAGTGCTGTTTTGTCCTGTCCAACCTGCCATCATCTTGTCAAGCTTAAAAAACAACAGACACTGGTTGCAGTGATCTGTGAGGCTGCACCTGTACTGTAGTCAAGATGTAGGTCTTACTGTTACTTACAGTTACTTACTTATGATCCCCAAAGGAGACATTAAAGGGTAAGGCTGATGTTATTCAGTGTTTTTATTATTGTCAACAAATCTAATTACACAAATGAAAAGTCCAAAGCCAACAATGTGTTAGTCTGTGGCACTCACTCCCAAGCTCATTCATTCCTCCTGAAGATGTAAATCTTTAAAAGCAAAGATATAGTTTCATTGTAAATGGTACATTCGTTGGGGAGTTTTTTTAGTTATGAATACATATTTGGTGCTCAAAATAAACTACAGTGTCCGTGTTCATTGTAGTGAGGGAATGTGTCCCGTAGTGCAACGGTGTGGCTCCTTTTATGTGTTTTTAATTGTTTTTGGACAACAATGGCGGTCTATGGCACAGATGAATAAACTATAAGACTTTGGCTATCATTTAATTGTTAGTTTTTCAGGGAATTCGTTGAAAATAAGAAAAATACAGAACATCACCAGTCTTTTCCTTTAAAATTACAGCAACACAAAAAAAAGGTAAAGATAGACATAGATGGGAAGGTATAAATAAAACAATATACCTTATAATTCCCTAGATCTGTGTACATGAATGTGCTTATGTGCAGAGCAATATAACATATGTAAATATACAGTATATTAAATATATATAGAAAATAGATAAAATACAATAAAATAAATAAAATGCTTTAATAAGGTAGGATGGGAACTTTTAGCAGTCATACTAAATATAATCATCATTTTATATATATTTATATATATATACACATATATACTGTATATATATTTAATATAAATTAAAGTATTAAGACAGTTAACTAGAATAACATAACTATACAGTCATATATGCAATAAACCAAAATTATAAAACATATCGTTATATAGTTGCTGTATCCCTCCACGTACTGTAGTGCTTTTCAGTCCTCTGTGGCTGACCTTATTCTCATTCTGCCGTGTCTCTCTCCCGGGTCAGCACTAAGCCTAAACATGACTGCTGACCAAAGACTGGCCTGCCAAAATAGACAGGCTCTAGTGCCATGCAACCGTTACTCTGATGAGCCTACGGTATCCATTTTATTGGCTGGGGGAAAGTGGTCCAGGGCGATGGCAGCCAGGACCACATCCTTATTTTCTGTCTGCGTGTTGCACATTTGGGATCTGGATTAACCCCCAATTTTAGGAGAATTTAGAAGTAATTACCTGCCATTTTTGGACATGTTTAACCAATGGTGGTTGGGAAAGCAGTTAATGGTGGTTTTTATTAAACTGTTAAGAAGAAAAGTGCTTCTCTTTGTCTGCTTATGCTTAACTTTTACACAAGCAATATATACAAAGAACAGTGAGGCACCCAAAAGACCAGATCTCACATTATGCATGGTAATCACCATAATTCACTTCGGCATTTAAGATAGAAATGGAGAGTATCTCACATTACTGAAACCAGTTGGAATAATAGCAAGAATAGTGTGAGTAATAAAAATGATGGAAAGTTGGGCGCTACAGAATGATGGAATAACAGAGTGGAAACACGCTATTTCTGTTGTGAAAAACCAATGTCACCACCTCCACACATCCTATTTGCTGAATCCAAAATTAGATCTGTTTTTGGATAGTCAAGAGGGAAAGAAACCCAGCAGTTGACATGCTCCCGTGGGCAGTGGGGGAGGGGAAAGGGGGTACTGACTCGCTAGTTAAACCACCACAGTGTTACCCAATCACATTATAGCCAGAGGGCCATCAAGATGCAACCACACTGTAGGAGAGCAGAGGCCTTCAGAGTAGCTCTATCATTTAGCCATCTCTCTGTCATGGCAACTGCATTGTAAAATGGTAGTTGTCACTTACTGCCTATTTTTAATACCCTTTACAGTCCCAAGTGGGTGCTCTTTAGAGACACAAACACAATCTGTTAGCTGGTGAGTAGCTCTAGCTAGCTGCCCACAGAGCTTTTGTCGGACATCCCTGGTAATAGAGGGAGGGAGGAAGGGAGTTTCGTGGCCATCTGTTAGCTCCTCTGACCTACTCTCTGCCACAACTGGAACAGCGTCCTTCTCCAGCCATGCCCACCCCCCGCCACCCTGCCTTTAATCCCAATGTTTGTCTTCCAAAGATAGCCACCTCACTGTTCAAGGAGTTCATCTACTACTCTACATACTTAGATGAGTCTGGGGGCGAGAGGTTGCATCATGCAGGATTCCATTAGTCCGTCTGCCCTGTGTGGGATCATCGCTCATAAGAGAAAATCTTCCTTTGGGAAGCGAAAGTGTTAAGTCTTTGTCAATGAGGGCAAGATTTTAGCCTGGACTACATCATAGCACCGGTCCTGAACTTGCCCGAGATGACGTCACAACACACATCTGATCATGGCTGTTTTTTGCCAGTGCCACGTTAAACACTGCTGAACCTCCTCCTTTGATCTGCAATCTGAATCGTGGGCGTAAAATGAGGGCACCACAAGCCACCAGCTGTGGCCTCTTGATCTTCAAACTCAAGGAGTGAAGCAGCGCTACGTGAGAGCGTCATAGTGGGCATGCAGGCTTGGAGTGCACTGTTTTTGTTTTATGCTCTGTTACTGAGGATGCAAACAGTGTATTTTGTGTGTCTGTAATCCACATTCTGATAATCCCTCTAAATACGAAGGTAACCTAAATCAAAAGCTATTAGACTTCAATGCTACTCTCATGCTGTCTGTCATCTGCACTAGGGTTAGGTTCAATTTGATTCACTTAATTCATAGTGTAAACTAAAACTGCAATTCAAATAATGATGCAGCAACTAATTATTATTTTAGATTCATCTGTCAGTTCCTTTATTTTATCGTTATAAAATGTAAAACTGATTGACCTTTAAGCAGTGCAAAAACACCACAGAGGATCAGTAATCACTATAGGGGGATTTTACTTTATCCTTATTTAAAGAAATAGTTTGACATTTTGGGAAATACGCTTATTTGCCTTTTTGCTGATAGTTAGATGAGAACATCGATACCACTCTCATATCTGTACAGTAAATATGAAGCAACACCCAGTAGCCGGTTAGCTTAACTTAGCACAAAGACAGGAAACAGGGGGAAACAACTGGCTTGACTGTACAAACATAACAAGCACCTCCAAAGCTCAGTAATTAAGATGTTATATCTTGTTTGTATAATCTGAGTAAAAAAGTGTAAAAAGGACACAATGTGGTTTTACGTGGGGTTATATGTGCCAGGCTTTAGAAGTGCTGCTTTTTGTTACCTTTGGATAGAGCCAGGCCAGCCGTTTCCCCCTGTTTCCAGTCTTTATGCTAAGCTAAGCTAAGCTAACTGGCTACTGGTGGTAGCTTCATATTTAGAGTACAGACATCATAATGTTATCAATCTTCTCATCTTAAAAATTGTGAATAAGTGTATTTCCCAAAATGACAAACTAGTCCTTTAATTCCCTGTCTGTGAACTAATCAATTTATTTGACTAATTGTTTCAGCCCTACATATATACATCCAATCATATTCAGTAAATTATTTATGAATTTTTTTTTTTGCATTAAAAGCATAGTTTGACCCCAGCCAAACTTAACTTAAACTTGTAATTTTTATGCTTCAGCCTCGTCATCACTTGTGTGAACATACAGTGATTTGGCTCAAGGCAATAACATTTTAAACCCTATTCTTATGGGTAAGGAAGGCTTAAGAGTAGAAGCAGAAGCTTGTACAGTGTTCAATGATGCATGAAAATACAATGATACTGAATAAATCTGAGAGAGGAGGGGCTGGTTTAATTTCAAAGGCGCTGTCAAAACTGACAGGGTCTTTACAGTGGGGTTGCCAGGGAGACGGGGCCCATATGATTGAAGGGTAGCACTGAAGCTATGAGATGCTACTTTGTAACACAGATGAACAAACTAAACGGCAGAGAGAGAAGTGAGAGATGCACGGAATAAAAGTAAACAAAGCCTCAAGAAAAAATTGTTAAAATGTTGCAGCAGAGAGAACAAAGGATTGTGGATAGGAAAGTTGAGAAATGTAATCAAATAAATGAAAGAATGTGTGAAAGGAGAAGGTCCAGCACTGAATTAGTGTGGCTAGCGGAGCATGCAAGGTGGTGCATGCATAATCACCTTGGAAGACTGAAAGTGAGGCTTTTAAAGATTCAGCTTACACACTCTCTCTCTCTCTCTCTCTCTCTCTCTCTCTCTCTCTCTCTCTCTCTCTCTCTCTCTCTCTCTGTGTGTGTTTGTGTGTGTGTGGCCTGTGAGCAGCAGCTGCAGAGGGCATCCATTAGCATGCTGGAGGTGGTTATGTAAACTGTCATGCTGGTGGATGAGAGTGAATGTAGGAAGTTGGGCCCTGAAACAGAGGCCTCTGTTTTCATGAGAGCAACTTCAGTGGTTGTGACTGATTTCCCCCCAGTGTGTTTGATATACCTACCGCTGTGAAATGATACAGCTTGGAGGCCTCGAGGAAATGCTGCGGCTGTCTCAGTTGAAATAGTCGATAAATATGAATTGCATTATGTCTGTGTTAACAGTAGTGGTCAGTTATTATCAACCCATGTCTCATTTTCAATCTCAAATCTTTTGAGCATTTCAAAGTACACAACACAGCCATTCTTCTGTGATGAGTCTTGACTTGAGATCAGTAACTTCTTTATCGAATACATCATATCCATTTTTCCATTTGTATTAGCTTAAGCAGATGCATATTTCAGGAATTAAACTGAAATACTGGATTTAGTACATGGACAGATATTCTAAAACACAGCGCAATGTAGTTTGCTGTGGATTTGGTTTTAATCACATACAGTGAAGTCACAATCCACAACATTTCTATGTAAATAAATGTGCATTTTGCCACTCTTTCACCTGTTGATACACACACACACAAAAACACAATGTTACTATATTCATGGGGACCCGTCATTGACATAATGCATTCCCTAGCCCCTTACCCTAACTCTTTTCTTAAAGAATATAGTAAAACAAGCCCACAAGTGATTCAACATTTACCACACTCTCCAAGGTGCACAGGAAGTGAGTGTTTTCTGTTTTCAGTAGCAGTTACTATATTTGGAGTGAATTCAAGAAGAACTGGTTAGTAGAACTAAAACCGTGATAAGCCACCATGGCTGCAAAGAATAGAAAGCGTCACTTACAGAAACTCAACTCTCAAGTAGCAGAAAATCTAAGGAGACATGTTACCACAGGGCTAACATTGATTAACCTTGAAGCAGTGCAAAAACACCACAGAGAGGATCAGGTATCTCAAAAGAAGCAACTTATTTAAAGGAATAATTTGACATTTTGGTAAATGCGCTTATTTGCTTTCTTGCCAAGGATTAGATGAGAAAATTGATACCACTGTCATGTCTGTATGCTGAATATGAAGCTACAGCCAGTAGATGGTTAGCTTAGCTTAGCACAAAGACTGGAAATGGGGAAACAGCTAGCCTGGCTCTGTCCAAACATAAAGATTTAACATGTTAATCAGTGACCTTTAGAGGTGCAGATAGGCTGTTTTTTACCTTTGGACAGAGGCTAGCTGTTTCCTCCTGCTGCAAGTCTTTGTGCTAAGCTAAGCTAATCATCTCCTAGTGGCAGCTTCATATTTAACAGACAGATGAGACGGGCATTGATCTTGCCATCTAATTCTCTGCAAGAAAGCGATTAAGTTGATTTCTCAATCTTGAATTATTCCTTTTAAAAAACGAGCATCTCACGAATTCTCCCTTTTTCAAGGAAATCTGAAAAACTATGGACAGTTACAAATACAGTAGAAAAATATACACTGCCTTCCAAAGTCTTGAACTAAGAGATTTAAGTGTTTGTGATTCTCAGTCTGATCCAGTGCCTCTGTCTCCTCCTGCAGGTGTTTGCCACCTACCCCAACGAGGACTATGACAGGCGTAATGAAGACGTTGATCCCATGGCAGCGTCTGCTGAGTACGAGCTGGAGAAGAGGGTGGAGAGGCTGGACCTGTTCCCCGTGGAGCTGGAGAAAGGTACTGAACATTATAAAGTTATCTAAAAAGCATGCTGTCTTTTCCCAGTGCTCATGCGCACAGTATTTGTCCAAACGTGCTTGGGGCATCAGGTAAGTGGTTTGCGTGATATTGGTGAAACAAAATGAGTACAAGAAAGTTTACATTCAAACACACATTACATTCACATTACATTCAAAGATATTTGAAAATGAATTTTGGTATATGTGATTAACCTCCCACAGGACAGTTCAATTTGTCCTTTCTGTCTATCTTTGAAGCCAAATGGAAAAAAAACTCACATTTCTTTTTTACTTATGTAAAAGGGCCTTCAATGTTCACTGCCTTTTGCCAACCACCCTGTTTCCCCCAGTGAGCCACACTTCCAACACCCCTTCAACATTATGGTGCAAGACTATATTTAAAATTGTGTACAGGGCAAGTTACATAGGATACCATATGTGAACATGTTCTATATAAAATGATGCTGCTGCTGTGTGTACTGTCTACATTAATTGAATCAGGATAAAACAGAGGCTCTAGTTATTGGCCCAAAAGAGCAAAGAGAGAAACAGTACTCATAAATTAATACACTACCTCAGCACATTACACCTCAGGCAGGAAATCTGGGTGTTTATCGCAGATTCTGATCTTATTTTCAAGTTACATATGAAGAAGTTAAGTGAAATAGTGTTTTATCATTTCAAGACTATGTGTAGGTTGATTGTCCTTGAGATACAAAGAAGCTTGTGCATGCTTTATTTACTATAAATCAATTACAGCAACATACAGAATGCTGCGGTCAGTTCTAAAAAGGGAAAGAAGTAAAGAGCTCACATCACTCCTGATCCTTGCATGAAGTCTTAGGATTGATTTAAGATCCTACTGCTTAGAAATCTTTTCATGGACTTGCCCCTGACTATGTGGTTGATATGCTGCAAAGATAGGCTGCATGCCCCTGGTAGACCCCCTAATATCCACAGACTCTGTGCTGCTCACTGTACCAAAAAAATCAGACAAAGACCTGTGGTGAAGCTGCCGTCTGCAGTTTTGGATCCAGACTCTGGAACAGATTCTCCTGCTGGATCTGATGACAATGTCAAGCCTAAAACCTCACATTTTTACCCTTGTTTATAACTAGAACTTATTAGTCCACTGCTATGTACACTTCTGCTTAATTAAAATGTTTCATGTAATTTTTAACTTTAACTTTCTTCTGTCTTTCTGCATTTAAAAAGAATATACTAATCTATTTGTACGCAGATATATGTTTTTATTAATGTGTTTGTCAACAACTATATCTCCTCCCGCTGGCACCTGTTGCTGATGCTGACGCTGCTGTATAAACAGATACTCAATGAAAATATAGTAAAACACAGTCTTATATAAAATATGTCTTCATATAGTAAACTATGGTTGTTGACAAATACTGTACATTAAAAAACAAAATGTCCTTATACTGAAGCTGTGTGCAACTATATTATAGTTTGTCACAAACCATTAATTAAATGTTTGTCTACAGCTTTTTGGGCGACTTAAAGTAAAGTAAAGCATTATTATGCAGTCTATAGATTGTACTTCTACAAGATTAATTTATTTGGTATTTTGAGTTACAATGGAGGATCACTTAAAGGTACCCTGTTGAGTTTTTGACCACAAGCACTGCTATGGAGCAATGTTTTTATGAGTAGGTTCCTGTTTTGTTTGTATCGTGCACATGCATGCGCACAAGGTTGCAGACAATGTGATACACATTCCTGCTGCCAGTTTCATGCTATTCTGCTGACTGTTAGTTGGTGGCAGTAATGTACCAACAAAGGCAGGGAAAAAGACCACTGCTAGCAAGCAAACATGGATGTAAACAATGCAAGGTTTAAAATAGTAAAAAAAAAAAATAATAATGTTTTGTAAATGTTTTATAAGGAAGGAAATGCATTGTCAGGCCTCAAGGACACACACAATGTGTTTTGGTGAGTAACACTGTATGCAGACATAACTTTGCTTACAAGAAAACTCCACAGGGCACCTTTAATTTGGATCTCATCTGTGTTAAAGAGAAAGGGGCAAACACTAATCTTTTATCCTAATGGTCCCATGATTGAACTGGCAATCTTTCATTTACAAGCTCACTTCTCTGAAATTAGTCCACAGCCGCACGTTATTACCAAACATTTTAAATCCCAAGGGTGATGACATGAACGTGGAATGAAAGCCATGTTTGCCACCCACAGAGAATGGTAACACTGCCATGAGCTCCCATGCTTGAGTCACAATGACATGACATTATAACAAATCAAACTCACCAAACCTGTTAAACATTGATTACAATAGCAGTATGGTAACAGCTGGTCTGGTATTCCTCAATTTCCTTCAGATGGCGATGGCCTGGGCATCAGTATCATCGGGATGGGTGCAGGGGCTGACATGGGCCTGGAGAAGCTGGGCATCTTTGTCAAGACAGTCACAGAAGGAGGAGCAGCACACAGGGATGGCAGGTATGTTAATTCAAAGTGAAAAGGCCTTGGCTTTGTAAACCATATGTCTGCCTGAGGTTAGCTTAGTAGTTGTAGTTTTATTTCCAGGAGTGGATGCTTCATTGTCCCACTTGTCTTTCTGATTCCTGCCAACAGAAAATAGGTCTTGTTGCCAAGAATGAGGACTTATAAATGGAGTTTGGCTTGTGTGGGCTTATGTATAAAAATGATGAACAGTAGCCATAGTTGAGCTATTACTATAAATCCTAAACTTCTCTCTTAACTGCCTCCTCCAGGATCCAGGTGAACGATCTGATTGTGGAGGTGGACGGGACCAGTTTGGTGGGAGTCACCCAGAGCTTTGCCGCCTCTGTACTCAGGAACACCTCAGGAACTGTCAAGTAAGAGTTACTCTGAATAGTCATGATGTTATTGTAATTGCTTTGACGTATATTAACATCAAAAAACACAAATCATCCATCACCAGTGTAGTGTTTATTAGCTATAACAGCGGCGTGGCTCTAGGGATGGAAATGTTGGTCTGCCAGTTGGTCCACCTCCTATGGTCTCGACTGAAATATTTCGACAACCGTTGGATGGATTGCCATGAAATTTTGTACAGACATTCACGTCCTCCTCAGGATAAATTGTAATGACATTTACATATTTCATCTAGCGCCACCATCAGGTCAAATTTTTTATTTGTCCAGTACTTTGATATATGACAAAATACCTCTAAAACTAACTCAGAGCACTGCTGTGCTCTGAGTTAAAAGGGGATTTATTTTTACAGCTGCCATTTTGTAGTTCCCTTGGGCTTGCTGTATGCCTTAGCTGTGACTTATGTTTTGTTACACTTTGTTGCCACAGCTCACTATGACATCCAGCATTCTTGCTTGAAGAGATGGTTTCCTCTTGATATATACCCACAGCCAGTCTTAACACGCAGGACTGACTTCTACCACATCCTGCCCATTCAGCTCACCAGACTGTAGATTTATATCTCGACTCTCACAGGGTCCTGATTATACCCCTCAGTATTGAAAAGCTCCTTTTTGAGACATCCTGAATATGGTCCAAAGATTTCACAGAAAACACAGTTATCAGGAATAAATACACTTGGCATCAAAAGTATCATTTTGAAATGCCAGAGGGCTATTTGAAGTCAAGCTCTTTGGCGTTTTGGTGGAGCTGACTTCCCTATGTGCTCCCTTTGTCATCTAAGCTCATTCATATTTCAAGGTTTAGTGGTCAGCACTGTAGGGTAATTGTTAGAGTTGTGTGACTTGTGAAGATCAGAGACCTCCATAGATAGCTCATACATTATGGATCTGCTGCAGTGATGGTGAAGGGCACTAGAGCTCAGACCTATTCATAAAAAACGTCGGGCAGACAAATAGACAGGGGCAGGAAGTGTGTTTGTGAACATTTTATTACCCGCTAGTGCCGCAGAAATTGAAAGGCCACAGTGGCTGGCTTAATTACCGTCTGTGGCTTTGTTGTGATTAACTGTATTTTTTCCTGTTTACTGTGTACACTGTGGCTTTAATTGGACAGAGATTTGTGAGCCTCAATCAGTAAACATATATCCTCTATAATAAACTGTACAATGAGCTAAAGGAGAGGTTGAGGGTTTGATTTTAATCATAGAAGAGGCCAACTCCATAGAGACTGCCTTTGTTCAGGTCTAAACAGGAAGCCATTTTCTGTCATCAGAGAGACAGCACATTCCTTACAACATTAATACATTACACTGAACCAACTGAAGAGGGCTGTAAGTAGTCTATTATATATGAAAAACACTTTCTTGGTTCTTATGGCGCCAGTGTTCATGCTCCTCAGTGTTTAGGAGATAAAGAGGATCACTGTGTATTATTTAGCATGCACATACAGTATCATACCATATCAGATTAAGTTAAAGTTAAAGATTTCAGTTCAGCTAGCCACTTTGATCATGTTTTGGATTTAGCGCTTTGTCAGAGTTGTTAAATCCTGAGCTAGACTGCTGATTGTCGAAATGCAGGTTTGTCATCGGGCGAGAGAAGCCGGGAGAACAGAGCGAAGTGGCCCAGCTCATCCAGCAGACCCTGGAGCAGGAACGCTGGCAGAGGGAGATGATGGAGCAGCGGTACAACCAGTACATGGACGAACAAGAGGTTAGTCTTTGTGCTCAGGTTTAATTTTTAAAACCTTCTGAAACAAGGAGCACTGGTGTAGGATCCAGTGTCAGCCAACAAAACTACACGGTTTGTCATTCTTGAATGAGTGGTGGTGCAATGTCTGCATATGCACAGTGCAGAAGTGAGGGTGCAATGCTTACTAATCAATTTCCCTCCCTCCCCTACTCCCTTCACTAGCATGCACACACATACTGCAATGATCACACTAACAGGTTATAGAAAATTAAATGGAAGATTCAGGCTACTCCTACTACTAAAATGTAAAACACAGCATGCGAGTAGCATGATCTTTTACAGCTCAGTCGTTGTTTCGTCGATATTTAGAAAGGATCAATTTCAGTTTTAGAAAAAAATATCGGAATACATTCAATGAAAATTTAAAGTAAGAAAACAATAAATGGGATGTAAGTTATTATTTAACAGTTGCAGCTGAAAAACAGTCCAACACAGAACAAAGGCATCACTAAAAACAAGTCTTTCTTTTGCAATCATTCGTTGGCCCATATGTCTCTTGGTTCCCCTTTAGGATTAGGAAATTCATCCCAGCACCACTGTGAACAGAAGTGACTCTCTGGGGTGGCTGTGGTGTGTGTGCTTCTGGCGAAAAGCTACACTGTTGTATCCAGCATGTCGTATCAGTCTGATCAAACGAGTTCAGCTCCAAAATGGGGACAAATCAGGATGACTCAAATTTGGTGCCCTCGGATGCCCTTTGCTTTGTTAATCCATGTGTCTCAGATTTTCTCTCTGTTTTAGTTTTACATAAACAGAACAAGTACTCAAAAACTGTGTGTAGTTTCATTATAATAACAGAGAAGAAGTTTCCCCATTCATGCAAAGGTGATGGTGGGTGGTTCTTGAAAAGCATTAGGTTGTATAATGGAAAGTATAGTCTGCTCTTTGGAGTTTTGCACCATCTAGTGTCCTTTTGGTGTCACAGCACAGAGATGTGTGCTTTTAAAGACACCATTAAATGACTATTTCACGTTGGTTTGCTGTTTTCTGTGACATTTTATTCAAACATTTAACAATAAATGTAAACAAATTTTGTCTTTTAGAAATCCCAAAAGTCCAGTAACTTTACCCCCTGGAAAAGAGTACCTTGTGTAAAAACAAAAACAAAATCTTACCATTACAAACATAAAAGATGTTTGAACAATGTGTCTTCCCAAAACTCAGCTTTCCCTATCTAAATGACACCGTTTTGCAATTTGAATGATCCCTCCACACATGATGTCCTGCTGCAACATCTGGACTCATCTTGAAATACATCAATAAGGAAGCAAGATGTGACTTTAAAGGGTCGGTTCACTTCCCCAAAAAAGAAAGAAAACATATTTATATTTCCTCACTTACCTTTAGTAACCTCTGGTATCTAGCCATGCAGATAGTTTTAACTTTATGTGCCTAGGTTTTCAGTTATCAATATCTGAGATTTTTGCCCAAAAATGGAGTTGGATGTAATATCATTGTGATGCTCAAAACAAAGAAAAGCTACGCATAAATAATTAATCAGCAATCTGTCTTCCCAGAAACACTCAATTACTCTGGATAATCTAGAGAACACACTGTGGACACTTTTGATTGAAACTACTTTCCACCAAATAAAAAGTCCTTTTGAAAACTGTTAACAGTGAATTCTAGGGTTCAGAGGAAATACGTGTTTTGTAATTTGGTTGAACTGTCCCTTTAAACTTTATATAATTATTAGTATTTTTTTTACCTTTATTGGACAGAGTGAGAGTGAAGAGGCAGACAGGAAATGGGGGCGAGAGAGAGGCATGACATACAACAAAAGTCGCCGGCTGGAGTCGAACTAGCGATGTTGCGGTTATATGGCATGTGCTGTAACCATTCGGCGACCGAGGCGCTCCCGAAGTTTATATAATTAAATAATTTGACTGTGAGTAGGTTCCTAACCCTCAACCTCATCCCCGCAGGGTGGTGAATATGGCACAGATGAGGAAGAGGACGAGGATGAGGAGGTCAGTCCGCCGTATCCCAGCGCCATCGAGGTGTTTGACTTGGCAGAGAACGAGGACATGTCGCCTCTGGAGACAGACCCTGAGAAACTGGCCCATAAATACAAAGAGGTGAGAAATGAACTCCTTAATTGGAGCATTTCCTGTGTAATCACAGCGTATTTCCTCTAATGTACCTAAAATTAACACATGTATTTAAAAATGTTATCTCTCTTTGCCGTAAAGCTCCAAATAAAGCATGCTGTGACCCAGGCTGAGATCCAACAGCTGAAAAGAAAGGTACGTTGTTAAATTAAGATCATATTTAATTACTATGTTATATTACGTAGTAGTTAATCCTAATCCTCTGGGAAGAAGAAAAGCATTGATTATTTTAAGGATCAGAGGTGTGTGTCTGTTTACATTATCGTGTGATTGAAATGGATGCTTCACCTGCCTTTCCAGCTGCACCACGCGGAGCAGGAGAAGCAACGCTGGCGAATGGATAAGGCCCAGCTGGAACAGACCCTGCAGGAGAACAAGGAGCGTATGGAGAAGCTAGAGGGCTACTGGATGGAGGCTCAGAGCCTGTGCCAGGCGGTGGACGAGCACCTGAAGGAGACACAGTCCCAGTATCAGGCCCTGGAGCGCAAGTACAGCAAAGCCAAACGCCTGATCAAGGAGTATCAGCAGAAGTAAGACAGCATGACTACATAAACATAATAGAGTTGTGTGATTTATTACATTTGAGTTAAACAGTCCGACACTCTGATCTGCGTCCTTTAACAGGGAGATTGAGTACCTGAAGAAGGAGACCCAGCGCTGTGCACAAGTTGGAGCTGAGGCCTCTCTTCTGAAAGAGGAGTCTGGACAACTTCAAGAGCAGGTACGGGAGGTGGCCTAGAATGAGGTTGCTTTGCTAGCACTTTTAGCTTTTACCCTCAAGTTTGATCAGTGGTTAAATCTCTGAAAAACAGATATGCTCAAATATTATACATGAACTAAATCTGAAAGGATAGGAAAACTTGTGTTCTGAGATGTTGCAGAACAATTTGCAAAGTGCCAAACAAAATGATAAGTCAAAGAGGACATTTTGATCTTTAAATTTGAGCATTAGTAGCCCATTACTTAAAGGCCTTATTATAAAAGCCTGATATTTATACAAGCAAGAGTAACTTGTCAGTAACAATGATCAGGCTATTATCTGATAAAATGCTCATATGGCATTTAATTGTATAATTGGGGAAATGCGTGGCCCAGAAAATTAACATGCTTTAAACCTCACCTACAACAGATTTGTGATCTTTACATGTCTGATTCTACTAAAGCAGATAGCATCTATTTTACAAAAACACCACATCTGTGCCAAAGTGCAGTCTAAATATAGATTGATACCTATGGGGTCCAAAAGGCCAAGTCCAACACCAAGAAAGTGTTTCATTGTTTAACAGCTAATAAACCTTTTTAAATCAAATAATATTTTCTTTTTTTATAATACTTGTTGGGAATTTTATGCCTTTATGAGTTAGTTTTAGTTTGGGAATGATATGTAACAAAGGTCCCAGGCAGGATGCAAACTGGGGACATTACGGTTCATGGTCTGCACCTTAACCCCGAGGCCACCAGGGAACCCCAAATAATATTTCAATAATATATTCAGAATATTTCTTTGTAACATTGTTACATAATTGTTCACTTCCTGCTAAGGTACTGAAGGTCCCAATTTATCACAGTATACTTGACAGCATTGATATTAATTTTTCCACAATGTTCCATTTCTCTTTTAGAGCATTGAGCATCATGTAATGTTACTCTCTGTTTCCTGCTTTTCCTTTTTCAAATGTTCCCAAGACTTTCAGTAGGGTCAGGGTTTGTTGAGTATGAAGGGCAAGCCGTTAAAGTCAGGACTAACAGGCCTGGGATAACTTTGATGCATGTTTATAGGACAGTGTTCTGCTGGAAAATAATCATCTTCCTCTAAGCCAGAGGAGAATGTCTTTTTGGTGTAGTCGATCTGTGTAAGTCAGCACCTCGTACAGCAGTCTCCTTGTCTAAGCTCTCTGCCTGCAGCAATAAATAAAAACTTAGAGTAGATTTATCTGCAAGCAAGACTTTTTCCAATTTTCAATAATGACATATTGGTATTGTTTGGCCCATGCATGTAGCTTCGAGACAGTTTTTCTCCCATTATAAGGCAGCAGTGTTTTTTACTGTACTTTTTTTTACTGTACTTTTTTTCTCGCTCACTTTAGGTCCACCTGGTCTTGCTTTGGATGAAAATCTCTCCAATTTTAGTTGCAAAGAAACTTTTAATTGGTTTTTTAGAATTTAGTTGCAGTTTAAGGCTGTGGTAGTTTTTTTTCAGCACCCATGAGAACAATTTGGCCCAAAACTGCTTCAGTAAGTCTTGTGGCCTTTTATACAAACCGTAAAATAGTTTTTCAATGAAGTGTAAGCTCTAGCAATAACAAAAAAACCTCAGAGGACCATATTTAAATAATAAATATAAATAATATGTTTTTCAGTAAGTTCTGAGTGGTAATGGATTCAGACTTTTGGACCCTACTGTATATATTGTTCACATGCTGTAACACACAAAGGCAGCATAATTACACTTTGTCATAACTGCCTTTCCTCTCCCTTCTCTAGGTGGCTGACCTGGAGTGCAGGGTGGAAGAGCTGAAATCTGAACCTTTATAAAAGCCTTTGTCCGTTACGTATCTCAGAAGGCAGAAGATAGTGTTATTGTACTTGCAATGACCTGCAGGGTATTTCTTGTCTCCAACTTGAGCTTGGTTTCTGGTTGCATACTGTATATGTGTCCTCAGGCTTTGTATTTCAGCCACTTAACCCTTTTAACCATGTTTTTTTGTTAACATTTATGGGAACGTGAAGAACAGTTTTATCATCACAAATACAGACTCTGTTGAGCTCTAGATGTGTACTGTTCCTTTTTAATTTCCAGAGTTCAGTATTTAATCCCTTAATTTGTGGTTTTGTGACAGACCAGGCCGTTGCTTTTAATTGCCAAAAAACAATTTCCTTTCTTTCTTTTGCCTAGTTTTGTGACCTTTTTTCTGAGTTTGTACAGATGTGATACTGTGTGGTTTAACAATCAGTTTGGTTTGTAAAAATTTTAATATAACATTTAACATAATATAAACTAATGAGATTGAGGGTTGTTGTATATTTTATGTGATGAAGATGTGTACATTGGACGGAGATTGCACTGAAGAAGACGTCAACAAGGTGCTTCACTGGATTGGAGGAATAAACTGGAACAGTGTTTGAGGTGTCTTCGAAATTGTACAAACAGTAAACCAACCTTCGTAGGGGTCTTGTCACTTAACCTTGAGAACCACCTGCTGCCTACCTTTCAGAAGTGTTTGTGTGTTTTTTACACATTAAGACTCATTAATGAGCGTCCAATCCTCCGGTTTCAACCCCTCGCTTCTTTCAAAAAAGGACCACAGAAAAAAGCCTCCACAACTGCTGTGCCACAAATGAAAATGGATCTCTTTTTTCCCCTCAAAATGGATGTTGTCAAGGACTTGTGTAACTGGTATTAGTTAGGACTACTGAAATAAGAAACATTACTGGACTGGGATGTTAAAGAAGCCGTTACCAGCAGCAAACTTATAGATTTAAAAAGCTTGTGTCTTTAACCAGCAGCTGCACTTGACACCGCTGTGTGTAGCACATGGAAAACACTGCCAGGTTAATACCTGTTTCAATTTACGCACAGTTTAAAATGAAATCTGAGTCTACTTGTGTCAACTGTCATACCCAGTATGTTTGTATAGTTCAGGTAAGACTGAAAATTTTAATTTTACTTAATATTTATAATATAGTCAAGGTGGAAATATGAGCTAACAAGGACAAAAACTGACAAAATCAATGCAAAAAGCAGTGTTCAATAGACAGTTATACTGTGTCATGTAAAAGAAGTAGATCTTGATGACTACAAAAACAAAATTAAGATTAATGAATTGAAAAAAAACAGGCATGGTTACGAGTATTTTCATAATATTAAGGCTTGTACAGTGCACATGCTTTGCATTGTATGTTTTGTGGAATAAATGGTCAACAGTGATGGTCCAGTTGGTTTTTATTTCAAAGCAAGTTGACATTGAGGGACAATAAGCATTTGTCTGTGTGACTGTGGCGAGTTCCTTTACATTTTTTTTGTTAATTTATTGATGAATGACGTGTTTATATAAATGTTTTACCTCTTTGAAATAATTAACAAAAATTGAAAATTCTAAACATCACAATCAAATTTTTGGCTATGAAATGCTTTAGCTTTAAACAAACTTAAGTTTAACTTAAAATAATGTTATTTACAGGTCATTCAAAAACTCTCTGCAACTCTTGAAGAGTACAATCGTGAAGTACTTGACCATTAAGTGCAAATCAGTTTACACTGGCAGCATTTAAGTCTTTTTCTAAATGTGACTACAAATGCATCTTCTGATGGTGTCTCCTGAGGTGATAGTTTCGGGAAAAGCTCTTCCCGCACTGGGTGCATTTGAACATCCTCTGTCCCAGGTGAAGCATTTGGTGAGCTTTGAGACTCTGCGGGCGGCTGAAGCTTTTGCAACATTCGGGGCAGCTGTAGGGCCTCACTCCCGTGTGCTTCCTCTCATGTCGTTTCAGGTCTCCCGACTGCCGAAAGCTCTCCCCACAGTGGGTGCACAGGTACGGCTTCTCCCCGGTGTGAGTCCTGAGATGCACGTTGAGTTGGCCGGTGTAAGAGAAGCTTTTGCTGCAGTGAGGGCAGTTGTAAGGCTTCTCGCCTGTGTGAATGCGCTGATGTTGCTTGAGACCGTAGTGGTTTGAGAAGCCCTTTCCACAGTCAGTGCACAAGTACAGTACCTTCACCTGCTGGAAGCACGTGTGAGATTTGAAAGCTTTGGCGCTTGCACACCTCTTCCCGCAATGAGGGCATATACATTCTTTTTCCCCCTCCTCTTCCTCCAGCTGATCCATGAGGCTGTCCGAATCGCAGTGGGACAGAAACTCCACAGGGTGGTGCCTCTTGATGTGTTTAATAAGGTAGCTCTTCATAGTGAAGGAGAACTGACAAAATGAACATGGGAAAAGCTCAGACGTGCAGTGATACTTCATACAAGTCTTGCTCTTCTGATGCTGTTTAAGGTTACCAGATGTAGTTAAGACTTTACCACAGCGTTCACAGCTGTAAGATTTTGCCTTCACATGTACCATCTGCTCGTGTCTTTTCAGGAAGCCAAACTTATTAAAGGTCGCCCCACACTGACCGCACTTGTGCTGTCTTAAAGTGCACTTATGTGCTTTGAGATCATCTGGGTTTCCGTATGTTCGTTTGCAACGATTACAGCTAAACCATTTGTATTTTGTTAACTTTCCATTTCTGGCAGCAGGTGGTTCAGTGGAGCTCCTCTCAGTCTGAGCAGGGATGGCTAATGGTTTCTTGCAGATGGCCACCCTTCGTTTTGGAGCTATGAGCTTGGTTATGGCAGAAATTTTAGATCTAGCTCCAAGTCGCTGAGGCCTCTGAGAGGGACGTTTTTGGATAGATTCAACTGTTTCAGCCACTGAGGATTGTGGAATGAAGTCTGGATCATGGCTCTGATCATCACCAGCTGGCACTGGATCATCCTCTTGATTTTCCACTGTGGTCTCCTCTGAGTGATGCTCACTTATGTGCTGCTGAAGGGTGTCTACTGAAGAAAAAGCCACTAAACACTCAGCACAGCTAAAGGGCATGGTGGTGCATTCCTCTGGAGCCTGATTAAGATTTTCTCCACTTTTGCTTTGCTTTTGGTGACGCAGAAGGTGCCTGGTCAGGTCGTTGTACTGGCCAAAGCACTTCTGACACACAGTGCAGACGTATGGACGTAACCTTTCATGGACAGTCACCTTGTGTTTTTTGAGGGATGCATCATTTGTGAAGTTCTTACCACAGTCTGAACAATTGGATTGGGATGTTTCTGCCTCTCCTGCAGAAGTATTCTCCGTTTCCATTACATCCATAGCTCCTTGTAGATTCTCACTTTCATTCATTTCCTTTGTTTCCTGTGCTACAGCTGGATCCGCAGTGTTAAAAAGTTCAGACCTCTGTGTCAAGCTCTCGTTCTTCTCACTAAGAATTTTGTTCTGATTAGGAACAATGTATGCCTCTTTTATCACAGCCGGCTTTCTGTGAACTAGCTGGTGTCTGATTAAGCCAGATGCCTGGCTAAAACTCCGCCTGCACTGTGGGCAGCAGTAGGGACGTTTGTTTGAGTGGACGCAAAGCTTGTGCCTCCTGAGGTGAGGTATTTGCTTGAAAATCTTCCCGCAATCACCACATGTATTGGATGTGACAGGATCAACAGATAATACCACCAGAGATGCTGCAGAGTGACCTGAGTCAGCACTGGAAGTGGGATTTTCAGGTTCAACTGCCTCAGCGGCTGGTGTTGAACAGTCCCCTTTAGGCTGTATGTGGAAGTATTCTGTATGTCGCTGGAGGAAGGCCTCTGTAGTGAAGGACAGCGGACAGTGGGAACACAGGAAGATCTGAGATGTCGCAGTTGTATTAGTCTCTACAATTTAGAGGAGAAGGGGAAAAATTATGTCAACATAAACTGACCAGATTGGACCAGAAAATAATATTGCATTGTAAGAATTTTCCGGTTTCCAGTGACATTTTTATTGACAAAAGTCAATAAAAAAACAACTACAAATATCACATTTTTCATGACTAGTGAAACTTAGGTAGTAAACGTACCTGTTGCATTCAACTTCATCAACCACACCTGGGTCCAAGCTTCACTAAAATGGGTGAGAAGTTTGCTGCTGGGCCACACCATGAGCTCATCTCCAGGGTGTATGGTGCGGCAGCAATGAAAAAGGATGCTACCTTTGTACTGGACTGCCAGCAAATTCGTCTCGTCTTTATTACGAGCACAATTGACGTACCTGTAAGAAGTGAGACAGTAAAAAATATTAAGTGGAACAACAGACAGTGAATATAAACATGGACAGATTTTTAGATACAACATCATTTGCAATATGAAGTGAGATACCATAAGGTTAACTATGAAACACAAAAAGCATGTCTAAAACACTGACGTTCTGACAATGGAAATGGGTTATACTTTCAGACTACAAATTCAAATCTTACCTACTGAAAGCACTAGACACGAGGCACAAGACTGGGTCTTGGTGTGGTTGTGAGTAAAAGCTTACCACCTGGCTACTCTAGTTACTGACTCGGTCTCTTGTGTGTATGACTGCTCAACCTGGATGTGTGTGTGATTGTTTACCTTCATCACTTTCAGGCACCTGGATTCAGTCATTTTACACGACAGCGGTAACAGCAATTCTGCCTGGAAAACTGAAGTCCAGTCTTCCAGGAAATTGAGCAAGTGATTTATTCATTTGGTCAATTTCTGTAGCTGCCAAATTCAGCTGCATTGTTAGCTCATTTTAATTCTCTATGTTAATGCTGTTTTCTGGCACAGCCTAATGCACAGCCTGGCGTCCTAATGGGGGTTTCTCAATTAACAGTCTTGCCTGCGTTTTTATTTTTTCTTTCTGATCGTCAAAGCCTGTTTATAGGTGTTGAGGATACCAATGAATATGTGAAAAAAAGTTGTATGAAGCTTTGTGTGGCTCCAGAGGGAGCCGATAAATTGCCTCAAGTGACATAATTTGAGTCAGTAGGGGCTAAAGACCTGCTCCTCATCTCTGCTTGAGGCTAGCAGCTTGAGGCTACATTAGCTGCTACTAGCATAACACACCCGAATCTCTGACTGAACTGTTGGCGGTCGAGTTGCATTGTGGGTGACTGTAGGCGCCAGGTTTTGACGAGGAAGAAGAACGTGTGGAATAAAAGGGACGATATCTCTGATTCTGCTGCTTCGAGTTTGATTATTTTTTTAAGCAGTCCATTGTGAGTCTGAATGTTATAGAAGTGCATGTTATAGAGTACTCCTTTAAATGAATTCTGAGACCAAAAGAGACACAGACAAACACAGCCACAATAGTAGAATTCAATACATTACCTCATCCAGTTTGAGTGTGATTCTCTGGCAGCATCAATATACTCATACTCCTCTTTTCCTTTGTAAATCTGCAGCAAATGAGAATATTTTCAAGACAAAATACGCACGTATAACAATAACAACAAGAAGAAGTATTTAGAAAGGAGAAATCTCAACTACAAGTCAAGACTCAATGTCACTTTTATCATTTTTCAGTTAAACATATCCAAGCTCACCTCCCAGGAGAAGTCACTTGCCATGGCATTTTCTCTTGTTGTCACTTCCCCCTCATATGGTCCAAAATGCATTCCTGGAGACACGATTGGTCCGTGATTTATGACTCCAACGCCTGCATTGGGAATGCTAGATCTGCCAATCATCAGGCCATAGGGAAGAGTGAGGAGGGCCCTCTGGGGGACGCCCATGCTCGTTGGAAAGTCAAGAACAAAAGATGGGCCATTAATGTTAGCGGGATCACTCTGGTCCTGGAAGAGAGTCAGACACTCCTCACAATCTAGAAAATGTAAAAAAAAGGCAGAAAACAAGAATATAGCAATTGAACTTCATACTTATCAGTATAAAACCACTTATTATTTAACACATGTAGATATTACTAGCATGCACATTAATATCAGAATCAATGACATCTCAAAATCACTTCTCAAAACGCATCAAAAGCTTTTTATTAATGCTAGCACACTGTTTTATTTACAACATGTCTCATCACTTTATTATCATTGTTTTTATCTTACATTATTGTTGGGTTTTTTTTTCCATTTTATTTTTGTTAATATTTTAACTGTGATTTTATTTAGCTCATTGCAGTCCTGAAATGTTTAAATCCTGGTCCAACCACATAAAGCACTTTGTAACTTTGTTTTGACAAGTGCTGTATAAATAAAGTTGAATTATTATTATTACATGGCACATTTAAATGTCATTCCATCTAAAATAAAAACTTTAACTATGGCACCTTGTTGGGAAATAAAGTACACCCAAGGCTTCTGTAAGTTTCAGATGTGTAGCTCAAGTGGATGATAGTAAGTTTAAACATTTGATCTATTGTTACTGTGCCATATTTAGATCACATTCTTCCTTATTTTAGTATTTTAGTATGCACTGTGTGGAACCCGGCTGGTTCAATGTATTTTCATTAATGGAAAGGCAATTTCAGTCATAAGAGGAATTTAACAACAATGTTAATGCCATACATGACATTTCGTTCATTTTCTGTCTTTGGTTTGTGGTTCTCCAAGTTTTCCAAGATAATGTGGGAACTTTGCATTAAGTCCAAGTTTGCTGTGAATATAACTAGAATGTCTCTTGCTTACAGAAGCCACCATCACCCTCTGGGTTATCTCCATGCCCCACAGTGTCCAGTAACCTCTGGATTGGCGTTTCTGCTGGCTCCAAAACCGGTATCACTAGAAGAACAAAGACACTACTTTAGAAACTTATATATGAAAACGTCACATCACCAGTTTAAATGTCAAACGCAATGAAATACGGAAACGTATCATACCTGCAGGAGTGTTGTGTTCAGGGGGTAGACACTCCTCTGTTACAACAACCTCCTCGGTTGTCTCAACCCACTCCACACCGTTGCCCCTGCCCGACATGAGTGCAGACTCTGTGGAGATTTGATGGAAACTATTAACTAGCAGTCTTTATGACAGCTGCTCACACAGATACACACAAAACGCTAAAACAACAGCTAGGCAGCTAACGCTAGCACGTTACCCTAGCTCGCCAGCAACCATTTAACTGGCTAACATTATATTTCATACACATGGGGAAGAACCGTTGATAAGATTAAGTGGAAAGAGTGCTGTCAGGTTAGTCTGTTATGGCTAATAAGACAGCATTATCACAGATATCCGAGAGTTAACAACGTTAACTGCTATGTGGCTAACACAGATGCATCCGCAAGATGAAGACTAGCATAACAATTTCCAGTTAATACTTTCTACATTAATGCATATTAACCTTTGCACCTACTCGAATCACAGCGGCTATATTCCTCGGACTGTTTTGCTAACTACAGTACCAAAGTGGTTTTAGCTGTTGCCATATGGTCTTCCAAAACTATCCAAGACCGAAAGATGGCTGTAAGACGCTTCCCCGGAAGTACATAAATCCCACTTTGACTTTCAGCATAATGTTCCACATTTATGTCTTTTCAAAATAAAAGTGGTAAGTTAATAATTAGTTATTAGTTAGTAGTTAGTTATTTGCGGTTTATCCACTATCGCAATCGTTCACAGTATTTTCCCATTGAGACCAACTAGCAACATTGAAGCGAAACATATGACACAATACCTAACTACTTTGCTTAAATCACTGACTCATATTTCATGTAAAGATTTCCTTCATCGCTCCGTCTTACAACGGCGCCGCTGGTGTAGTGGTATCATGCAAGATTCCCATTCTTGCGACCCGGGTTCGATTCCCGGGCGGCGCACATGTTTTGTTTCAGGCTGACAACAATATTCAACGTGATTAACATGATTCAATTAAATTGATAAAAGCAGGGTTACCTACAACGCCTTATCTATCTACAGCATATTGTTCAATAAATTCACAAAATGATACTCAGTTCCAAGAACAATTTTCAGGAAGATAGATTGAAATACACACCAACTAAAACATTAAGATTTAATAACATAGGCTACATCCAAGTAGGTGAAAATAACAGACGCGTATATATAAATAAAGCAACAATGAACAACAACATAATGTCTATATACAAGTCGAGCTGTTCTGTAAATTGTAAACAAGTGCTGGAACAAAAATATAATAAATAATGATTATGTAATAGGTTACTTTATATACATGATGTAGGTGGATATGCATACCATGTGTACATGTCTATATACAGTATATACAGCGTCCTTGGCTTTATACTTAACAATGATGATGATGATATGTACATGTAAAAAAAACTGTGTATTTAAACTATAAAATATATAATTTAAAATTTACTTCTGTGCACCGTTGGTTGTTTCGTGATGAAACATGTTAGAAAACGAACAATGGACAAACGAGACTGCGTGGAGACTGAAGCTAAGCTAGCTGGCGCGTGGAACCTGTTGCCTGGCAACCTGCTGAATATTGTCTGTATGTTTGTCGATATTGTTCAAAGAAAAACAACCGTTGCCTGGCAACGAGAGCACCACAAACTACTTAAACTAGCTTAAAGCATCGAAATGAAGTCTGTTAAGTTTGGTAGAAGTGTGTCGGCGTGCGAGCTGAACTATAAAACGGCGGAGGGATGTCTCAGCATGTGCGGGATGTGTCCATCTTGCGTTTTTGCCCCCAATCCACCGGGCTCCATTCACTGTTTGTGGAAGGTGTCGGATGAATTCAAGAGGAGATTCGTGGTGGAGCTGCTTTTACGGTGTAGAAACATCCAAGTGCTCCAAAGAATCCAGAGTGTGCTGGGTGTAACATCATGGACTTTATTCACTTACGCCAGGTCAAGGAGCCCAACCTCACCTCAAGATTACCCCTCCCGCAGTAACGTTACGGACCGAGCGCTGTATGGGAAACCACTTGGCATGGACATGAATGGGATCTGGAACTGGTTCAGTAGCAGCCCTGACTGTATAAAAGCACGCTATCTTTGCCGTCTTTTTTCACTCTGTGACTCGGAGCTATTACGCATTGTCGCTAATTTAACCAGCGTGCTTCTGGTCAGACAAAAGCGAGGGTTTCTGCAATTTAATGGTAAGACCACAAAGGGAAAAAAAGACAACACTAAGATAATATTTTGGTCGTTTTTATTTACTTTATTTACTGCAACAGACCCTTTACTTAATCTTTACAGAGTCCTTTGAATTTTAAATTGTGCAAGCTCACCTCAGAACTGTTTGGCTTGCAGTGCAATTTCTGCTGGGTACCGCCAGAGGTCGGTAAAGGACGCTGCTCTAGAGTTGGCTTTACATTTATGAAGTGATTTAATGAACCAAGATCTTTGCTCAGTGACACACGAGCTTTGCATTGTTTATTTTGATTCTTAATCATTCGTATCATATGAAAATCGTATGCCCTTTTCAGTGAGTAGTCGCAATACCAATCAACATGATCAAGACAATGATGAAGACTCAGATGACCCTGCTCTTATGGTAGTGCCTGGATCCTCAAAGTCTGTGTCTGGAGTCAGCCGATACCGAGACTTCATAGGCTGCCTACCTGTTGATCTGTCAAAGAGGATATTAGGTAAGTCAGCATATAAGTAACGCTAATGAAATGTCTAAGTTCTCTGATAATTTGCAGTACTCTTGTTAGCTGCAACAGAAACACATGCAGTGTTTGCAAGCTGCCAGATTGACAGCCATTTGTATTATTGATATATTTCAATTAGTTTTTCTGTTTTCTGTTATGTTATTTTTATGCAACATTATACATATACATTATACATGTTGCAAATTCATTTGATAATGTGCACTTCTTTAGCGCTTTAAGATACTGTATCCAGACACACACAGTCAAACAGTAATGGAGTCAACTTTTCACTGTCTCTATGTTCAACCTGAAGTGTGCATTGACATGTCCTTAAACTGATAGTATAAAGAAACTAAGCCAGTCTAATGTTACTATGGGGATGCAACTTAATTACTCAAGAATGCTCTTGTTAAATCCATCCCATTCAAGTGGGTAGCCCTTGGATATAAGAACCATAAAGCCCTGCTAAGCAACCAATTGGCTGTCTGCTCCCATTGACCTCTTTCTTAAAAAGATGTATTACTGAAAGGAAAAATATGACATACAAAAGGCGTCCAGGCAATGTAATACATTGTGACAAAGTGATGACAATTAAATTTACATTTGGTATTTTTTAATAAATAACAAAAATCAAACACTTTCATCCTTGAATTGAGTAAAGTGGTTAACATATTTTCAACGTTTTGTTTGTCTGTAAACTCTTACTGTAACATTGTACACACATGCAAACATTACACTGTGCATGTGTGTCTTCTACCAGGTCTGTTAGATGAGCACACTTTGAGACGCTGCCAGAAGGTCTGTCGATACTGGCAGCACCTTGCACAGGAAACCGTGGAGGAAATCAAGTTCAGAAGAATTTTTCAGGATCAAATTAATACAATGATGAAGGTGGAGCATTTGTATGTTTACATGATTTAGTAATATGACTAGTTAATCATGCATAAAGGATTTGAATATTTAAAAGTGTTCAAAGTTGTTGTTTTTGGCGATGAGGGGGATACAAAACTTTTTTAGATGAATATGTGGTGAAGTTTAACAATACATTTTTTTTCTATAAAATTACATAATCAGTAATTTTTTTTTCTGTTCTAGAGGTGCAAAGGTATTAATATAGTAAGTCCTACCTACGCCAACATAGTCGAAGTCCCTGTACCTGTCAAGGATGATGAGAAAGTGGATATTCATCCTAGTGTCCAAAAGGTCAACAAATCAATACCATAGCTCTATAAACTTCAGTTTTTTTTTTCAGTGATTGTCAATACGTGAATTATCTTTTCTTTGATTGCTTTAACAGGTAAAGCCATTTGAAGCTGCTTATGCCAAAATCAAAACTCAGACAGTGCAAATGGAAGAGCGAAATGTTTATTGTGGTGCATATTTCACCAAGGTGCTGCTGAACAAGTTAGTATGTTCAATTTCCTTTTTGGATGTAGCTAGATACATATTTTGCCTAACTAAACCCTGCACGTTGGAATAAAAACATGCATTATCTCATGCATTACCTCGTACAACTGATGTAATTGTTATGTTAATATTGTGTTTGGGTTTGACAGAGAAGATCCTCATCGGGTGGTGGACTACAGAGGTGGATCGTTAATGGCCACGGGCTCCAAGGACCGTGTGGTGCATCTGCTTTATGTGGCGTCAGAAACCAAAGTTGTGTCCGTGATGAAGGGCCATGTTGGCAGCATCCGGGCAGTGCTGCTCTGTGAGGACAGAGACGTGGTGATAACTGCGAGCTGCGACTCAAGTATCAGGTGAGGAGGAGATGGAAGCTGGTGCATGTCATCATAACTCACATTTATGGTTATCATTTTGTCAATGTATGATAACTGATTAGACTGAGGATGCAGATAATGATACATTCCTCCTTGTGACTTAATCAGATTTAATAGGGTCGGTGTTTATTTGCTGTTTTTCATCCCACCTATAGGTGTTGGAATTTGAAGACAGACAGGTGTGTGATGGTGCTGTATGGTCACACTGGCACTGTCAACTGCCTGGATGTCCATGCTGATAGACTCGTCTCAGGAGCTAAAGACTGTCTAGTAAAAGGTAAGCAGCCTTTGAAGGTTGTATATAATTGCTCAATCATAGGATTTCATCTTCACAAATGACAGCTTAACGTTGCCTTCTGGTTATTCCAACACATCTACTACCAGTCACATTTTTCTAATAAGCAATAGTCACCAGGGGCCTGTTCAAAGAAGCAGGTTTACTGAGTTATCTGGATTATGTTTTTTAAAACCTGGGGCCTCCGCAAATCTGAAAGGTGAACTGACCTTTCTGAGTTTTGTTCAGCAACGTTATCCAGTAAACCTGCTACGTAGGTCCTAGAATCTTCAGTGTCTACTTTGTTTGTATGAAAACAATTGAGGTCAATGAGAGCTTTTTCAAAATATGTCCCAAAATATCTAAATACCAACTGATGGTATCATTTTATGGTGCATTTACAGTATTTTCTCATCTTTTATTGTACATACTCATGCAGAAACAAAAATATTCTGGTCATACAACAGTACTGTAGCTTTGGATTTCCACCTATGAATGCATTGTTGTTGCTTGTATTTGCTTTCTATCCAAGATTTGTTTGCATACTAATCAAGAAGTGTCACGTGATAACCCTTTCTTTGCTCCTGCTGGCACATTTTTATAATTACGACAATAATCTGTATGTTTTAATGTTTTCAACCTTTATGTTGTTTTGTGTTTTTTTTTTTACTAATATGTGCTAAACTTAACTACCACACTGCCAGTGTGGAGTCTACACACAGGGAAGCATTTTGAGGATTTTAATTTCAAGCACCCCAGTTCTGTCCAATGTGTGAGGATCAACACAAGAACAGTATATAGCAGCTGTGATCGGGGCCTTGTCAAAATCTGGGATATGGAGAATGCATCACTGCTCAGGGTGAGAATATTAGTCATTTGTGGAGAACAATATATATATATTCTCTTTTAATAAACTGTTTTTTAATATAGTATTCCAAACTGTATGTCACCTACAATTGATAATATCTTTGCGTTTGTTCATACCTATGTTTTTTGTATAATGTGCTACTTTCCTGAAGGTGATTGATGCCCACAGGAGCTCAGTGAAGTGCCTGTTCTTCGACGAATGGCACTTTTTATCCGGGGACTCTAACGGCCAGGTCATGGCCTGGAGCATCAACTGTGACGCTAACCAGTGTCTTATGACCTTCAACCACCCAAAGTAAGCAAGAAACATTTGGAGCTGATATGCCCCTAAAGTTACTTCAACATTTTTATTTCAGTTGTGTAGGACTACAGTGTCTTCAGTATATTTTTAAACATGTTTTTGTCACCTTTTCTTAGCTTGCTGCCTCTTCCAGACAGTGTTAGCCATTTGTAATTAATAGAAATATCCTTACGGTATCACCACCTGAACAAACAATGTGAATTATCTTTTTAATTTCAGTATTCTCAAACACAGTTATATTCTAATAACCCTATATATTGAATTGAGTGCTGACTTTTCTGCAGGGAGGTAAAATCTCTGACTCTCATCTACCTCCGTGTCGTTACCGGCTGTGTGGATGGAAAGATTCGCGTATTTAATTTCCTCACTGGAGATTGTCTGAGAGACATCATGGCAGGGTCTGAAACAGGCCGAATACTGTCCCTGCACTTCCATGACAACAGGTGAGTCAGATGCATGAAAGCATCTTTATTTTTTATTATTGAATTATTTTTATTTTTATGGCGTTGTTGTATCAATGCAAGTATGCATTGTCTCTCATGTTTTGTTTCTACACCCTCCTTTAGTATTTTAGTGAACACGACATCCAGTGTAAAGCGTTACCAGTTTGCCAAAGTGTTCTGGGATTACACAGAGTCAACAGAGGGAGGCCAGCGTGATGTGGTGGCTCAGGATGGTTTGGTTTCTGAGAAACTTTCCACTTCGCTCAGAAAGCTTCCCTTCATCTCTGTCGGGGCCGAGCACACGGCACAGGTGGCTTCACCCAGCCAAAAGATGCAGGACTGTAACGACAAGAAACCAGAGAGAGCTGAGCTGCTTTACCACACCTGCTTCCTGTCTACCCCCACTAAATGTCGAGCACAAGGTAAGCATGCTCTAGTATATAAAAATGGTTGAAAGATGTGTTAAGATCAGTTGGTCCTTGTTGTAAATTAAACTTTTCCTTCATAGCCAGAGAGCGCTGTGACGCTGCTAAACAGTCGGTGATTCTGAGTGAGAAGGCAACAAATGAACGGATGAAGAGGAGGGGTCTTCATCATCCTCTGACACGTGACTCCATCCTCCTCAGGGTCAATGCCATCCAGAAGGCGCAGTGCACGGATGAAGTCAGCATCAACATGGAGCGCAACGCTAAGCTGCGAGATTCCTGGGGTCCTCACACGTCTCAGGATCCTCTGCACTCCGACCTTCAGGCCCTGAAACAGAGCCAGCAGACTCAGATATGTCCTCTGTGGCACACACATGATGTTCATCCCAGGAGGGCCAAGACCTGTGTGCCAATTTTAAAGAGAGCCGTCAGTCAAAATATGACAAACACAATCCAAGAAAGAGATGTTCCTAATGTCCCTGACACTACGACGAGACACCATCCCTGTTTATTTTCTAAAAAAGCACAGCCTCGCAGTGCTGACACACACAGGGCAATCAAGAGAGTGAGTGGATTAACTACATGGGCCACAGAGGGGCCACGGGCTCCTGCGTGCATGCTCATGAGATCGCTACCTAATCCAGAATGCTCCATGAAAACTAGTACCAGCTTGCCCAGGATCAGCCCTGTGGGTCCATTCAGAGAACAGGGAGGATTCAGGCCGGAAGACTGTGTCCGGACCAAGAGGGAACTCATGCAGAGCTGTGAGCAAAAACTATCCAAGAGGGATAAGAAGCAGGAGAAAACACTGCGAAGAAAGTCACATGTGCAATAATAGATGGTATTTTTTTTATATGATATAATGTGTTAGCAGAACTCTATTACCACTGCACAATTAGTGTTCTGAACATATTTGTTTGTCCAAGGCACCACATTTTTAAATATGTTTCAGTAAATCTCCACTAGGGGGCAGTATTGTATCATCCGATTGAGGCTGGATGATGCCCCAGGGTTATTAAACAGTAGTTGTGCAGTATACTTTAGGATTTCTTTTCATTTCACATAGCTTACTTTTATAGTTTGATTGCATTAAAACTTGTGAAATAAAAAGTCGTATTTTCATATTTTTACAAAAATGCCTTTTCAAGCATGTATTCTCAGATTCCAGCAGTTATAATAATCAGTGCCTCCCACTTAATACCTGCTGGTTCTACCAGAGTGTTTACATTTTTTCATAAGGAGAATATTCTCATCTACTCATTTTCCTTAAGTTAATGAATCATCCTGAAAAACACTCAGTCTCCTTCATCAATCAAGCAACAACAAATCTCTGTGGATTTTTAGCTTCTGCTTTACTTCAAACAAGATGAGTGAAGTCATCAGAATGAGAGGAGTTTGTCCCATCCAGAGAGACCTTTCACCCTGCCACATGCCCTCTAGCCCTGGTGCCTCGAGGGCATCATTAGGGACGAGGAGGTTGAAGATCAGGAAGAAGGTCCTCTGCTTTGACAGCAGCAGCACAACAGCTGGGCACCCGTGAATAACAAAGGGTTATGAGGAGAACTGACTGGGTAAGACGTCCCACTTTGGAGAATCTCTTCTTTCAGGAGCGCACTGCTGCTAATTAATTTGATCTGCAGAAAACTGGGGATAATGGTGTCTCCCCCTTTTTTCTCCTGTGGCAGTGTGACGTAGGGAGACAATGCAATCCCCTCCTGCCACCCCAAGCTCAGCTTAGCTTCATCATGCAGCACAGCTCCCCCATTGTTTCATCAGGTATGGAGTCTCTTGTCCAGGACCGGCAGAGCTGCAGGGGGGATAATGAGCGTAAAATCAAAGTTAGAAAAGGGAAAGTCTTCATGGAGGAATGCTCATAGACCTTCTGCTCCTTTGAGCAGGCCCAAGGGTTGGCTGGGGAGAGAAGGGTGCAGGTTTATTTATGCATGAGGAGAAGCTTGAAAGAAACGACAGTTAACCCTCTCACAGTGAAAGAAGGTTTTAAGGGTTGGCGGTTCGTGAGAAGGCGACAAAAGACGTTTCAGTATGACCCAGCTTACCTTTGCTCTACATGGATCTCCATCTCCAGAGGCAGATATTTGCATCATAGTTCATTTGTCAAATTCATTTTTAATTTTTTGTCATGCTGTGTCGGCAGCAGGTTTGAACTCTTAACTCGGTTTAGACTAGAACCCTCTTTCCAGACCAGGTCAGTCCAAGCCAGTCATGGTATAGAATATGATTAACCAAATCACAATCTGCATTATTTTGTGTATTTGCATGTCACTCAGACTTGCCCTGGAGCTGTCCAGATATCACACCGTTACCAGGTCTAACGAGTTGGGCATCAGATGCAAAAGCTCAATGAATATGCAAATCACACCATTCTCATGGGGAACTGACTGTGAAAAGCACAGGGACTAAATCCTCCCCATTGTGGGAAACATACTCTGGACATTGTTCTGAAATGCAGCCATATACTGTGCTCTGTCCAAACTGTTGGAGAACTGAAGCTAAGCTTAAACAAGAATCATAACGAACAACTTCAAGGCCTGACAGAGCAGTGACATCAACACATGGGAGCGACGACAAGTGCCTTGATCTTAGGACTGCTTTAAACGCCAGGCCACACGGCCAGCTCTGTTTCCAACCGTCCCCTGTTAGGATTCAGTAGAGCCAGGCTGGAAACAAGATCCATATGCCTTTCTGACCTCATTTGCAGATAGAGATCATAAGCGATACAGCCCGAACTAAGGGAGGCAATTAAACAGGAACACCATTACCCAGATATGGGACTGATTAACATCCACATCCAGCCAAGCCAATAGATAAGAGGGAATCTGATTGCTCATTGATTGGATCTCGGTGATGCCTCTGCAGTGGGCAGGTTCTTGTTTTCTAAAGTTGGACCTCGCTACGTTCAAGGGCCCTTGATTGAGCCAAAAAGAGCAGAGTGAAACCACTGTGACCACACATCAGAAAGATGATCAAAGAGGCTACTGCTGGCTTCTGGCTCCATGTGTACAAGACTAACCCCAACAGATGATTGTGCTAAGTTGTTACTCACAGATGGCTCAGTGCTAACACATGTCAAAGTGCACTGATATGGGCTGTAGAGGTGACACCTGAATTAGCTGAGGTTGATGTAAATGCTTCATTCCATATAAAGAACCACTGTGTAATCGGACTGTAAAGGTAGCAAGATTTTCCCCCTGCTCTTGATTTTGTTTGTGTTTATTTCATTAAGTTTAAACCTTTTTATTTTCTCATTTAAGAACTGACTGATTGTACTGTGAGACCATCTGTTTTTACAGCATGACATCTGGAATGTATTTTGATAATTGCAAAGAGATTATTTTCTATCTGCAAGACCTATTCTATACAAAAGACCTATACAAAAATAAACAAAAACAAAATCAAACACACCGGTGGTTTACCACCAGAAGCTATGGCATAGATTACATTTAAAGTTGGATGTTTCTGTGCCATTATTGACAGACAGCACTGATTATTAGTACTTGTCCTCTGGGGGGCCCACTAGACCTGTTCATAGACCCGTCCTAGTCCTGAATGTTTCAAGCAATTATCAGTGCTTCGGCAGTTCAGTTCTCATCTATTCACTGTGTTTTGACTGACATCTCACAGAGTCTTTGTTAAGATAATGTCTAGCATTAACTGTATGACCTCACAATTATTTATAAAAAATCTTGTAATTAGTGTAAACTGCATGTAAAATTACACTGTACCATCTTTAATTATATTACTATAATTAAATGCTCATAAAAGAAATAAGAGCAGAATTTCAGTGCAGTCTGAAACTACTTTAATAACAGGCTTTACAATCTATTTGAATTTGGTGTTAGGTTTTCATGGCATGTCAATGTGAATGTGCGTCACTATTAAACAAGAGAGAAGGGTGTCATGAATTGACCTGTGGTCTCAATGGCCCCCAGTCTTCACAGAGCAGCTCCAGACACATGCAGGCGACAGTGTTAAGTGTCATAATTTCACTATTTTCTCAGACATAAATACGGAGACGCGAAAGTCAAAGGTCAACTGCATAAAACTTCCCTATTTAGAGGTCAGTAGACACATATCGTCTGAGGAGGGGAGTGGCATCTTGGAACAAGAAGGCAATTCACAGACGAAAAGTTACGGCAAACGCCATCTGACACTACTTCCTGCCACAAAACGAACAGAAAATGAATTGTAACACTGGACTACAAAGGTCCTTATGCACCGTAGAAGAAGAACAAAACACTTAAGTGGGTCCAGAGCTGCAGTGGAGGATTGGAGGTCTTGTGTTGGACACAATTGTACTTTTCTTGATATCTCACTGAAGAGGCATTTGAAAATGGTGCTGCCACCATTTTTTTTTGTTAACAACAATCTTGGTCACATACAGTAAATGGTGGCTACAATACAATCTCCACAACAGAGTTTCAGCAACACACTGACAGTGTGTGAGAGACTTTGGGACAGCTAATGGACATCTTTATCAGTGCTTTCCTCATAGCTGGAGTCATGCACTTAATCGCAGTCTGACAAACAATTAGCTGTTCGCTCATGTCAAGTACAGATGTTTACTCTCCTTTGAATCCTGATACCAGCAGAGTTCTTGCTGTTTGGAGAGGTCACAGTATCTGATAAGAAAGGGCCCCATGGCTTGTGGGCCAAGCAACTGCACATGCATATATACCCACACATACAAAATCTCACTTTTAAGGGGGTTTTTTACAGCTGGATTTTGATTCTGAAATGGGTGCTGGTGGTTTTTTTTTTTGTTGAAAAGTGAGTCATTTAGTTTGCATTAATCACGAAACTGCAGTGTTGGGTGAACTGCTGCTACCCTTGCATAACAATTCTGATGGATGTGGCCCACTAGTCTCCCCTCGGGAGGTTGTCATTTCATACAGAAACGTTCTACCTCACATTAGGTGGGGTATGCGATTCTAATCCAATACATGTCTTTTAATCAAATTTAGCGAATATCTCCTCACGGTCCACAAGCTGTCCTTTCAGTGTGTGTGCTGAAAAAAAAATCTGGTGTTTGTACACAGCCCTGGCTCTGTAAATGTGGCTCGGACCGGGCCACACAACACTATTCCAGCCAGTCCAGCCATGATTTGTGTGTCAGGTAACGTTAAATTACTTGCCCACGTCCTCTCTGGCTTTTAGCTTTGCAGCAGCATCTGTGGGGACAGTTTGTTAACCCACAACCTAGCTAACGTTAGTTGCTTTACTTGTTCGCGCTATATCATGGTATTTGTCATGGTGTTGGATTTCTCCAGAACTACATACCCCACCTTTAAGACTTAAGATAGATTCCCAGAATATTCAAGCGGGCAACTTCTGAAAATGTTATTTGCTATTTACCCTGCAGCTGAATCAAGTGTCTTTGTAACCTACCCAATACCAGTCATAACAAATGCCACTTTCCAGACACGATAACTCGACTGCTGTTTGTACAGTAAATACTCTGTGGGATTCTTGCTCTTTCCTTGCTTGACCCTGGCCCAGGAAGAGCCTTTTTTGGAGCTGAGGAGAACCAACGGGTGTCCTAGCTTAGATATTTCACAGCTCAGCAGGTTCCCTAGCATGTTGATACAAGTGCTGGGAAATAACACGCAGCCTGGTTGATTCTTGCCAGTTGTGTTTTTCATTTAGTTGTCATGTGCAGGATTTTTTTTTTAGGAGACCTGGGGATAAAACTGACCCATATTAGCACCAGATGTTTTGGGTCATGGAGTGGAGCATCTTACTTGGTTTTCCCAGGGGCTCGTGTGGTGAGAGGAGTATCAGTCATGGCCACCAGAGGGATAGCTGTATGAGGAAGATGAGCATTTTTGCAACCTGAAGCTAGGCCTAAGAGTTTGTTACTGGAAAGGAGCAAGTTTAAACTCCTGGACCAGTCGATAATCTGTAGGGGGAAAGGTGAAAGACTAAAATGGTTCCTTTATCACCAACTGCCACCGTATGTGCAGACATTTGAAATGCATTGCAGACCCCAAGCCAAACCATCAACCGTCACTGACTTTAATTTGAAATGGGCGTAGCTTTAACTTATGTTGCTGTCTGGATTTGGAAAACTCAACCTTCTCCTATTTTTTTCTTCTGTGTTGTGTTGCCATGATGTGGCTAACCAATGACAGTTGAACACTTATTTGTGATTTTCCAGTGTGTTTCAGCCACATATGTCTGCAAGTAGGGTCAATGTGCCCTTGAGTAAAACACTGAAGCCCTAACTGCACTTGACTAGCTGTTCATGCCAGATAGAGGATAGACAAGCTGTACTTTGTTATAGAAAATAACGTTCTTGTTGTTAACCAGTGTGCTTAGAAGAATAATTAGACATTTTGGGAAATGCGCTTAATCACTTCTTTGCCGAGAAGATCGATACCACTCTTATGTCTGTAAACAAAATATGAAGCTTGAACCAGCAGGCGCTTAATTAGCTTAGCATAAATACTGCTGGTAAAGCAGGTGTAAACTGCTAGCTTGACTGGCCAAAAGTAAAAAAAAAAAAATCTACCTAGCAGCACCTATAATGCTACTAATTAACATTTTATATCTTGTTTTTTAAATAAGCACACTAACAGAAATGTATAAACAACAAGTTGTGGTTTCACGGGGAGATACTTGCTGTGATTATTTAGAATATGAGGTCATAAGTGGAATACGGATTTAACAAACGAGATAACATGTTTTAATGTTATGTGTTATGTAATGTTTTAACATGCTGGTAAGACAATTTTCTTTTTTCTTTTAACCTTTGGACAGAGCCAGGGTAGCTGTTTCACTGTTTCCAGTCATGCTAAGCTAAGCTAGCCAGCTGCTGGTTGTAGCTTCACATCTAGCAGATAGATATGAGAGTGGTATTGATCTTCTCATCTAACTTGTGGCAATAAAGCGAATAAGGGTATCCAAACTATAGTATTTTTTATCAGTTGTCTGTCACTTTAAAAACTGCATGAGCCTCCCAGGACATTCAATACATGGACATATTCATCTGTCCACTTAGAAATCTCTCACTTTGAGGGAAAACACTGACCTTCAAAAGGACTTTATAATGCTTTTGAATTACATCAAAATATCCACAAACACAACCTATTTTAGTACTTCTGTGCCAAAGATGTGCCACTGGATGCACACTGAACCCTCCACTGGCACTTTTGCAAAGCATTTCATTTTCAACTTCGATATTGAACAAGTATTGATGAGTGAGACGCTGGTATTGTGATAGGTCTCTCCTCTCTTGGCATTCCACGATTCATTGAATCCTGCAGCCTCTCACCCTGCCCTCCCCCAGTCTACAGCTGTTAAAACACCCCATATTATTCTTATAATTGTTTCAGTGTGTAGGCTGTTATTTTAATGTGCCAAGCTGGATGAGTCAGGAATCGAAAACTGTTGCGGTACAAAAGGCAAGTATTTTCTGACTACTGACATTCTTCTGCGCATTCTGACATTTAGACTATTTC
Organism: Siniperca chuatsi; assembly: GCF_020085105.1. NCBI lineage: Eukaryota > Metazoa > Chordata > Actinopteri > Centrarchiformes > Sinipercidae > Siniperca > Siniperca chuatsi. Next base: position 6,254,248 of record NC_058061.1, read on the forward strand.
TTTCCTGAGTGGCTGCCTTATTATCAGGTGATTACCATTTAATTTGGTAGTATAAAACAAATAACATCTGACAAGGCATGGCCCAAGGTATAGTGAACTGTATTATAATTGACCCACAGACATTCCGTTCAGGCTTACTGGATGATACGGCTCCTCGTCACATTTGGGTCCGCTATGTTTAAAATTTCTGTAATATATCTTCCTCACATCCTTCCAATTGCAATAAGACACACAGTCATACATCTCTTTGGTCTTGGCTGACATGTCTGATATGCATTTCATAAAGTGTAAAATGAATATGGAGGGGAAAAAATGGAGTTAACATGACCACAGGCAAAGTTTCTCAGAAATAACAGTGATTTTATGGGCTGATATGAATTAACAGGTTCTCCAAGATACACACATGTTTCTAAAGTGTTTTCTTTTGTTTTGAATACGAGGTTGGGTTGTAACTCACATTTTTTGGTTTTACGTTTTTTTTAAATATTCCCTTTTTTCTAGTGTCAACACAAAGCAAATAACCAGTTTTGTCTAAAGATCTTTCTCTCTATTACTGAATTTTTTCTTACATCTTTCAAAGGTGTTTATGTTACTTAATGACTAAATGAGAATTAGTGATTTAACCAGAAATGTCTTGGCCATTTCTTACAAATCTGTCTGCCAGTAATTTTTCTTATTTCTTTCTCTAGAGCACCATGACTCTCTGGTTTTGGCTGCTTACTCACTCTCAAATGGTGTTTTATGTAACCTCCCCCTGTAGACTTTTAATAATTACAACCCATTTTTTCTTTCAACATCTGTTAACAGCTGTGAGAAAATTAATTTGAAGCCAATGTGAAAAAAAGGAGATAAAAAGGACTACAGATAAACAAGCGGCTGCTCTTGAGCAGCACAAGTCTGAAAATTTATAGTTCTCATTCGGAAAAGCTCTATAAGGTGAGATAAAGAATGTAACTGATCCTCATGCAGCTGCAGCTTTTAACAGTTCCGAGTGTTTAAAAGGTGCTCTGCCGAGGCGTTTGGGTTAGTGCGCTGTTTTCCTTCAACAATAAAAGCATGAAGTAAGAATGACATAGCTGGAGTTGTCTTTCCCACACAATCTGCACACGATATCTCACATTTTTCAGGGCATAATGAGTATGTATTGGATAGGACTGTCATCTAGTTACAACTCCTCTCAGGGGCTGTGAAAAAGCTAAAATTCATGTTTAGTGGTTGCAATGGAAAGCAAGCTGGTTTATTATATGGTGCTGTTTCTCACACACCCACCCACCCACACACACACACACACACACACACACACACACACACACACACACACACACACACACACACACACACACACACAGAGTCTAAACAATATGTTGAATGTTGCAGAGAGGTAGAGATAGAGAGAATTGAAATTAAAGTTACAGGAAAAATGAAGGATATCATTTGCAATCTTTTGGCTGATGAAATAAGAGTCCATGACAATTTCACTAAGCTCTTTAAAACGCCAAGCCACTGCATATATACACAAAGGAAACCTGATACCATGTGATAAGTTGGAAATGTCAGACCACACTTTTCTTTCTGCAAGTGTCTACGTTTGTGTACTTAGTGTATTGATGTGGCTACATCAAAAGCCATCTTTACTGCAAGTTTGAAGCTGTGGCTCAGCCTCTCGAATGCAGCTCATGTGTTTTGAATAAACTAGATTCACTTAAAGCACTCTGCCAAAGAGGCAGTGGAAATGAACTGCTGGTGTCACGGGGAAAAACGCTATCTCCCAGTGATATTATAGTGTAAAAAGATTCTGTTACAGACTTTACCTTCAAACATCATAATGCCGTAGACAGAAAATAAATACATTTTAAGCTTGAATTTGATTTTAAAAAGCATCTAAAATCACAAAAGTAGGTATTTAAGGAAAAGAAGCATAAGAAAATATAGCCATTCTGGTGCTTTGATTTGGAAATACTAGCTCTGCTTCAATAGTTGTGATTTACTTTGTCTGGGTTTGAGGATTTGATGTGGCAAAACGGCAGCATAAATCCCTGTGTGGTGATTATAAAATCAACAACTTTTGGGATTGCAATGGTCCATCGATGGTTGTCAGGCTTTCTAGCTTTTTCCACACACGAATCAGCAAATATTTGTTTTGATATCTAAAACTGAGGAAGCTACATCAGTAATAAGATTAAGATAATGTGAATGGAAACATTTGAGAACAGCCTAGTACAGAGTAATATTTATAACACATTTGAAACTGATCTTCCTTGACTTGCAATTGTCTGTTCAGCCCCTGACATATGTATTAAGTAAAGTAGCATCATGACAGCAGTTTTTGTTCTCACATGATAAATACATAATTAAAATGTGACCATGAGAAAACACATTTTGATATTTTCACATAAAAATTAAGTTAAACATTGCTGTGGAGACAACTTAATGATCACTTGTTTACAAAAAGAAAATCAATTTTTAGTCCTGCCACCTGCCACATTAAACACACACACAAACACAACACATCTGCTTTTGTTAATTTCATAAGTTGGAAAAACAGACAAAGCTGAAGTACACAGCTGTTTTTGGCTGACACATTGAATAGAATGGAGGGGGAGGACGCTCATAACTCTAATACACCATTTTTATTTTGACTTCTTCCACAAGTTCTACCTGCGAGCCAATACCTCACTAGAACAAGTGTGCATTTCCCTTAGTTCTTCACATTATAACCAGGATCAGCACACTGTAATATTTCTGGATTGTGACTTTGAAGGTTGGATGAGTTCGACGGCCACCTCGAGTGCAGTAAATTGAATGTGAAATCGAATCTATTTGAACCAAATTTACAATTAAAGGTGAACTATTCCAGGACTAGCAACAGAAAACCAGATGTTTTTGCAGTCTTGTGAGTATAGCCTTTTCTTTCAACTTAACTGGCTTACAGACAGTGGTGGAAAGTAAGTAAGTACATTTACTCAAGCACTGTACTTGAGTACAATTTTGATTATTTATTTGATCATTTTAGTTGCTAGTTACTTTGCAGATTCACATTAACAATACAAAATATAATCAACAAATAAATTATGATGTATTAATATGGATAAAGATAACCCTTTATTGATCCCTTGGTGAAATTCACAAGCTACCTGTCAGTATATGAGTAAAAAATAAGCCCCACCTTTAGCAGCTGCAACATTAAAGTTATTTTCATGCATCAATAATTATAATCTAATAATATAATATACATTATTTTGAAATTGGCCATTCTGCATAATGACTAATTTTACTTTTGGTACTTAAAGTTTATTTTGATGCTAATACTTTTGTACTTTTACTTAAGTAAAATTTTGAATGCAGGACCTTTACTTGTAACAGAGCATACACTGTAGTATTGCTACTTTTACTTAAGATCTGAGAACTTCTTCCACCACTGCTTCCAGACACCATGCAATCTGAAATTTTAAAAAGTTTTCTGTCCACAAGCAACTGTCTGAGTGCTTTTTTAAGTCCCAACATGCAAGATTATACTGTAAATTCAGTGGAGAGAACAATTTTAAGAGAAAAAGTGCCTAGTCTCATTAATTACATTTTCATCACTAGACTAGCAAGAGTAACACTTTCCTTTAGTCTCTGTCTCACACACAAACATAAATGCACACACAGCTACACATACAGTATACGTGCACACATCAGGGATGGCCCCCTCCTTTTTACTAATCTGAAATGAAACCCAACCTCAAAGGGCAACAGTGGGACTTGGTGGAGACTAATGTTTTGAAAAAGGGGTGAGTCACACTCAAATCCATCGGAACTGCTCTCCATGCCTAATTAAAATAAACCAGTGGCCTGCAATCACGGATCCAGTTGGCGTAGCCCATATAAACAGCCTGTTGCCTTAAAAAGAGAACCCATGATTCTTAGGACCAAAACAGTGGCGTGTGTCCCAGGCGGGTTAGAGTGAGAGTGCCGGGCTGGACGGCAGCACAAAGGCCACATCTGGGATCACTGTGTCGTGAAAAACACTCTGGAGATGTCGAGATATCCACGCAAACAGGCGCCCGGAATATTACTCCAAACATCCATGTGAATATTCCATATTTGACTGGCTTCCCCTCAGTTAAATGTTTACCTCTGGAAATGTCTCTCAAGTGGCACGAAGACGTGACAACGGATTTTGGCATCGTGCTTGATCCGTCCCAAATGGACTAGCCATCAACGTGAGAGAAGGTGAAAACAAATATCCCTCAAATCTCATGTGAGGTTAAGTTTTCCCACATGGAAAGAAAAACATTCCAGGAACTGCTGGCACTGGTTGAACCATCAAACCTGAGATTTGGGTAGTGATACTGTATACTGGCAAAGGATTGACTCCTCCTATCTCCTCCTCCTTCCACAGTTGGATTGAGTATGTGTTGAGTATGCCATGAACTTAATTGTCCATAGGCTGGCTTTTATGGAGATGCACATGAATTACTGCTGACCCTTTGTCTTTCCACAGTTTATTCATTTGTTGCTATTCTGTATGCATACCTGCAAATATTCATGCGAGCACAGAATATACACTGAAAGGAAAAATATGCCAGGGCACTCCCAGACACATATTGGCTTGTTCTCAATCCTCCCCACTCAATTTGCTGTTTTTGGTCCAAGCTTTATTGAACTAACTCTGTATACCTGGCTCACACCCTCTTCATCTTCTGCAACAATAACACAACTGTGCCAGGAAGTTCCTGTTCTCAGCGTTCAGGCACTGCCAATGTTGAGGGGAACAAGGCAAGGCCTCGGATTCTTTTCATGTACGTTGATGCAATGTTTGCGGATTTCATTTATTTTGAGAAAGAAGAGTGCCACATCCACTTCATGCTCCATTGTCAACATAGTGGTCTTTCCTGAGAGCTCGACGGCAGGATGAGATGTTAGTTTTGAAAAAGACTGTTTATCTGTTGGGCCTGCTACACATGCCATTCACTTTCATATGGCTCTGCAAATAATGTGACCTTGCCGAGAGCCAACCAAAATAAAACCCAGGGTTTTTAATTATTTTTATGTTCTTATCATTTGTAATTTATTTTACCATTGCCGACTGGCATTTCATCATCCATGTGGTTCAAACACGCAGGCAAAGAACAACACATATCAAACCACACTGCGCAATATACAAGACCAGAGTGAAGGATAAGAATCACTCATCATGCCCATTCTGATGTGTAAACAACCTGCTGTAGGTCAGTGGTCACAGCACATATAAACACACTTTGGATGATGAAAAAGGTGCTAACAGGGCCCAGGGCATGAAAAGAGAGCGCACAAAGTCAAATTCTTTTGAGGGCAGGTCATGGACTTGTATGTAGTGTAAGATAAAACATAAGATGATGTGTAAAGCTTTAAAGAGCACATAAATACACCACAACGATTGGTCTTGGTCCAATCAAAAACAAGGAAAAGTAGTATGAAAATGTTGCACACCCAACCAGTAACCAGTATGTTACTATGATATGCTCTTATTTTTAAAGGAATAGTTAAACATTTTTGGAAATACGCTTACTCGCTTTCTTGCAGAGAGTTAGATGAGAATATTGTATTTCCCAAAATGTCAAACTATTCCTTTAAAGTGCTCCGAAAATTGTAAATTTGAACATATACAATTCCATTACAACTGGCACACTCCATCTGCAGATGAAGATCATGTGATATGATCAAAAGCTCCAGAGCAGTAATAAATGGACCTTGTGGTGAGAGTGTGTTTTGTTAACTGCTGTTTCCAAGAATCCAAGGTCAAGAATTAATTATGAACCTCAACAATCAATCAGTCTTAGTCCATTCAAAAGCAAGGTAGAGCAAATGCACACACAAATAATTAAGCCTAGGACCGAGTACCGAATGTGTTCTACTATGTATTTTTTAATATCCTCTCTAAACAGCAAATACACACACACACATAGGAGGGTAAAATTGGTGTTTTTTACATAATATGAACTAGACCTGATAATATGCGCAAAGAACTAGCATCAAGGAAGTTTACTATATTTCATATTTTCTGTGACAACTGTCATTAGTGAGCTCTTTGTTACTTAATTACTAGACGACTCTTGACTTCTGAAAAGGAGAAATGAACCGAAACAATAGATATTCACTAGCAAAGACCACTCCACTTAAGCTATGTATGCAAATTACTGTATTGGAATGAGGGTCTGGATCATAGACTGTGTCTGGATAGGCCCAGGCCTAGCCAGATTGACCACAGTTTGTGTGCGAGGAGCAGCTCGCAGTTGTCAAATGTGTCGAGAACAAGAAGCCCCAACTTTGCGGCGAAATGAAAAAAAAAATTGGCAGCTACTAAGCTATATAAGTAATACGTCAAAGCAAATATCTATAACAAGATTTGGCTGACTAGCTAAAACGAAGCTAAATCAGAAGGGGAACCGCCAGCATATCAGTGTAATATACTTTCACTGAGCAGCTGAAACACAAAATAAAATCACCTGTTCTTTCATCACGAATGTACATGACAGTTGCCCCCAAGGTATTTTCCTGAATATGAATTCACTCATAAGGGTCGTTGCCAAACTTCCAATGACATTTGCAGTGTGAGGAGACAGGTTTCTAGGATTAAAGCGGTCTTCTGAACAACTTGACTTTACTGTCACTGGGACGTGAGCTGGCAGATTCATTGGATTACGATGAAATCATCTCCATATTCAACTCCAAGCCCTTGTGATGTAAGCTGGCAGCGTCTCACCCACAAGCCACCCATGGTGAGCTAAAACGTCTACTTTTATGGCTGCTGAATGACAATAAATACCGTGGTCGTTAATAATGAATATGACGTGGTCACTGAAGGTGCTCTCCAGATTGTTGTGTTGTTTGTCACTGCGTTGGCTTTGCATTTAGAGCGGTTACAATTTTCTGCTGCTTGATGGTGTGTTTTTTGGTTTTATTTGATATGGTCTGGCTGGTTTTCCATTGGCTTTGTTGTTTAGATCTGTACATATCATGTAATTTTTTTTACTCTCCTCTGAGCTTCTCACTGTTATGCCTGCCAAGTGCATGTTAGAGCCTATTTTGTCAAGCTTGTGTCCATGATCTGGTAGTAATATAGATTTTTTTAAAAAGTGTTTCTTTTGTTGTTTTTTGGTGTAACCTTAGTAGATTTGGGAGAGCATTATGATGATGGAAAATGTAGACTCTGAAAAACAAAACAAAATGACTAGACCTATTAATTTTTTCACAGGCCTGCCCAAATGTTTTTTTCTGCCCGCGCCACTGTTGTGGGATGGCCGAACATTGTCTGAAACCCCTCGCCCCCACACCTTTCCAACATCAGAATTTGGGTGACTACGTCTGACAATTTTCCAAAACTGACAACCCCACATTCATGCCCACTTTAGGCACAGGTGTGTACAAATGACTGCAACACAATGAATAACTTCAAGGAGAGATTGTCTGAAAGTCGGACACTTCATATGAATCATATCCTTTTTAAGCATACTGAGACATTTAGGGTGCAGTCACACATAATTTGTTTGATCTGGCACAAATGAATTCTGGGTCTCTGAGTGTTCTGCTTGTGTCCAACTCTGCACAATGAATATTTATCCTATACTATTACGGTACAAAATGCCTCCTTTTTATCCCGTACTATCTGTTCGTCACTATTCATGATATATAAGGTCCAGTTGCAGTCTTGACTATTAATACTCATAATCATTTTTTTTTCTTTGTGTCACCAGAGAACATAAATAAACCCATGAGGTGCAGTAATGTGCTGCATGACTTGCTGCCAGTTACTAGAACTGGATTTCCTCATGTGCGTCCGGGTAGCCTTGATGACGCAGGATGACATTTGCCAAAACTGTCCAGTCATTGAGCTGTCAGTCCATTTGACTTCATGTTTACTCCTCTTGGTCCATTTGTAAAAAAAATCAGTGTGATCATGAATAAGACCAGAAATAAAAGGCCAAAATGTATAATGTTTTCCCTGGTCTGGACCAAATGAGCCAAACTACAGGCGTGACAGCACTTTTATACACACCTATATACGTAGGTAGGCACAGGAAATTAGATTTGAAAGAAGCATGCTGTTTGTTCCTGATCCTTAACGTTATAACAACTTAATTTGTAGAATGTCAAGTTACAAGGCATAAATGCTAGGTTATTCCGACAATGGTGCAGGGTCAGATCTGGAGAAGGTAAAACATGATTTCTCCTGCTGGTGGGACAAGTTTCTTTAACATACATCCCTCGTTATGATCACTGAAATCTTTTTTCAATGAAGATCACCTAGATCTGTAGGTCTAATATGACACTTATGCAGTTTTAGCTTTCCAGCCGCCCATTTTCCAGCCTGCTCGGTTCCTTCAGCGATGGCCAGCTTACAAACAGAACCACAATCACTTTCTGAGGAAACAACCCCTCAGGGTGAAGCAAAGACCAAAGCCAGCCATAAAATCAACTGTATAAAAGGAAATTATATCTGCAGACCCACGAAGTGGGGAATGGCCTCATGAGAAGCAAATGAAAAATGCAGATAGATGCCATGGCAACGGGGCTCTTTGAGCAGCACAAACAAACAGCAGAAGCGGAAATGGAGAGGTTGAGAGTGAATACCAATTAAATGATTTTCTAATGCACTCCCGTACAATGTCAACAGACAGACATGCTCCTTAAACTGCCTTTGTTAGCATCGCTGTGAGTAGTGAATTGATAATGTGCATGTCTCACCATTTGGGAACGGAAAAAGTGATGTGGAGGAGGAAAAGTCTGAGCCAAAAAGAGGTGAGGGATCCTGTTTCCAGCTGTGCTTCAGACTCATCTGGGAACATCAGGATCAGAACCTGTGGGAGTAATGAGGAGACAGACCTGGCATGTTCAAATGATCAGGTACAGTATGCCAGGTCTTCAGTTAGCCATGTTGATTTGGTTTTCTCCCTGTTGGTCACAAGATATTTTAAAGCAAATTTTTAAACATTTAAAGCAATCGCTGCTCTCATGTAATTATCATTTTTATGTGTTGGGGTGGGCAAATTCAGATTTGGGCCTCATACTCAGTGTCCTGGAGTTAAGAAGATTTTGTGTGTAAATATGACGCTGAGCCTTTGAAGTACAAACAGAACTCTGGAGAAAAACCATGAAGGAGCCAAAGTTAATATACTTATATGTGTCTCACTGTTAGATATCTCTTGCTTATCGGCAACCACCAGCTGACAAATACAATTTAAATAATCTCTTTTTGGTCACGAATGTTAGTTAAAAACAATGATTCAGAGTTTTGTAGGCTCTTCTATTTAGAAATCTCTCACTTCCTAACAATTGCTCTTGAATACGCACACTCTCTTGATTAACATACTTGAAAAATGGTCAATCTGGTTTCCAGTGAATGTTTTTCCATTTTTGGAAAGAGGTTATGTTTTCATTTCTGTGTCTTTGTTTGCAAGTTATCTTAAAAAAATAGAAAACAGAATTGGATCAAATCCGATGGGCAGAAAGTCCTTGCTTCAATGCATCAGCTAATTAGAGTAAGTGATGATCCAGATCTAGGATTTAATCCATTAAACAATCGTTTTAGCTTTAATTATTTGGCTGTATTTAACAAACAAACACACATAAACCTTTGCATGGGCTAAAGCTTTAAAACTATTCATTGTTGGAGTAGGTTTACACCCTACAGAGTGCCTATAATGCTTGATCATTAACATATAAATATATGGTTCATATTAAAATGACAGTTGGTTTAAAGATTAAAAAATGTGTTTGTTTCTCAACTGATTATCTTTCATATATTAATGAGGTAAACAAACTTCAAGCATCAGAAAAAAATAATAACATAGATTTAGATTTTGCTGTCTTGTGTTATTCAGTGTCAAAAGATACCAGGTTCCAAGCTTGTGTTTTTTTTCTTCATATTTGGTGCCCAAAATACCCTTTTGTTCACATTTGGATGATGTAATATGCCTTTAAAAGAACAGTTTGACAGAGAGTTAGATGAGAATGATTGATACCACGGTCATGTCTGTACAGTAAATATGAAGCTACAGCCAGCAGCTGGGTAGCTTAGCTTAGCATAAAGACTGGAAACAGGGGGAAAGAGCTAGCCTGGCTCTGACCAGCACCTCTAAAGCTAACTAATCAACACATTATATCTTCAGCATCTTCTGTATATTGTTATGACTTCCTGGAGTCCAGTGCCTGTCCAAGAAATTTGACACGTAACTTGCCATAATGCCGTAACCTTTTAAATGTTTTTACACTTCGTTTTTTGTATTGTTTAAACAGATGAAGTATAATTCATTACTCAGTTTTAGAGGTTCTCGTATGCAGATTTTGTTACCTTCTGACAGAATCAGGCTTGCTGTTTTCCCTCGTTTCCAGTCTGTATGCTATGCTAAGATAAGCTAATTGGCTGCTGGCTCATACTGTATTTACTGTACAGACACGAGCGTGGCATCAATCTTCTCACCCAGGTCTTGGCAAGAAAGTGAATACTGTATTTCATAAAATGGTGAACTATTCCTTTAACTACTTAATTAGAGCTGATAAAAAGAATCAACTGACCAACTGATTTCAGTGGGTTCTCAGTGTCGGGGACATCCCAGTCTTGAGCCACCTGTACATGTGAGGAACAAATGTGATTATATTATATACATTGAGATTCTACGACAGAAAGAGCTTTTGAATGGGACTCTGTGTGCCTCTGAAGTTTTGAAACTGGATGCTTAGCAGTGGTCGAGGGTCTGTTTGCCCCCACAAAGGTTTATCCCTCCACTTATCATTCCTTAGCCATCAGCAGCTCCGCAGTGGAGCGACACCAGAGCCCTTTGCCTAATACAGTACACACATGGTGATGACAACAACCACTGATGAATAGGGCTGCAGGCCATGTAGATTAATGGACAACCCATTAAGACTGTAATTCATGTTGGATATGTTTGTTTTGACTGTTTTCTGAGCTGTCCTACAAATAACACAATCTGATTCATTTGAAGTATTATACATTTTCAGATAGTGGGAATATGACCCTCCGGTTGGTAGCAGATATAGTCAGCTAACACAAATTCCTTATGTTTCCTAGCATCTCAGTGCAGAGCTAAATGTTCAAAGGGCTTTAACGTGATGAAGACATTTTGGCCACTGCCGAAAAACAGGATGTCAACATACACTTCTCTTCTCTGTCACTGTCTCTCTCTGTAAAAGTCTCCGTGAGTATGGAGCCTTTCAGTCTTCTCACACTGTGGCAGAGATCCAGAGGGACTGCTGGGACCATAAACTACTCTAAACTAAAAGGATAGATAACCCCATCCTTTTATAGCATGCAGAAAGTCTACTGAAGCATTAGAGCCAAGTAGATGCAGGGAGGGAGTTTAACTTGAAGTTTGTCTCAGTCACCTCATACAGAGACAAAGTGAGAATGAGGAGAGACAGAAAGTTTGAAATAGAGGAAAGAGGATGAAGTAGGATGTTTTGCACTTGGATGTCAGGCACAAATTGAGTTAAATAGTTTAGTATTCAACAGGACTGTTGTTTGGCAAGACTGATAGGTGCTGAGCAGATTTGTTATCCTCGTAATATTTCAATTTGTGACCCTTATAGGGCAATTTCCAGGTGTGCCTATAAAAGCGCCTGTAAAACCCAAAATATGCTTTTGTGCAAGAGTGTTTTGTGAATAATGCTGAACACGTGCTGACACACGTCAACGGCAATAAGATTAGCAGGGGTGAAAGGCAGAGTTTGAATTTGTTTCATAATAATTTCATGTTAATTTCATGAGGAGATGGCATGGCATCACATGTATGACATATGAAGCCATGCCATCTCCTCATGAAGTGGCACCAGCCAGTGCTACATAGAGATGGATCTTTTGATGCAGCTTCACAGGGCATCGAGCCATTTCCAACGTTGTGGGATCAAGCATTTTCAGTGGTGAGCTGTTGTGTCAGAACAAAAGGGACACACTGAGATTTCTCTTCAGTCATTTCTTTCCACGTTTCAAAGGTCATCATTAAAAAAACATAATTTTTTATGAAATCTTAATGATCGCCAGAGGAATTGCTTGGCGACAGTCTTCTTTTTGCTCAAGAGCTCGGTCTGATGGCAAGCAGTTCAGCATCACTGTCAACCACGGATTTGTTTGGTTTGACTTATTTACAATGGAAACTGCTGAAGGGCAAACTGTCTGCACTGGGTGACAAAGAGAGGGGCGATGGGGTCATGGTGTCAAAGCCCTGACACCATATAGGGCCTAATGTGACTTCTTATTAATGCTCTGTATACACTGACACACACGCGCTCACACACACACACACACACACACACACACACACACACACACACACACACACACACACACACACACACACACACACATTCCCTCTTTGACATAATGCATTTGCTTACCCTAACCCTATTCTCAACCCTCTCGACTACACGCCTAAACCCAAATGTTTGCCAGCGGTGGGATGTCTCTAAGCACATTTACTCAAGTACAATTACACAAGTACAATTTTGAGGTAGTTTTACTTGGGAACTTCCAAATTTATGTTACTTACACTGTTACTTCACTTAATTTCAGAGACAAATGTTGTACTCCACTACATTCATTTCACATAGTTACTTTACAGATTAATAATTTTATTTAAAAACATATGATTATCTTAAATATTACAATACATTGGTATAAAATAAACTACCCACTGTATAAATTAGCTCCACCTCGACCAGCTATATCATTATTGTACTGATTAAAAATTGATGCATCAGTAATAGTGATCAGATATTACTATATATAATATAATAATTAATTTAACACTGACAGAGGCCATTCTGCCTACATTATCAGTACATTTAATTGATTTAATTGTTACCTGTAGTGGAGTATTTTTACATTATGGTAATGCTACATTTACTTAAGTAAATTTGCACCACCATACCCTACCCTTGACCTAGATACAATATTAAACCTTAACCCTAAAACCAAATCTTAACCCTCAAACAGCCCTTTGACAAAGTGAAAACTGGCTAGTTATAAAAATACAGATTTAAATACAAGCCTGTGTGACATATGACTTTTAAATTTTGATATATGGGGAGAAGACGCCTCATGAAAATACCTCATGACTAAAAAATGTCATGCATTGTTGACATCTGACAATGGCTCATCATATTCACATTCATCAATATCAAGTAGATATCACTTTAAAACAATTTAACAGACATCTGCATTATTGCATCCACAATATTGGACCAGTACAACAGCTGGACCTGGATAAATCTGCCAGTCATATATTACAGCAGATACTGTAGGCGGACCTGTGGGGTCGTGACAAGGCTCTGAGACAAAGAGTATACCTGGCACTGACGGTGGTGTGTAAGGAGGACCAGACTTCTCCTTTCACAGCATGACTCGCCTGGTCTGCCAGTGACATGGGAGATGAATGGCACTACTGGCTGGCCAGCGCTGGGTGTCAAAGACAAATGAGCACAAAGTCCACCAATCAGAGACAAGACGCCCCTGTCGTCCACTGGGCAGTGGGGGAGTGAGTAATTTGTTACAGGTTTGAATATATCACCAGGATTGACGTGAATGTAAGTGGAGTCAAAGTGCAGAGATTGAGGTCTATACGGACTCCAGTGAGCTCATTGTGTATTCCGTGGGAAGGAATGGGAAACATCTTTTTTTATTATTAAAAGGAAATTGAAGAATTCAACTAGTCAACCTTTTTAACATAAAAAGTTGTCATGTAAAAACTGTTGAAAACGGGTAGAGGTACTTTGTGTTCCCAGGATTTTCATGCCAAAGGACATGTACAACATGATACACGGAGATTAAGAATCTCATAACGCAGCCTCGGCTTTACTTTCATAACTTATACAAAGTCCTCATAAAAGCTCAGCTTATGGGCACATAAATGAGGATGAGTCTTTGCGAGAGTACGGTCACATCCCACTCTGCAATGATGTGTATATTCCTGAGGACATTTATGACTCTCTATAATGGATTGTGGCCCGTTAAAGATTCTCTAACTGTTCCTCTTTACTGCCAAGCAGATTTGCGTTTGGCACAGATATTTTCTCTTGAGAGCTGTACGGTTTCAATTAAGTGCTTCAACCAGTTTCGAGTGCCTCCTAACCTCAACATTTTTAGTATTCTTCATTTGTGACTTGATTTTTTTCACATTTGATGATTAATAGAAATCCCCCTCTCCTCTGCTTTTACTAATAATAGTCTCAATATGAAATATTTATTCTGCATTGATTTGCAAACACTATGCTTCCCAATCCACACCACATTACTCAAAATTGATCTCACTCAAACAAAGACCTGTTCTATTAACTCACTCACTCACTCACTCACTCACTCACTCACTCACTCACTCACTCACTCACTCACTCACTCACTCACTAATAAAAATGCATCTTCTCGCATGCATGCAAATACTGTATGTTCATGCACACATACATCATAAAAAAACATATATATATACACACTGAGTGCAAATGCCATTCATCAGTTTGTATATATCAATAATTTCACATAATTACAACCCTGTTTTGTCAGGGTCCGCGGAGTTGGAGAGCAAATGCTTGTTCTTGGCTCGGAGTTATATTTCTCATTCCAGGAGGGGGGAAGTGAGAAATGGAGGGTTCATGAATAATGCCTCTTGCCATTGGCACAACAAGGACAAGATTAATCTCCTCGCACAAACACCAAGCCCTTTTTCTGATTAATTTCACATTTATAATTTAGTAATTGCATGACTAGGACAGTTGGATATACAGCTAATGAGATTTACACATGCTCTTTGGACCCAGGTCTTGCTCAGCTCTAGATTCTCTTTGCATTGTGCATGCGTGAGTGTGCCTTCATGCAAAAATGTGTTTTTTTTCTTGTAAATTTGCAGCATTACTAGTTGGGGCCTATTGCAACAGCTAGGCTAAATGTTGAAATGATAAGAATGTAAAAGTATTTTGGTAACATAATAATATCATGTAATAATGTAGATATTTTGGAGATTAAATTAAGATATTTTTGAAATATTTTCTTAACGAAAAAGTCTTCAATATTTTCCTTATTATCAACACATTCCTTGAAAAGATCGAAACCAACAAAAAATTTATCCAAAGTCTGTGTATTCTTTTGTGCTATAGAGCTCCATTGTTGTCTAAAATCTATTAAAAACACATTAATAAGCCACACTGTACACACACACTGGGTGACGTGTTCCTTTACTACGATGAACTCAGCCTCTGTAGTTTATTTTTGATTCAATCCCACATACATTGTCCTGCTGCTGTAAACACTCACAAGAGCGCCAAATGTGTATTAATCCGCACCTGAAAATAGTCCCCAACAAATGCACTTTTTACCCCTTTTCGAGGAACATTTGGAAAACTACAGTGCCCAGGAAATAAAACTAAATGAATCTGCATGTTTTTGACCTGTTTTTAAAGATGTATGTCTTCAGTAGGAACCAATGGGCTTGGGGGTGAGGGCCAGAGTCACAGGGTAGAGAAGTCAGAAGGTATTGAGAGACGGACTTACACATTATTGGTTTTGGTCTTTTCATGGCATTAGTTAAAATAGAATAACACCAGCCTTACTTTCTCCATGACAACTGGCCTTACAGATAAAGTATGAGACTCAATATCAGGAGTGGGTTTTTTTGTCCTTTGATAACAAGAGACATATGTATTTACTTTTACAAACAAGCAAAAGACAAATCCGATTTGCTGAAGATTTTGCCAATTTCAAGCAGGACAGATGTTTCCAGGCACACTATTTTATAGTCCTGCTAAATTGTTAGTTGTTTCTTGTTTTGTCAGATCAGCAGGAACTGGAACAAAAGCTGTTGAGTTTGTGGTGTCCTCATACAGTCCTTGACTAATGCCGCCTTCACGTCATATATAATGAATTATAAAAATGGGAAAGATTTCCATGTTTATGACTTGGGAGCATTCACTTCATCGGAGAGCTCAAGACATGTGAAGGTTAAAAATACTGTACAGTTTAACACTTAATAAAATTAGGGTTTAATTACCTTGACTTTGGTTGACATAAGGCATCTAGTTTGTTTGGTTTTCAGGGTACTTCCGTATTATTAAGCACCAAGTCGGAAAATTGGAACTTTCAGAAATTTTTTTTCTTTCCATGACATGAACGTACGTGCCAGTGAGGAAAGGGCTGTTTTAATTTCTGTTTTAATTCTGTTCAGTTCAACATCTATTGGAAGTCAAAAACGCACACGTGCATGGAAAAAAACCCCAAGGAAAATGAAACATGAATCATGCAAAAAATCAGGAGATGGTAAAAAATAGCCTTTCACATACCATCCATACATCCATGTCAAGGCAGCGAGCATTTGAGCGCCAGCTTTTTTGGCACTGATTAGTCCCACATTCTTGTCAAAGTAGACGTGTTGTTTTTATTTTCATGCTCCAGCAGAAGACAGGGAAGCAAGGGGAGAGGCAGTTAAAACGACCATGACCAGAACCATACGCCGTAGCTGTGACTTTCATTGCCTCGCATATCATTTCAAAACTGTCCAAAAAGCACTTCTCTCTGGACACTTGAACCAATTGAGCGGGCTTTCATCTCCTGCTCTGCCTAACAACCCTTGTTGGTTCTGTCCAATCTGGATTTCATTCCCCTCTCTGTCTCTCACAGTGAATAATGCCTTTGTTGTCACTCCCTTCCCACCACACACACCCTTCATGTCTAATATTTAATATGTACCAAGTGACAAGCCAGGGAAGTAACCGAGAATGTTACACACTAATTATTGGCCCAGAGAAACAATATACAGGTCAAAGGATCGGACACTTTTCCGAGGTGTGACCCAACATACGGGAAGTAATCATGTCTTTAATAGAGCACAATAATGTGAAGAATGTCATTGTCAAATTCACAAGACTGTAACAAGAAACTCAGTTTCAACTATTACCCCAAAGGGACCCTTGTAGTGCCAAAGTGCATTTATACCAGCAAGTGAGAAAGCCAAACCCACTGACTCACAAATAGAGTGTGAAACAGAAATGTGCAATACTCATTGCCGAAGCTTCTGCGCAGGCTTACGGGTGAGTAGCATTAATGGTGGCATGTTCCCATCTCACACATCTGGTTCACATGATCAAACAGGCCATTGATTCTACTGTTTCCAAAAGAGGGAACAAAATGGCAAATAAACTTACCTCATCGCACTTGGAGGTTAAAGGTACAAACTGTGTTATAAATGTAAACACAAGTGTCTCCCTGCCACCAAAATCCAAAACACAAGATTATAAACTGACTAAAAACTTATCAATGTTTGTTTGCACCATTAATATTTGTTAATGCAGGATTAAAACAGGCCTATATTCTCAATTTTTATCAGTTGACCAACACACAAAATTCAGTATTGCTTCATTTTATGGGTGCATAAATTAAAGAATAGTTTCCTAATAATTTCCTACGTGTTTCCTGGAAAAAACTATGTAAATATATGGTGGTAGTTATAAGGAAAAAAAAAAAAAATTGGTACACTTCCAATTATTTATTCTGTCAGTGCACAGCAGGTCAGCATACAAAAATGTAAGATTTCTCTACAGGTGAGCATACATTTCCTCATATATGGTAAATAAAGTTTCCAATAATAAATAAATAATAAATGACTATTTACTTGGGTTTAAATTGTGCTTTTATTTCAAGGAAATTCTTAGTTTTCCTATAAATAGTTTTAACATTTTACCTCAGTTTTTTCTCCCCAAAAAGTTTGTTGGCTTGTTAACAACCTGTCTAAATGTCTGACTGCTCGTGTTTTTTGCCCTGTCTGACTGTATTCCCACATCTCAGCAATTACCTTGGTGAGTACAATGTTATCAGGACTGATAGACACTATGGCCAGAGCTATAAAAATAAGACCTAAGTTCTAATAAACCTGAATTGTGCTTTAAGCTGCATGTTTGTAGTTTATGATGTTGAACTTTATGACTCAACTTGAGTAATCTGCCCGGACAGACAGAGGCAGGATGGATGAAAGACTGAAGGACGAAGGAGAAAAAGTCAGAGCCATATATATCGCTTGGAGATCATCTTTTTGCATACCACTCGCCAGCAAATATTTAAGCCTAATTAAAAGGAATACTGTGTTCAGGTTTGTGTGGGAGTAAAGCACGAGAGAACCAGACAGACTGAGAAGGACAGCAAAGGAGACAGAGAGATTAGAATTTTCCAGGAAACTTAATCATCGGTAACTCGCTTACATCCGTAAACACATCTGTGGACATCACTTTCCTGCTCTGGACCGGTCTGCATGAGAAACAAATACCACATTTAATGGTGATGCAGAATATGGTCAGGGGCAGGAGTGGTTTAGAGGAAATGGCTTTTGATAGCTTGTCCTCATTGACTTCTTTTGTGACTCAGTCCCCTGCGGAATGAGAGCACATTTTTAGGAGTAGACACCTCATTAGCCTAACGTGGGGATGGCTACGCGCCACCGCATAGGACGAGAATACGTCAAGACATGATGGACCACACATGTTGCTCCCGACCTGCAGTGCACAGCATGTAGAGCAGCAGCAACCCTTTTGTCTTTGCGTTTTTACTTCACTCCTCAACTCCAAATGCCCTTCCCCAATGCCCTTTGCAGCAGACAAAAACTAATGGGATTCAGAGGACAACTGCAGCAGCCATGATAGACAGAGATTTATATAGAGGGATGCGTGGCGAGAGTGATGGAGTTGTCTACTGCAGATCCAGTCCCCACATCTGTCCGGTTCTACTTGGCAGCACTTCTGAGCAATTCTGCTGGGAGAGAGATATGCAGGTGTTCTATTTTTTTTTTCCACAAACAGATGCATCAAGCTAAGCCGAGCCAAGCAACAGACGGACGGCAGTGTCAGATGCATGAAAAGAAAAATGTTTTGTTCAGGCCCAAGCTGTGCATTTGGGAGACGTGCTTTCAGCAAAGTGTTTAAACAAAGTGGCTGTTTTGCATTTTTTGGCAAAACAGCCCATCCTCTTTGTTTTGCCTTCACAGTGGAACTGAGTCACCTGAAGCTCTTGGGAACGGAGAAAAAACTTTTTGCTTAATTGAAATACACAAACATGCTAGGTGAAAATACACTTCGACGGGCATGTTTTTGTTCAACAAGTTCTCCAACCTAAATGACAAAACAAGTTGTCAGTGCCTTATCCACGTGATTGTTTTCTGAGCTGGTGGCCCTATCATCAGCACAACATTGTTTGTCATATGACTGTTACAGAAATTATTCATATTAACTTATTATTCATATCTGCCACTATAGCTAAAACTATTTCGCAAGGTCAGGGAGCGATCATGGCCATGGCAACATCACACGACTTCCACCTTTGCCTCTGAAAGTGTGTTCACACTGAGAATGAAGTGAAGCTCCGCCTCAAAAAATAGTGCAAGGCGAAATAATGCAAGGGCTGTTTTTTGGCCATAACAGACAAATATATCAACTGTACAGTTAGCTAGCTGAAGCTAGCTAGCAACACGGGAGTGTGCCTGTGTGTGGTTGTGTAGCCTATAGGTCAGGTCGGACCTGACGTCACGTCCAGGTTAGCCTCTGCTCCACTAGCTTCTGTAACACAATTCATCTCTCTCACGGAGCCTTTTTTTCATCTGGCATCTGGCGGGGCAAGCCGGTGTGTGTGCAGGAGACCAAAGGTGTAGGGGTGTGAGTGTGTAGAGGAAAAAAAAGAGAACTTAATGGAAAAGCAAGGTTAGTAGATTAAAGTAGTTTGTGAGTAAACACTAAAATATGGTGGAGAATTAAGTAGAATTAAAATGGTGAAATAATTTACTAGAAATAGGTTAATGTATTAATGTATTCTTTCAAATATTAGCCTATATATAGATTACCCCCCCAAAAAGGTAACGCTTAAAATGTCATGTCAAATATCATTGGGTGCACCGAAATTCCCACCAATGTAAAAAGTTAGTCTTGAGCCCTGTGCTAAAAACATCTGCACCATTTGCTCATGTCTGTCCTGCTGTTATGACATGACTCGCCTCTTTTGTCCAGCCGTGACGTTGAATCCACAATGGTCTAGGACTTATGGGAAATGGTGTTATTTGAAGGCTGCGAAAAACAGAAATATTGACTAAACAACAATAGATAATATATATACCATCCTTCCTACCATCTAAACATTTAGAGTAAACCACACAACCTACTGTTGAGTAAGGCTATGTTCTGAGCCTGGATTTTTAGTTATTGTTATTATAAATGTCAAAGAGATTTTTAATGAGGTTTTCTGACCTCTCTGAAGTTCTGGTTTCACTTTGGCTCTCTATTTTCCTCCAGTGTCTTCTTTTTCGAGTCACAAAGTCTCATGAGCATGAGCAAGACTTTTTTTGCTCAAATTGTAACTTTTTGAACTTGGACGATCGTGCCTCAGTTAATGTCTACGGCAAATTTGCATCCATTTGACTTTCCATTGACTTTATATGCAGTTGTGCTGCCTCTAAAATTCACTTTGCATTCGGACTGAGCAAAACAGTCATTGTTCAGTTGTCAAGAAAATGTAAAGATTAATAGTTTGAAGACAAATGACTGATCTTGACAAAGAGAAATATTTTTGAAAAGATGTCTACAGGTGACTTTAATACTTACCTCATGATGTGCTTTCATGTAAGGGGCCAATATGGAATTACTGGGGGTCTTTTTTAGTCTTTTTTTAAATGGTGTATTTTGTATTTTTGAATCAAACTCTTCATATACATGAGCAAAAACTACAATGCAAAATATTCCTATGGATTTCTTTGTGTCTACAAATGCTGGCCAGTGTACTGAACCTAGTTGAGCTAAAATGACAGGGTCACTCTAGATTTGTTTTTATTTTTCCCAGCACTTCACACCCTCATTAAGCATGCTCCTTGTAGCACTGTGTCCAAAACACCAGACTAGCTTTGTTCTTTAACAATGCTTCCTACACACTAAATCCAGAGGCCACGACCCAGCGAGCTGATCCCCTCCATCCTCTGTTCTCCAGCTGGGTTACAGTGGGAAGTCATGTTACTGTCTCATACATGTACCTGGCCCTGCCGCGGGAGAGGAAGCAGGAAATGCTCGCCATAGCAGGGCTGCTTTGTACCCTATGGGAGATAATGGGTGCCGTGCGGAGAGGCAGGGATGTGCCCCAGGCCATGTTCCACATCAGCACATCGCACCCCATCCACACTGTCTGGACAGGAAGCAGCCTTTCCTGTCATCCTCCTCATCACTCTGTGTCCCTGCCCTTATAATCATTAAAATACAGTCTTCTTATTCAATGCTGGTGTATTTCTGTTGCAAATTCACATCATTTAGAGCTCTGACAAAGTAATTTGTTGTGAGAGAAACTGGTGTGTGATGTGAAAAAAAAATCGAATAATGTTATGCTAATCAGTAGGAGATGGACAGGGCCATAATTAATCAATAAAACTGGTCAGGGTTTCATTATCTCTCACCCGTGTCACAGACACAAACACAGACGTGTAATGAATCACAAATTTAGTTTGTATTCCACAGATTACGCCTTGACCTGATCCCGTTCTTGCAGAGAGCGCCGCAACTGATTTGTCACATAGAGCTGTCAAACAAGTGTAATCCATGCACTGATCTCATCAGTGTTACAGCAACAACAAACAAATCCAATGAAGAAAACAGCTGTATCCCAGACAGCTTGTGCGTGTTGCGTTTGTGGCAGGCTGACTATGCTCTGGGAGAGATTGCATTTTGTGAAACTCCATTAGTGTTGAGTATAAACAAACACAGGTGATATCAATGCAAATTTCATCAGACCACAAGATCTGGATGACTTGAAAGATATATAATAATGGCTGTCTCACTGTCTAGTCTCTGCTGTGCATGTTTGGCATACACATGATTATCTTTCAAAATCTTAATTGGGTCTTTTTTTGTCATTTGGGGTAATTTGATTTTTAATAGTTGTTGTTGTAGTTTTATTATTGAATGGCTTAATAAATGTAATGTTAGCCACATGCAGGTCTTGTCCAAACAAGGTTGTTGGGTAACTGCTCATTTACTGCTTCTATACTATGCATAACCAATGCAGCTTTTAAATCAATGATGTTGTAAAAACTATCCTTTTACATAGACAGGTTCTCTGGCACTGCTTTTTTTTGTTTTTGTTTTTGTCTTTTCTCTGCCCGAGTCACTGAGAGCATTTTGAGATTATCAAGGGAACTCAACGTTTGCTGGAAGTGGATCAAGCTGTAAATACAACACAGAAATATCATCATCTCACGGAGTTGTTGTAGCTAATGTGTTAGCAGACAGTTTCCTATTTACATCAAACAGACACGGAGCAACATTAGCACTCATTTGGAGTCATATTTCTGTCTAACTGATGAATGTCAATATTCACCCTTCATTTAGCTCAGTTTTGGTCTCCACCAGCTCCTGAGGGAAATATCTGGCTCTTTAGCATCTAAATGTTTAACTATGTTCACCAGCTAGTCACTAACTTTGTCTGGTGCTCAGCAGCACAGATGTTTTTTTTAAAACTGCTGCCTGCTGTGGCTGAAAATGATTATGTGAGCGGTGAGAGTAAATCAGAACAGTAAAGTTGCGGTCCGGAAAACCAAAACAATGAGCTGAAAGATGGTAAAATGCTCCGTAGAGCTGAGAGGAACTGCAGAGTCGGATGATAATTCTCTGAGATTGTCATTGTGAGTGACCCCTTTCATAGTCATTTGATTCACTGTTCAGTAAAAATATTGGTTATTGTCGCTTTCAAAATATACTGTCATTCAAGCTTTAAGAAAAATATGCTTGGCCTTCTTGGCTAGACAAAGAAGCACAGAGCATGTTTTGTACTCCTTGTTGAACAAATAATAAGCCATAGTTGGGAAGTGTAAATTTCCATTTCAAAGTTTCTTTTAATGAAATGATCAATGTGCCTCCACAAAGAAACACAGGATTCTCCTGGATAAAACTGTACTATAGGTTTAAGTTATTAGTTTTAATTATTTCAACTTAATATCTGTAAAATCATGGTTTCCTGTCAGATTGGAATAGTGAATGGTTCTAAATACTACGATATCGATATGTTTCTATGAAGAAGAAGCCAGTCAGAAGCACGCCCCATTGGGACAGTTAGGAACAAAACTCTGCAAAACTCACGAAAATAGTAGCAGATTTCATCCAAACTTAACCAAGAATACAAAACTGGTTTAAGCCGATGAGTGTTGATCAGGTTTCTAAAAAATGTAATATTTAATCTAATCTTAAGCTTCCGATCGCAGTTGGCAACACACGCAACTGAATTTCAAACTCAGTGATTGGATGTTTCTTAAAAAAATGGTCATTGTTAGTCATAGTTAACTTCTCTCCTTATATACACAGACTTTTGCTTTTGAATTTTGGTCAAAGGAACAGATATTTTCTAATAGAGTTGCTCATCTTTTATATTATTGACTCAAACAGGGAGCCTCAGAAGTACTTTAACTTTCACTCACCTGACATTATTGCAACTGACTGAATGAACCTGATCTGCTAAAAAATCATTGTGTTTGTGATTCCAAGTTTAACAGATGCAATTAGGACTAGTCTTGATGTTTCTCCAACTAATTACTTGCTACTGGCTGTTTCCTATAAAAAATAAAGTAGACATTCAGGGACTCGTGGTATCACTCAAGATCTTTGACACCCTATTTGCACTTTCATAGCGTGGCAACACAACATACCACAGACTATGTACTACATCTTGTTACCAGAGAACTAAAAGCTATTGACAGTGTTATGTTGGAGAATGGAGAAATCACAGTCTCTATACAAGAAGACAAAGACACCAGAGATTCTGATTTATAGGAATTAAATGTAGTTGAAGGGACACAAGTCAATTTTAATTAGCACCCCGAGAGTCTCTGAGCTGTAATAAAAACTCTCAGGCTGGTGGAAAATGATATTGTGCCATTTACAGAGATAAGTGCTTTTCCAGTTGTAGACTTGAACAAAAATAAGTTGTGTGTTGGAGCTCCAGTTAATGTTTACCTGGCCCACAGCCACTTTTTTACTATTCTATGTTGTCTAGACGAAGGCATTTCAACACAGATGTTTACAGTCTTTGACCTGTGCCTGGTCTTTCTTGAGGGTAACCAATAGAGCATAATGGACACCTTCATTTTAAAGATTTAGGGTTTTCCCCCCTGCTTAGACCTCTTTTAGCCCAATCTTTGTTGACATCTTGGAACATTAAAGAGGGCAGTGTTGGTGCATCCTGATGCCAACACTGAGGGCCCTCAAAATGCGAGGCGGATGTGTTGAACGCGCCTCGCCACGTTATGGAGGGACGTCCACTGTGATGTATTGCATAAGTGTCACATTGAAATTCTTCTGCCAGCGTTCTCCTGCCACAGACTGAGGAGGTTTGTGATGAATGCCCCTTCATGTCACAGACATAAGTGCTCCCATAGATTACTGCAACACATCGGACACCGCCTGACACAAATGTGTTTCGATGACGGCTCATCTTTCTTCCCACTCATCTCTCTTTTTTTTTCTTTCCTCAATATGCCAAGGACCTTTGGACAAACAGGTTAAAAATATCATCCAATCACAGTCTTGTTTGGAGAGAGACAAGATTGAGTAGGTGAAGCAGGAGAAGGGGCTGAATTCTTCAGTGGTAGGTTTTGTAATTTTGAGCTCAGTGAAGGACAGCCAGAGAGTAAAGATCTAGCAGGGTACATGAAACACACCCACCTCGAATCAACAAAGATGTCCCTCTGGGTATATCTGGCCCATGCCATGCCCTGCGGCATCAAACACAGTAGCCCGGGTTCTCCTTGTCGTTGTCTCGACAGGATCAGGCAATCGCAGCTCTTCCTTGCCACATCAAAACAGAACATGCATGCAGAGAACGTCTGACGGCAGCCATCTATGTCTTGACTTGTCAGCAGAGAATCGCAGAGGCACATTTGTTCACACTCATCAGCTGAAAATAAATAGATACACCCGTCCTGATCATTTGGAAGGGATCTGCAAGAGTGGTATGATAAGCATCTTGTTGCTCACGCACTGTCTACACTGATGTCTTGGATACTTAAATATGTCACAGCTCTTCTTCACTCCTATCAAGCCTCCCTGCTGCCAACTCTTTACTACTATATGACCTGGGGCTGCTTCTACCTCTGTGCAGCTGGGAGCTATTTAACCAACATCAGACATATGATAGAGTAACAGGGTACCACAGGATCGTGACATCGGTTGACCTCTGACCTGAGCACAAATTTTTAACAATAAGCAACTCAGACACAGAGGCTTTCAATCAATGTCAGGGTCATACTTTTGTAAAGTCACTTCAGTTATCAGTTAGTATGTGATATGAGATAACAATAAAATGCTTACTATGTATCTGCTGGTATGTACAGGGGTAAAAAACAGTGAATAAGGTGGTAACAACTTTGTGTTTGGGGGTGGGGCGGTGAGGGCATGGGAGTAGTTTTTTAATTACCCGGTACATATAAAATGATGACAGGGTACAGACAGGGGACCAACAGTCTTAGTCTTAGTGTCTTTTCACAACAGCTAACTCATGAAAAGCTAATGTTTTGTTTATCATCAACAACAATAATGTACACTATATAAAGAATAATAAGTACTCCTTATTTAAAAACCTTTTTATATTGTAGTTTCCCAAAGTAATTTTTTAAGTATATCATAATTTCAAAGTAAATGATACCACAACTAACATCATTGCAATATTGGAACTGTCACCCATTTTTCCTGCCTTGTTATCCAGTTGTTATATTACTGTACTTCATAATTATTAAATAAGTACTCAGTAATTTAAAAAAAGTGTAAAAAGAAAAGTAAAAAAGTGTAATTTAAGTAACACAAGTCTCTCTTGAGCACAACATTGTTACACCGTATTCCCTAACATTGTCTTCTTCCCCTTTACCTAAATATTTGTATAGGTACCCAGTAAGTATTTCATTGATACCATATATAAAATAATTACAGTGTAATTTGCAGGCTGTAACCTACATTACCAAATACTCAAAAGACTGCATATGTTGATATCCAAGCTCATTATGCTCATCTATGATATCTGACTGATCTTTCAGATGTGATTATTTAAGTATATATATTTTAAATTCACAAAGGGGTAAAAAATGGGTTATTGTGTTAAAAAGATCCATATTTTTACACTGCAGCAGCATATGATGTGGCCCACCCAGCATCAGCCCTGGACCAGAAACATATCAGCATGACAAAGCAGCAGGCTGAATTACAGCACACATCCTATTGCTGTTAATTACAGTGGGAGGAGGAGGTCTGTTCTAATTACAAAGAAGGGCTGACAAAGCCAAAGCAGCCCAGAGAGAGCATGGAGAACGAGTCCTCCCTCCTCCTCACTCTGCGGTTTGGCTTTAATGAAGACCCACTGACTTCTCCCCAACCTGCCGGCAGGCGTGGTGGCTGCTGGTGCTACTGTTTTCCAGTAAGCCAGGAACACACTGCCCAATTTAAAGCCTCAATATAACCTCAGTTTAGCCATGGCAGCTGATTTTCAAGGTCTGAACTGTTGTGTGCAAAAGACATGCAGGTTATGGTGGACAATCAGGATTTTTTAGTGAGTAGTGTGCAAAAGTTTATGATTATATTACTCAGAGCTGTCACGATTATATCAAATAAAATATAATAATAGAAATCTTAGTTTGTCTCTCTACCACTGCAATTTGTAAAAGTCATTAAATGTGTGTTTTTAACACTTAGGATTAAAAAAAGTCTATTTTCATCTTGACTTTATATCAGAGTGGCAAGAACTATTCTTACTAGGAATGTTATTCGCATAGGCTTAAGCTGGATTTATACTTATGAGCAATGTTGGGTATTTAGTAACACATTTCAGTAATGAGATAAAGTTTTTAGTAGTGTAAGGGGTCACAATTTTAAATTTGGTGATTACATTACAGTTACTATTCCCAGTAACGCTTCCTTACTTGTAGATTTTTGAGGTCGGCTTGTTGGCCATCACACCTGGAGTTTGTTGGAGGGTTGATATCAGTTTGGTCTCCGTGTTCAGTGGAATGACTAGTCCTCGACATGTCGCTTTCGCGGACTGACTGTGACTCTTACTGTTGCAAAGAAACATTCATAACTGCAAGCATGTAGGCCTACTTGCTTTGTGTCATCTGATATATGATAATCAACTACATCAAACCTCCACATGGGTATCAAAATGTTGATGGTGATGACAAGAATAGCATGCATGCCAGTATCTTTATTAGAGTTATTTAGTGATGAATCACCGTCATGCATGAATCATACATAGCCTAATTTTACGCATGATCCATGATTATGAAAGTGCAGAAAAATAGAAATGCATGGCAAAAACTGCATATTTTAATTAGCACCCTGAGCTGGGGTTAGCCACTGCCAAAAGAGGAGAAATGTGACTTCTGGTAACGAAAAACATGCCTCCTGGTAACGTAATGTTAGCCAGTGGTAAACCTACATTCAGGAATCACCTGGTTTTGTTCAGACTCGGAGGGTCTGTGAACCTTGCAGCTGAGGACTGGACTATTGGAGAGCTGCTTGCAGTCACTTGGGCTAATGTTAAGCTAACTGTTGATAGTCAGTAAATACCTCCAAACTGACAGCTGGCTTGTTAAACCACAATGTCTTGTTTTCTCCTGCTAAACGTGTTAAATAGAACATGTGATGTGTGTGTGGCGGCTATGGAGTTGGTTAAAGGCACCTTTGCTTAACGAAAGTAATGTAATGAATAATATAATGAATTACTTTTGCTGTTGAGTAATTACTAAAATAAGGTAATTACTTTATCAACTGAGTAGTATGTAATGAGTAATTGATTACAGTTGTCAAATAACTAGCCCAACACTGCTTATGAGCTAATCAGGGTTGGAAATTAGCACCGCCACCCACATTTTGCGATTGTAATGCATTTGCAATGAATCAACTTGTGCTGCATCCACAACGCCTGCAGGAAATGAAAGCCTGCTTACCGGTGGCTCTGTTTTCACAGCCTAGCCTATTAGATGAGCAACTTTTCCTCAGAATGGATGTTTCCAGTGCAGCTTCATTTGCTCGGCACAAGTAAGTAAATTAAATCATTCAAAACAACTTCAAACTACTTGTGTTTATTCGCCTGTAAGTTATTGCTTAATCCATGGTATCGCCTAATACTACTAGATGTTTGGCTGACTGCCGCCTAATATTCTCAACATGATGAAGCTATTCATGAAGTCAGTTGTGTGGTCAGTTATAGTTGACTAATGTATGTGAACTTGCCACCGTAGGAACAGTGGTTACATGACCTTCGAAACGAGCTGCAACTTAACTGTGTGCGTGCACGCATGTGTTTCCAGTTGTGTATATCCCATAAAGGTATAACTCTCACAGTATTATGACGTCTTTATTTATGTTTTTTGATCACAAATGGGGGAAAGTGTACTGTTGATATTATCTATTTTTAAGATTTCAGGGGTAGCGTATTTTGATAGACCAATATCAGCTATCAAATGGGTTGAATCCAACTGCATGTTTTTTGAGTACAGAAGTTCATTCATGAGCTTTGGAAACAGTGTGTTTACCAGAATCTAATCTGAGCTCAAAGGTCCACTTAATATCTCTCGGAGCTTTCATCAGCATCTTACAATCTTCTTCAGCGAATGGAGCTGACTCAGGTGTCATCATGTGATTCAAGTCACGTGATGATATCTGACTGACAAGTGGTCATAAATTGGCGCGTTTTTATTAGTTTTTGCTGCAAATGCCTTGTTTTTTGAGGGGGCAATTTGATACTCAAGCTTTGGTTTAAACGGTTGATTATTGCTGGGGGTGGTGTAGTTTGAGGATTGCAGTGAAGCAGAACTTTTTTTACCATTATGGCAGCTTAATTTTTTACCCTTATCTCTCTCCTCTTTTTATTCTCTCTCTCTCTGCATGTCTTCTTATCTCTTTTTTCCCCCACAGACAAACCCTGCTTCCCTGTTTTCCCTCTCTCCTTCCAGAGCACCTTTTTCACCACGCCTACCCTCTGTCTCCTTTCTCTGTCATTCTATCAGTGGGACATAAACGCATTCCATCTTCAGTGTGGGAGCTTTGTGATAGGGGTTAATGGATTGGGCAGGATGAGGCATTATGTCCCGCTGTTGGAGATTGCCATTTGTTTTGAATGGAATCAGTGAGGAGATCGAGGGTTGGTACCTGCTGGAGATGATGGACTAATGTCTCACCACAAAACCATAAGAAACTGTCAGTGGGAAAACACATCACATCACAGCATCGACTCTGCCTTAATTTTACATTTTCTTGAGCGAAATATTTACATTCTTTGTGCTTAAAGCGGGCCCTCCTGAATTTTACGACACTTTTATGTCAGTGGCAAATTGAAGTAAAACAACAACAGATGTTAATTTGATTCTTGACGGATTTGATGATGGCATGAGTGGGATGGAATCCATATTCCTTAATGGTGTTTGCACCGTTGGGGACTTAATAAAGAATATTTCTCACAAAACAGTGCCTATAAGCATACAACATTTGTTTATGGTGGAACTAATGCACTTGATGGCTGCAGTCATCCTGAATTTAATACCCTGGCCTAGGGGTTAGACAGCTGTATGACACAAAACACACTAATTAATTGCTTTTGTTCAAATGTAATATCCAGCTGTTAACATTTACCTGAAGGGTCCTGGCCTGAATATTTCACCTAGCTTAAGGGACATTTAGCTTTAAAGGGAAATTCTGGAATTTGTCAACCTGATGTTATTATCCTCATATTTTTCAATTATGACTATTGGTGATGATGACATTTTATCCACCACCTCTGTTGCAGAAACATGGTAAAATTCAGACTTGATTGCATATCAGTTGTAAAGCCAATTAACCACAACTGGTAAATGAAAACCAAATGATATTATTAATTTTTAATTTGTGCCATTAGGAAACATGCAGACACAAACCATCTTCTCGTGTTTGTACTACATCTCTAGCCTGCACACAAGCTAAGTCAAGGGAAACCAGAACCTCACAACAAACCGGTGCACACACAGGCTGTGCTGGTTGGGGCAGGAAAGGATGACATCAAAGACTGTGATATTTTGTATATTGTAAACAAGCTTTTTATTTTTGGGAAGTATCATGTACACAGCAGCAAGTTCTTAAACCAAAAAAACAAACTTCAATGAATTCAATGCCACTTTTAGAATAAATCTTGACACCCTGAATGTTAATCAGAAGCAAGCAAGGACATAAAAACTGTATCTGTATGCGAACAGCTGTCTTTCATATAAGCTAAACCCTCGAGCACCATAGCATCTGCCTCCCTTTATTTTTAAAATCTCTATTCTATCTTCTTTCTTTAAATTCTACTTATTTTGATATCTGCAATCGCATAGCTTATATCCTGTTTTTCTCTGTATCTGCAGCTAACTCAGAACGCTGTTACTAGAGTCCTCACTAAGACCAAGTGGACCACCTCTCTCCAGTTCTCAGATCATTACACTGGCTTCCTGTTTGTCAAAGAATTGATTTTAATATACTACTGTTGGTTTATAAAGCACTATTGATTAGTTTGAAATGATGTTATAGTTGATGAATGTTATGGGAGGCCCACCGTCTTTGCCCAGAATGACCTGCACATGTTTCTCAAATCTCTACAACAGAGGTGGTGAGTAAAATGCTATCATAACCAATAGTTATAATGGACAAAAATATGACAATAAGACCCAGGTTGACAAATCCCATCATTTTAAGATTAAAAATGGCTGGAGTTGTTTCCATCCATACAGATTCTCTCTGAATCCCAAGTCCTCAGCTCTGGGGCCGCAGCCTCTCAAGTTTTCTCTGTGCTGCCAATATGTGAACAGTTCCTCTCATTTGTGCACCCCACAGATAGCTACTGGTTTCAAACCTCTTCCAATGAGGTGGCCTTCTCCCACCTGTTCCCTCCTCTAGATGGCCTGGGCTTGGCCCAGCTGTCTGACAGAGGCTGCAAAGTTATCAGGTCATGTGAGAACCGTGTCATATGAAGCGAAAATCAAAGAAGTTGGGCCTGTGCTCTTCACTCCTCTGGGGTCCTCCGTGTGGGATTTGACACACCCTGGGACAGCTGGATTTCCTAAAGCTGCCGTGCAGAATCAGGATCCGCGTGGGGGCATTCGAGTGGGGGATCGGAGCTCCTTCACTTTGTTTATTTTATTTTGTCTTGCACCATTATCTCATGGATGGAGGAGGCTTCACTTTAATTTGATGTGCAGTGATGAGTTGCTGCTTGTCTTCTTTGGCACACAATCAGCTGTCCATACTGTACAACACAAACATCAGATTTAAACTTCTGGATGCTTATCTCTACGAAATTTCAACCTCTGCAGTGCTCCGTACCTCCCATATCACCTCTTGAGCTTATATATTTAGTCACATTTATCAGTTTAGAACGCTTCATACTAGTTATGAAATTGGGCATCTTGCCATCACCTTGTAAAGCTCTGATTGAGTATAACTGTTCTCTCACCTCAGCCTGCCCCTTGTTAGGTAAAGTGAATTTTACTAATGCCTGGCGTGGGCTAATGCCTTCTTTTACAAGCCTAATAAGAATAATGGCTCGTCATAAATTCTGAGTCATCCTGATCTTATGAGACAGGCTGTAAATGAGTTATGAATTATATCTCTGCTTCCTGTGCACTTACTGTATGATGGTGAAAGCACACTTTGAAAAGAAGGCTGTGGGGTTCACAGGACTGTGTATGTATGAATTTCTCTGCAAATTCGCCAAAGTACCGTCAGTTTTCCTTTTTTTTCTTAACGCCACCCAGTAACACCACCATGCACATGGACACAAATGACAGGGTTTGATTAAAACACACACCTGCTCACATACACACATGCTTTGCTTACGCTATGTGGTGGCTAAATTTTGCCAAGCCAGAGCTTGAAGCTAAACGAGAGGAATTGAAGAAAACAAATATTTTTGTAATTGTGAAGGCGTGCTGCTTTCAGCATGGAGAAATGCTAGAATAACATGAATTGAGTCTGACTGTGGCTTGGTCACCGGACCAAAGCCAAGTGGATTAAGGGCTCAGAGAGAACAGATGAATTATCTGATTGTACAGAAGTCATTGAACACAACCCAAGGAAAACATCAATTTCTTTTCAATTAGCTGTACTGATCTATGTAATGTAACTGAAGGCAAGGGGTATTTGTTTATCTGAACGACAAAGTAGCTCATTGGGTTAAAGTGAGTATAAATGAACACTTGTCACAGTAATGGAGAAGTAGATTTTTAAACCAAAACCTTGGAATAATTTGTAACTGCACAGGAGAGAAAGCGCTGTTTGACATTTTCAGTAGTAGTAGTAGCTATTACAGTGTGGCTAATGCTGAGTGTAGTTTTGTTGTTTGACTTGGCTGTCACTGTCTCCTTAGAATGGCAATAGTCCTAGACGTGAGATATTAGGGCTCAACACCTACTCTTTTATTCATTGCCTGGGTGGATTGCTATGCCATCTGCGGCAGGCCAGAGGTGGGACTTGTCAGCGTTGCTTAAAGGTCTTGGTCTCACGAAGGGCAGAACAGTCCAATTCAAATACGGCAACCAGCCCGGGTTCACCATTTTATTTATGTCTGTCACCCATAATTTAACATTGGCTTGTGCTTTTAAATGTCGGGCATGAAGATTTCAGAGTGAGTACAACATCCCAAAATAATTCCACGGTAATTCCTCATCTCATCTCCCATTTTGCTGAGAAAACAGGTACATGAGTGATATTCGGAAAGAAAAGCTACACATCGCCCAACAATGTGGAGCAGTGGGCTTGAAGCTAATGGAGAATGTTGTGTTTGGTGGGCAACAAGACGTATTGGCAGAGCAGAGTGCTGATGATCGACCGTGGCACCACACTCTGGGCAACAGGAGGCGATAATGATTTCCTTGACATTCTCCCCAATCTGTGCTCATTTGGGCAAATTCTGCATTACACAGTCTAATCAGGGCCAATGTACGCTGAACAGCAAAGTCTCCTTAGTCCAATTCAGATACAGTCATTTAAAATGTCGGGTTATCCAAATTACAAAAGACAAGCCAGGTGGTTTTGAGATATCTGCCGCTGAGATTTGTGCTACTGCCCTCATTCAATGGAGGTGAATGAAGTTTTGTCAGTGGTGTTCACAGCAATGAAAAATTACATAAAAAAATCACTGTGATAATCCACAGACCAAGGTGTCAGCAGTTTTCATTGGAATTACTTTCGTCCAAAGAAATATTCTCTATAAAAACGTGTTTCTATGGATTATTCAGTATAACACAGACACTGTTTTTGGTAAAAAAAAACAAAAATGTTGCTGTTGATTCTTTTTTGAAGAGCTTTAATATTTCTTTTCTTTATTTAAAACAGAGTTGAAAAATATACACTTAGGAATATTCCTTGACCACAAGACGCACAATTTATCGCTATAAGTGTAAATTCTTAAGAGTGAAAATAATAGGGTACATATTTATGTAAAAGTGAAACCAGTTGTGAAAACAACACCACACTGTTGGGCAAAAACCAAACCTCAGCCAATTTAATACTTTGCCTGTCATAATATGAACTGAAAATGCAATAATATGCATGACACAATGTGCCGCTGCCACACACTTGACTTTGCTAACAAAGTTAGCAAAATATTTATCACTAACAAAATACAGAAGGCCAAAACTTTAAATAAATACCAAGAAGATTTAAATATTTTTTAGGTGTAATTTTCCATTGCAAATGAAATTCCAGTCACCTCAGTTGTATTGGGGTGGTGACAGATATCTCAAATCCTCTGTGAAAAAAAACAAAACTATCTGCACCACAAGAGGTAACTGAGAATTTATTTCAGTTTTTCCATCTAATCTCTGTCTCAAATAAGTAATAATATGGTACACAGTTCCTTTGTTGTTTGAGGGGAATTCCCACACAGGAAACTATAGGGACAGTGAGACAACAAAGGCCAACTCCTAACTGGCATGTAATGAAATCAAGGATCTCTTGGGCCCATCCAGCTCCAGTGCTACCCGTCCCTGGAGGTCTTGATAAGAGGTTAAGCTATCCTTCCATCCGTCCTCACAGTTCAGAGGGTAAACTAGCAGAGAAATTGGACACTGGCTCACTGCGAGTTTCCAGTCTGTTAAAGCCTCTTGAGAGAAGGACAGGCGAGGGTTAAATTCAGGCCAATCTCCCCTAATGTTAAAGAGTGGCCTTTGATTGCCCCCCCATCCATGTGTAGTGTGCTGCTGAAGGGGAACCTGACACTGACGTTGTTATGGAAGTGCCGCAGGAGGGGCTGATAACTGGTCTCATCGGCACAGATCCAGTGTATGAGCTGCCTCTCAGCCCCTATAAAAGACAGTGGCAGGTGTGTGACAGATCTGGGCGTTAAAGGACGTTTGGGACCCCCCAGAGATGACAGCCTCTTGGCTCGTCTCAAGAACTGATTAGGGGCCTGGCTGTTGGGGATGCCCGACCACGTCTAAGCCGCTGTCTTCCACCACAGGTTTTCCAAATGGAAATGGTGCTCAGAAACAATTTAAATCTTCTGATTTCCCATCCTTTGGGAAACGAAAACTAGAATGGGGCATGTGGCAAATAAAAACTAGGTAAATACAAAATTATCTCCATAAGAGCCTGTGTGTAGTTTGAGATCCCCAGGAAGAGGTCTTTTGTCTGTTCCAGAGTTTAGTCAGTATCTTTTGAAGCTAATATTGAAACATATGTTATCGAGGGGGTTCCTGATTTTAAGTTATATGAACGATTGAATCTTTAAGACAAATTCCTTTACTTGTATGTTAAATCTAAGTAATCTAAGTAACACTGACACAATCAGAAGTGTTTAGCACTGGAGCTTCCCTCATTAGTGACTGAAAGCTCGTTGTCAGTTCAGCTGTGATATAACCGTTAATATAGCTGGGTAAAAATTTCCTGAAAGACAGCAAAATCCACAAAAACATCAGCAAAATCCATAAATCATCATGTTGCAATAACTCTGTTGCAGATACTGTATGTAGTTGCTAGGCTATTAACCTTGGAACTTTGATAACAAATCTTTGTACTTAATTAAAAATAACAAATCAACAGTGACTTGCAATTTCCACTTGTATTTACTTCGATTTTTTACATTTTTATAAGTGTTCTTTACTTGATTTTACTTTGTTTTTTTTAAACTGGATTTTGTTTTTATCCTTTATCCTTTTTAATGTCTTTCATTTACCTACAAGTTTGACCATTTTCTATTAGGTTGCTGTCATGATTATTTGAAGCACTTTGTAACTTGGTTTTTGATTATTATTATTATTGTTACCAGTATTAGAATGTCAAGGAGTGCCCAGGGGAGGCTAAAGAGAGACGGTGGAGATTGGAGGGCAGGTTGAAATATGAGCGGGATAGATCCTTAAATCTCCAACTCGACCACAAGTGGCATCATTGTCATCACCTTGTTCTGATTTCATTTCATCTCTCGGCGCCACCACTGCAGGCAATATCTTGGTATTGAGTTACAAGAGGCCCACCTCTTTATTATTTTCATGGGAACTCAAGGACAGGCAGTCTTGTGCAGAGACGAGAGGATATTTATATGAATGCATATAATGTTGTGTTCTCAGTACTCAGGGACATTTAGCGCCTATCTCTGAATAGCATCAGAGGCTTTCAGCTCGACAGAGTCATTAATATCAGAAGGGTTTATGTGTTTCATATTGCCTCCATGCCAGCTGGGACCGCATGCCTGATGAGCTGGCTAGTGTTGTAGAGGATGCACCATTCTTTTTCATAGCCTCATTCACAGTGTGAACTCAGCACGTACCGCTGTCCAGAGATTATCATTTTGTCTCCATAAAGGTCAAGTCAGTGGCCAAAAGCAGCCTTAAACTGATAATTTGGTTTGATCGTCTGGCTAAATCCTGAGCGTGATGGGACAGATATGCTTTTATTTTTGACAAAAACAACTCTTGTTTAGTTGCCATTTGATTTCATCCCATCTGAATCTGCATTTCTCTCTGGCAGGGCAAAGTGCCTAAAATGTGTCTGATCGGTTTAATAGCACTGTGTTGTGGATTGCCATGTCTAGCCATGGAGGATTAAGACGGGGCTCCGAGCAGAGAGGGAACATTGTTGGAGCAAATGGTGAAATGTTGGCAGGTTAGCAGGATTTATAAGCAGAAGACGTGGCTAATGTCACCAGAGGAGGCAAGAGAACCTAAAAACCAGAAAGGTAAAGGAAACAAAAAACTGTCAGCCCTGATGATATAGATATACTAATCAACCTGTTAAATGTAAACCATCAACCTTATGAACAAATCTGTGTTGACACTCTGCTTCAAACAGACTTCTCTCCGTGTGTAATGCAACACCTTTCCCATCGTTCCCATACCATTCCCACAAGTCATTTCACTGATTCTTGGGAAAGCTGAGCGGGAATGAGACATGATTGTGTTTGATCCAAATGTTTCTTCATCCTGGAGGGTGAGTGATGTGACAAGCTCAGCATCTGTAATCCTTGGCTGTTTTTGTTTGAAAATCCACACGTAGCATGTCCATCACAGAGAAGGGCTGAAATCCCCAAGTTTTAGTCAAACTGATATTTGAATTCTCCTCACTTTTTCTGTGAGGGAATATAAACTATGATGATAGTGCAGCTATTGTGTATAGTTTTCAGTTTTTCAAAAGAGGATTAAAAAGCGTTTCTGGACATATTTTTGGAAACAGCGTCTAAACCTGGAGCCTCTGGGTGGGAGTTTCCCATTACATTGATTGACAGCTGAGAGCTGGCATTGCTAGGGGACACGCAGTTTACGTCCAAGGTGTGCTACTGGCTGGAGAACGTTCTGTATAGCCTAGGACGTTTTTTCCTCTTTACAACAGGTCCAAATAGCGTTAGCTGTTCATCATTAGCCATTAAAGCTGTCTTTCTCTTTATAACATTCAGTATTTGGGTGGACCCATCGTGCTGTTAAGTTTGTATTCCACTCTTAACGTGGAAGCTAGTTAGCTTAGATTACTAATGTTAGCAGCGATTACAGTAGTCACCAGCGGTGGAAGAAGAATTCAGATCTTTTACTTAAGGAAAGTAAGTCCTGCATTCAAATTTGCCTTAAGTATGAAAGTATTAGCATCAAACTATACTTAAAGAAGAAAAAGAAGGTACTCATTATGTAGAATGTCTGTTTCAGAGTAATATATATATATATATATATATATATATATATATATATATATATATATATATTATGAATTATTGATGCATTAATATGTACATTACTTCAATGTTGCAGCTGTTAAAGGTGGGGCTTATTTTTTTTACTATATATACTGACGGGTAGCTTGTGAATTTTACCAAGGGATCAATAAAGTTTTATCTTAATCTACAGTAATGTTACTTTCCACCACTGGTAGTCACTCGCGTCTGAATAGTACCGCTGGCCTGATTTTCAGTATGGCAATATCACCTCAGACTGGAAATCAGCATGTGCAGTATATTTACGATTTACCATGACCACATTCTTTCCCTTAACCAATCCCTTACCTCACCAAGTGGCTTTCGTTGCCTTAACTTAACCATATTGTAAAAATGTTTATACATGTACCACCAGACATTACTTTTGGTGCATGTTATTTCAACACTTGCTCAGTCATTGGAAGCTCCTTCACACTCAGTGTTGTGTTCGCCCTGCATTATGGAGATGCAGGGTTCTAGCTTCCATTAGCTGTCTTTCTTTCATGGGTCCAGAAGCGGTGATGGCAAATGACCAGACTGTCAAAATGTACAGCAACAGGTAGTCCTGCGAAGCCAGCACTCTGTACGCCACTGTGTGATTCAAATCACAACATGGAGTACTGTACGGACTCACAGCGTAACGCACAGAGTAATGGGGTAACGTAGGTAGAGCTCAAATCACACATGGGGCTAAGCAATGGCTAACAACTGTAAGGCTGATGGAATTTAAGTGATTTAAGTTTACGAACAATGGCAACATAAACAAACATCAATTAGTACCTAAAATTCATGCACCCTGGAGAACACCAATACAGAGGGTGCCATCACAGGAGAAAAAGTAATAAGATTTAAATTTCTTCTGTTTGGTATAGTTGTGACTAAATATACAAGTCAAAACTAATACCAAGCACAAATAGTGATTTTCTTAATTATTAAATCTTTAATTACAGTTTGACTTTAACATTTTAAAACCTAAAAGAGACATGGTAACGACACATTTTAGCCTGCAATACTCCTCCATTTGAATACAGATGAAGAATTAAAATGCAGGTGCTGAATAACATCCTACAAGGGTCTGACCAGAACAAATGCCGCATAGGTTGGTTACCACGCAGTGCTGAAGCAGCTGCCAGTGTACCCTAGCAACAAGTACCGTCACCCCTCAAGGGCTGCGAGCGCCGGCGGGAGAGTTACTCACAGTCCATGTATCCCAGCATGCTTTGCCACTGTGGCGCCCTTCACCCCCTGACCTGCCATAATGGCAGCATGGAGAGATGAAAAGAGCCGTGTGACATGAGCGGACACAGTCGCTCTGGCCTCATGCTACTCGCTGCCTTTTCAAACACAGCTCACATGGAGAGAGCAAAGACACGGGGCAGCTTGAGCAACAAAAGTCAACACAGTCGGCCAGAACAGAAGTCGTGTTCTTTTTTCATCACTACAAAGGGTTTGTGCATGTTGATGACATACCTGCATTTTTTATAGATGCTCTGTAATGTATTAATTTTAATGCCTGTTTTCATTTTCCACTTCAGTGGTGCAGAATATTGCAGCCTTATTTCTGTTTTCAGAAATAACTCATCAAAACAGATTCAGAAGTTTACTGACCAGAAGGATCCAAATGAGAAAAGCAAGAACACCAATCTGTTGCGGTGCACACTTTCACCTTCATTGTCCAACAGTCTCACCACAGTTTACCCAGTAACATTTACTGTGTGAAAAAGCACCATCTGTGCTCGGAGCCAGCAAACCGCCGTACCTCGGCCATCATTCCTACAGTCCCTCTGTATTGTGACGGTAATGGGACTTTAAATCAGTGCCTTGCACCCTCAGGGTTCATTACAAGGTGACAGCCCATTGTGGCTGCTCTGTGATGACAACAAGTGGCAGTGGAGGGGGGGGCTGGAGAAAGTGAGGCAGATGGTTCGGAGAGATGACAATGGTGCCATTTCACAGCGTATCCTCCACCTGTGGCGTGACGGAGACTGCTGTCGGGGGCTTTTGATGCCTGCTGAGATGAATGCAATGGATGAACATATCTCTTACTGACAGCCTGCATATCATTGCTGATTGAGATGTCTAGACACCCACAACAAGAGAGCTTTGAAAACAAACTTTGTGAGGCATTGCTCAGCTTTCCTTTTCAAGGAAAGAGTTCCTTGAAATATTAAAATGAATGTGGGGTTGGCATTAAAAATTGAAGTTGGAAAAGAAGTTTCTTAATGCAGTCGATGCAGGTTTAATTTGAATAAAGCTATGTAATGTATGCTGATAACTGTATGAATATATTTGAGTTCTGGTTCTTTTGTAGGACAGTTATTTTTTCAGTTCTTTCCTCACACCAAAATATTTCTCAAATGATTCCTCCTCTACTTTGTAAACTGTACCTGACAGTAACAGAAAGACAAAGATCACATGTACATATTTGTGTTCATGCAGAGGCAATTCTCTCTTAAGTGCACTTAGTTATTGCAATTATTGCAAGATTTCCCATCACTTGCTTCCCAAAGTGCTGATCAAATAAAATGCAATTGCCCAAGAATATCTCATATGCACAGACTATATAATGGGACATGTGTCATAACATCCTTTAATGTAGAGCTTCCACTTGGGGAATATGACCACATGAAAAAAACATCCACAAAATTCCTCTGAGCAACACATGAAACATTTCTCCATGTGAGCATGTGTTATAGTGGTGAGCAGCAAAATAATAAAAAGCCAGACAAGTTGTTTTAAGAGAGAGCAGGTGGTTCCTAGTTCAAAGAGTGCAGGGATGAGGTTGTGTTTTCTTTTCTCCAGCAGTGCACTTTTTTCCCTCTGCTCTTCCTTCCCAAAGGGTCTCGTTCTGTGAGTCCTCCTCCCAAGTCTGCCAACTTCAGAGTTGCATTATTATCAGCAAAGTGCTTTTAAATCCGCTCCTACTCAACACCAGGATGTCTTCTGCATGCTAATCCTCAAGGATACGGATCCGTCACTCCTCCGTCGTTCTCTCATGCCTGGCGTGCCTGAGACAGCTGGGAAAACAGTCTCTGCTCGACGATCTGCACATACAATGGGGATCTCAGGCCACCATAGCGCTGCTCAGCCACAGAGCACTTTACAGTAGTGCGCTGTGTTGCAAAAGAACAACATGAGCTTTTCTGGAAAGTCAAGGGGTTGCACGCTTGTGCAAAGGGAGGTATCAGGGGTAAATGTTGTTTAGACCACAGTGACTGCCTGGAGGTAAGAAAAGGTGTATTCATAACTTATGTATGTAAAGTAAAATATCATCCAGGTTGCTTAGCAACTGCTCGGTGATGACAAGAAGGTCACTGCACTTTGCTGAAAGGTTGCTAAAAACAAATATTAAATAAACAATCATATTACATTAATTTTTTGTTTGTTTTTTGCCTGAAAAGTAATTTTCGCCTAGGAAAGACCTATACTGGGTGGAAACATTGCTAACAGAGCTCTGATTCCAGTGTGTGTGTACTTGTGATTTTTTTTATATGTAGCACCTATCTCACTGAGGTTTTGTGGATGTGTATGATGGGCCCAACCATTCTAGCCTATTAAAAATGTACCATCACTGTCTAGACGAATGGAGTGAACCACATGCCATCCTGTTAAACAGGGTTATGTTCCAGGGCCGGATTTTAGTCCCTTGAATTATTACAACTGAACAAATGGAAGTTGTAGATTCACTTTGGCTCTCTTTAGTAGCTCACACACAACTTTTGTGTCATCTGATGTACTTTACCTTTAAAAGTTAAGGAGTGTTCAAGTTTAAATGAAGCCACACAAGTTCAAAGTACTAATCTCTTCAGGACTTTTGAGAAGTGAACAGCATCACTGAGACTGAGACTTATTTTCCTGAGTACAGAGAGGATGAGAGAGAGAGAGAGAGAGAGAGAGAGAGAGAGGAGCTACAAGCTGCAGAGAGGAAGAGAGTGGGGGGGATAAATATAGAGAACAGTGATAAAGAGGTAATCATCTCCACTCAAAGCATATTTTATCCAGTGGGGTTATTAGGAGGATGGAGATGAGTGAAATCCGCACAGACGTCTCTCTCTCTCCCTCTCACTCTGTATTTACCCACTCTTGATCCTCTCTCCTCATCTCCACGTCCGACCTGCCTTGGCGCAATGCCCAGCTCGCTCATTCTCAACCATTCACGGCAATTTCAATGTTTCACTGATTCACGCTAATAGCTGATGAATGGGCCAGTGCAGTACGCAATACATACAAAATGAAGCAATGGTTTTTAATTAAAAGTTTCACTTAAGCTTCCTCTCTCTTCTGTCATTTATCATATTTGTTCTGTACCAGCAGAATTCTCTGAGGCTTAGACACAGGAGTGGATAAGTTGTTATATAGTTTTCAAAGATAGGGGGCAGTGTGCTCAAAGGTAACATGCCATCTGAAACAGCTGAAATACATTTGAAGTTGACTTGATACTGTGAACTAAAGATGACTGTTAAAATAAAGGCAAGAAGATTGACATTTCTTCATGCAATATAAATAAAAATCTAAAACTACTACCCTTAATATTACTGCATACATCAGTCTGATCAGATTGAAATATTTTGCTGGAGGATTCAACATTTAACATGATACTCAACATTTTAGTATCATTTTTAATCTGTAACAACCTGTCAATCTACAGTATGATTTGCATTATTTCTGAGGCATTTTGAGATCAAATTGATTTCTGCCTGTATAAAGCATTTTATGAGATGATACTGACTCAAACAACACATAAAACCTCCAGCTTAAAATTGATTAAGTTTCCACTGCCAAATCTACTAACAAACAAACTTTCTCAGATAATTCTTGTTTCAATTTAGCGACAACACTTAGCATCCACTTTTGTCTTCTTGTTTTTTTTCTGTTTAGTTAGTGGACAGACCAGTGTCTCCCTCCTAATTCAGCGCCATCCTGAAGATGAATCTGTTTGCCTACTGCATCAAGACAGAAATAGCTCTTAATAATGAAAGATTGATGTGAAGTAAGCTTGTCATTACATGCTGCAGTAGACAATTAGGTGCCTCCCAGCTCTCTGATTTTCTCCTCCTTTTCTCTCTCCTCTTACTCCCTTGTTTCTCTCTTTTTCTTCCACACTGACAAAGTTGCTGAAGTCATTTGGTTAAATTTGTTTTGTTTGAGTCTAAAGGGACAACGCAACAAGCCTGTGATTCATTCAGTGAGCTCATGACAAATAGCTGATGGCCCCCCTGCAGCAGGTTTCAAACTTTATTTTCTATTGGGACCAAAGCTCATTAAAATAAATTACATTTCTGGTCATGTGGGGACACACCAGACGCAAGTCCAACTCATAGTTTAAGAAAACACGCAAGTAAAACTTTCACAATAGGGATCATTAGACAATAGCGATGGACGAAATTCAGAACCTCTAACCTATGTAATTTTCCTATGTCGGTTGTTTTGTTTTTTTAATCCTGTTAAAATGTTCCCCATAAAAACATACTACTGTGTGTGTAGTCACATGACTCCGCTCCGTCCAGTCCATGGCATGGAAGCAACATGGAGGAGAACTCGAACACAAGTCAACTGAGCAAAAGGAGCAGCTTGTACCAAAGAAAAACGCAGTGTCCGTTGTTTGTTAAAATTTTGGCTTCAGTAAAGAATAAATTATCGTTCATCAGTCGTAGTCGAGCTAAAATGTTCAATTAATTTGCTTTCTTGCTGAGAGTTAGATGAGAAGATCGATACCACTCTCACGCGTTAAATATGAAGCCACAGGTGGGAGACGATTAGCTTAGCTTACTATAAAGTCTAGAAGCAGGAGGACACAGCTTGCCTGGCTCTGTCCAAAGCAAAAAATCCACCTTCCATCTCTACTTAATACGCTATATTGCATTTGTTTAATCCATACAAAAACCAAAGTGTAGAAAGGTTGTGACTTTACAGGGCTTTATGGATTAAACAAGCAAGATATAATGTTAATTAGTGAGCTTTAGTGGTGCTGGTAGGTGGATTTGTTACCTTTGGACAGGGCCAGGCTAGCTGTGTCCTCCTGCTTCCAGTCTCTATGCTAAGCTAAGCTAATCGGCGGCTGGCTGTAGTTACATCGATCTTCTCATCTAACTCTTAGCAAGAAAGCCAATTAGCCCATTTCCCAAAATGTCAAACTATTCCTTTTAAATTAAAGGCATAAACAAATGTGTGAATATGCATGTCTGCTCAAAACACACACACCTCAAATTCTTTGAAATGGTGCCTGAGAAATTTTGAAATTTACAAAATGTTTCCTAACAGCCACCAGCTGTGAAACTGTCCCCCTCCAACACACACATGCTCACACACACATGCTCAAACCTTTCACTGTTTGACCCAGTCCGCTTCCCCAGGTGTTCCTATTGAAATCACAGCTACAGTACCTCCTCTCATTTTATCAACCCTCGTGCTGTTGAGGCTGTACCCGTGACAGTGCCTGAATGCATTCATAAACACTGGCAGAACTGACATCTCAATGGGCTGCCTATTCCCCACTATCAGCTTACAGCCTATAATTACGGCCAATCATCTTGGATCAAGCATGTCTGCGTGAACAGGCCAACGTAACATCTGCTGCCTTGGCCGGCAGTCTTTTTTACTGAAAGGTGAGCTAATTGTGGCTGAGGACGGGAGAAGGGAGTGTAATGTTAACAGGTACGAAAGGCTTTTCAGAAACTTACACACAGGGGAGTTTTTTTCCCCCAGGAGCAGGTGCCCTAAGGTATTTCTTATCTTCCTTATGCCAGCGCAGAATTCTTATCTGCATTAGGAAATGCTCAAGGGCATTATGATAAATCTCCAAGGAGATATATTTGGAGTGCAATAAAGGAAATACTGGAACTCTGCTGTTTTAAAACCTCATCAAGATGCAAGTTCACCATAAAGATCTCTATAAATAACATTGCAAGTACTTTTGAAGCTGTTTGGAAGTTGTTAAAATGACTGCTCTAATGTCACCACAGTGTGCTTTAATCTTTGAGGTATTTGGTCATACAAAGGCAGGGATACGTATTTGATGACTTCTGTAATGGGAGACCATATTCCCCTCAGTGTTGCAGTTACTGTAAGAGGACCTACCAGGGTCCACTGCTAGTCCCATTTTAATAAGTTTACTTTGGTTTGCAAATGGTGAGAATATTTTATGTTTAGTTACTCACTGGGGCTATTAATGCTCTGGAAGACAAGAGAAGAAGAGCTACGTCACACT
Source organism: Siniperca chuatsi (assembly GCF_020085105.1). Classification (NCBI taxonomy): domain Eukaryota; kingdom Metazoa; phylum Chordata; class Actinopteri; order Centrarchiformes; family Sinipercidae; genus Siniperca; species Siniperca chuatsi. The sequence continues at coordinate 6,298,653 of NC_058061.1, forward strand.
GACTGGAAAAATGTGATTGGCAGCTGTGAAACCTATTTTGTGGGCTATGATGAAGGCTTTGGTTCATCTCATCTGCCATCCCTAAACCACAAGACAACGCTCTGTGTAGAGGGCCTCGGTCTCGGCCAAAGATATCACACAAACACATAACGACTAAAGCTGAATGTCATCGATAGAGCTTGATGTTTTGACTCTCCTCTTTATTGTTCACTTTATTTTGCAGATTTGTCATGGGAGTGGTAGTTTGAAAATCCTAGATCAACAGAACTGCAAAACATGATTTTCCTGCATTACTTTCCAAAATGTGTTATGTTACTTTCTCCAAAGGGAGGAGTGATGATTGGAAGACACACTAATAAAGATACGTTCTGTTCATCTCATCCTCTGTCCAAACTCCATGTCTCTACATCCGCCTACACCCATTCCTGTTCTCTGTCTGCGTAAACAAGTTAATCAGACTCAGAAGCCTGTGGGCTGTGAAACAAGCCCCGGCCCTACGCTGGGCCTTCACAGCCATCAATCATTTCATTTGGACTTCAGTGGAAAACCAAGCAAACACATACAAAAATCACACCCAACTCTGAGCTTAGCTAGCTCGTCTCTCTGCTGAACTCAGCACCACAGAGCTGGCAGCAGCAGCCATGTAGACCAGACACAAGAAATAAATTGACACTATTTGAGACTGAGCTAGACAGCGGCAACCAAATACCTTCCCACCACAGACAACAAGACAGCAGGAGCAACATGAGCAGTCATGTTTAGAGTTTATATGGATAATTATCGAGCAATTATCGAGAATTGTGGGAAGGCTGATCTAGGGTAAATGCCCCGGTCACCCTGTCCATCACAGTTATCATGATCTGAAAGGCAACAAAACATCATCAACCGTCCTTATAATCAGTGTGGATTAATACAAGTTGAAGCCATTTTCCTTTTTCCCATTTAGCTATGTGGCTCTCATTCTGAATTCAAATAGTTGTCACGACACTAACTCTTAAACAGTAAATTCAGGAATTCACGAATAAACATTGATTCAGCCAATCCTCACAATATTTGAGAGATCTTGCATTTTTTTCAGATCCCAGGGATTTTTCTGCAAAAAATGTTAAAACTGGAAGAATGCTTGCTATTCACCACAGCCTTCCACATAAAAATAATCCAATGCAGAACCACTTTTAAGTGCCAAAAGCCACAATCAAGTCTCAGTCTCAAACAATCTCACAAACCAACTTGAAACTCTGGCGGGGGAAACTTTTCCCTTGAATTTGTCTTTTCAGGCAGCACTTGCATGATGCAATTTCCAATTTTATACCTAAAACTAAACATTTGCTTTAAGAAGAACTACAGTTACGTTATAGATTAATTCAGGGTGAAAAAAAGTTTCAGACTACCTGGCTAGCTAACTGCACAGGCTAGTGGCTACCTACAGAAATGCCAATGAACAGGGCGTTCTTGAGATCCTAAGGGTGTGTTCAGTTTCACATTATTTGCACAAATTTTACCGCTGGACTATTTCTGCAGTTTGTGTTTATTTGCCCCAAACAGCTAATGTACGGACTGTATAGTCGTTAGCTGTAGCTAGCTAATAACATATGCATCAACTGGTTGACTTTACATGCAATCGTGCCACCTCGAAAATTCACTTTAAGATTCCTAAAATGATTATCACTTTCACTTGAATTTATTGGATACTACTGTTCCTTAAACAGTCTTTAAACATCTTTATATCTTACTTGCAATTTTAATAATATTGCATTTTATCACAAAGTGAAAAAAAGGTTGAAATATTGAGTGCAATTTCAAATTATAATTATACTATTTAATTTATTCCAGGGTGCAAAAATAATAAATTCAATCTGTGACATCCGGTAGGGACTGACTAATGTCACTATATTTACAGGGAGTTTGTGCCCCTTTTTTTGTCTCAGCATCAACTGTGAATTGTGAGGAGAGCAGGTTTGTGCTACTTTTATTCTGGAGGGAAACAACTGCAGTTACCTGGACAGGTGTCTAAGTATGAGTGAGAGTAAATGGTACCTGGAGTGTCTACAAAGTCATCAAATATGGGACTTTACTCTATTTAGTGCACTTTTTATCCACAGATTAAAGTGGAACAGCTTTGGAGAGCGTACAGACAGGGAGAAGTTGTTTATTGTTGAAGTAAGAGGGGGAGGGAGCCTTTCATTTGCTAAAGAAATCCAAATATAAAATTCAAATATGGCAAGTTGAGATACTTCATATGTATATATGTATATGTGTTATATACATCATATTGTCTCATATTGTCTCTGCAGCTTGGAAGAATTTATTATCAAGGTAATTTCATCAGAGGTGTAGAGGCGTAAAGAGGGTGACTATGAACCAGATCCCTTGTCGCCTCTCCTGCTTTTTGTCCAGGCAACACCCTGTTTGACCTCATGTTTAGTCTTAGAAGGGGGTCATTAAGGGCTTAAGCTGCAATGTAATGAAAATGTTGTGACAACAGCAGAGGGATGAAGTAAAAACAGGCTTTAAGAGACAGCTGAGCCTCTACTCCGGGGACCAACAGGAGGGTTTAGCGGGAGGAAAATGATGGTTATCTGCACACCCTTGAGACATTGATATTAGCCTTGAGACTGGTGGATGGACTTGATGATAACCCTGAGCACTGCTGAAAGCCTGTCATAGTCCAGGGTGTTGGCTGTGTCAGGGGGAGGAGATTAAGTCAGGAGAGGTAGCTGCCTTACAGGTCAGCATTTTTAACGGCAGCTTATTAAATATTTGTATAAAGTGTAAAATCAAGTATGACGTGCTATCAAAACTGATTCTGTCTCACACACAAAAATGATACGAGCAGTGGGAGGAAATCTCAGAGGAAATTTAATTAATTTGGCAACAGCAGTAATTTAATCTAATACGAAATGCTCTGCTCCCTCGAATGAAACTAAATTTAAGGATTGTATGCATGCAGCTTGTTACGAGTTAGCAGCCGCTTTCCCCTTTTGACTGCATTCATCATAATTCTGTGGCTTGTTTTTCTACCATATGGTTGCTAGCAAGTTGGATGTGACAAAAATGAAGAGTAATGTGCTTTGTACCAGCTCTTTTATCCTCGTGCAGAGGCTACTTTTGCCACCGTTTGTTTCATTTCTTTCTTTTTTTTTAACTGGTAGATCTCCTCCAAGCCAAAAGCACTTCCACATGCTGTACTAGAAATCCAAAGCTTGGTGCCAGAGTGAGAGTTAGCCTCAGTTTTGGACTCCAGCCTGTTCTAACCTCTCTGTTTTGGCTCAGCTGCACCACCCTGTACTTTTCAGTGAGAAGAAACACCACAGGTATGCTGTACGCTGGCCACTCTGCAGTACTACACACACCCAGTACAAACTTGCGTCAGTGCTGAAGAACATGAGCGAAACTTAAAGCAGTAGGGAAACTTACTTCAACCTGAATACGTAATAGCTGTATTCTAAGTCTCTTTAATGACAAATTGATTGTATGCTATTAAATCGCAATACAGAGATGATGCATAGGGATGACTGGTGCCTTTGGTGGTGATACACCAGTCAACTTGTGTCTAACTTGTGATGCCGAGACAGAGACTACAAAGTGAATAACAAGTTACTAAATCTGTTCAGAACTTTTCTTGCAACAGTTTGTTTTTTATGTAATTAATACCAATCTACTCCTTTGGCACTGTTGCTAATTTTGCCCACAAAATTTCTGTTTATCATAGTCTGTCTTCATCAAACGTCTGTATAATTATTCCAATATTGTTCCGGCAAGTCATTTTGGTGCTCTGTTCCCGCACTGAATCACAGTAAATCAATTTCTCCTGGCCTTATTTATTATTTTAACTTCTGAAGTGCAACCACAATGACGTGAGACTGACGGGCCAAGAGGTGAGACAGACTTGTTGGTTCATAAATGCTACATCCTATGGTAACCTAGACCACTAAGTTGGCAACCACAGACACTCATGACATGCATGCACATGAGCAACATACAGGTTGATACAACCACCACTTCGACTACCACCACCACAAAACAAGGCATGAAATACTGCCTCCCAACTGCCAGCACATGAATCATGGCAGTATGACATTGTTCAGTGCCCGAGGCCAGATTCTCAGCACCCCCTCTCCAATCTTTTCATCCATCCCTCCACCTCGTCAGTCCCCCCCACTTTCCTCCTGTCTCATAAATGGGCCAGTCTGCTTTACCAGAAGCAGACAGGGAGCCTGGAGGAGGGACAAAACTATTATCTCTCACAGCAGCAGCTCATGCAGGAGCTCCAACAGCAGATAGGATTCTCAAACAAGCTGCTGTCCTCGCTCAGATTGCTACCCAGCCTGTCCTTGCTTCACCACTCTGTAACATGTTCCACTATGGTGGTAGTTTTCAGACTTTTTCCTGCGGGGCACTAACAAACCCAAACTGATTTTCTAGGCTACTGTGAGAGCATGTCTGACAAAATATATCCTGTTTTAGGCAAACAAAGTCTTTGTTTTCTTCAGAAGAAATTAGGGCAAAGGCAACACTTAAAATAGACAATTTTTGGTCATTTAATTTTAAACAGATCTGTTGATGTGGTTCAGCATGATCCCTTCATCAAAGTATATCAGTGAGATCTCTTTTTAAAGGACAGAACTAACCATCAGCAATCAGCAGGGAAACAATTGCACCTGTGAGGAGAAGAAGTGGGGTGTGTTGAAGATCTACACCAACAAAGGGTTCACATCAGATCATGAAAGTAAATCTAACAAAAAAAAGAGGGCAAAAGAAAAGACAAACATTTGGAAATGTTTCTTTTCCAAATTTGTAGCATTCAGCATTTTTATTCAGTCTACTAAATTTTGAAAAATGCTGATACACTGTATTTTTCTCAGCCCCTTCATTCCTGATATGTAACTCCATATACCTACAGTACAATCAATATCCACTTTATTAAGTTAATTTAAAATGTACTAGGTAGAATTAACTTTTGGTCCTGGAACAGCCTGAATTTGTCAAAATATGAGGCCTTCTTCAATCTGCATTCTTGTTTGTACTTGTGTTCTCATGGACTCCAGTCACAACCCTAGTCCTGTTCCCATTTAAAGTCTGTATTTAGCCAAGTTATGTTGAAGTGTAATCACTAGGTCCTGGCTGAGCTCAGTTGCAAACTGTGTGTACTGGGTCCTGTTCCTGAGAGTTTGGAGACCCGAGTTCAACTTGCCAAGTTTAAACTCATGTCCTAGGGAATTAGTGTACTCTGTATTAAGAAAGGCCTATGAACTCAACAAGATGCTGTAAAAGTTGCACAGGTGACCTCCACCAACAATGTTAAGTAAAGATCTGGGGACTGTGCAGGCCAGTTAATTTTGTTTCTCATTGATCTCATCTTGAGAGAGTGCATTCTTCATAGCATCATCTGGTCAATAACCATGTTTAAAAGAGTACTCCGATTTAGCATTGCACTCCTATAACACTGTTGGACTGACCATGGATGGTTTTAAAAAAAAAAAAGATAATAATCGAACCAGAGATATAGTCTTCGTCTTCCTTGCCAAAACCTGGCACCTACATTACCCACAGTGCAACTTGACTGCCGATAGTGACAGCACTTGAGGCGATTTATCAAATTTCACACAGCTCCCTCTGGAGCCACAAAAGGCTTTATACAACTTTTTTCACGCATGCAGCAGTACTCCACAAGAGTACTTGTGAACAGACTTTGACATGTAAAATCGGTGGAGTTAAGTACTGTTTAAATAAAAACAGTACAGGTAGTAGTACTAATGGGTCTAAAATATGTGATAAGATATTTGAAATGTTACACTACAACCAGCAGCAGCTTGTACTGTACTGTTGGCACCAGGCAGAATGGCTTCCAGGATTCATTCTGTTTATGCCAAATTGTGACCCTGCCATCAGCAAACCGCAACACAAACTGTGATGTGCTAGAAGACTCAATCTTTTCCTACTCTCCAGTCATCCTGTTTTGGTGATCACATGCTCACTGTAGCTTCATCCTCTTATTGTTAGCTGACAGATGGCATGGTTTCCTGCTGCAGTCACTTGTCTACCTCAGGGTTTGATGAGTTGTGTGTTTGGAGATGCACACCTGCCCATCAGTTATGTACTGAGTTGTTATTTGCATATATTTAGCCAGCTCTAAATTGGAATAAGTATTGCTATTTCAATCTGATGTCACTCATCAACAAGGTCTGCTGCTAACTGGATGTTTTGGCACACCATTTTTGGTAGATTCTAGAGACTGTAGTGCATGTATGTGTATCGAACCGCATTTAGTGTTTAATACATACAGTAGTTTCAACTACTGGAGTAGTGTAAATTGTACTACACTAATATTGCACGCAGGGGCGGACTGGCAACAAAAAGCAGCCTGGGAATTTGCTGTCAAGTGGCCCCAATTTGATACACCATATTCGAACTGACACAACATGTTTGTCGATCAATGAATCATTAATTACAAAAAAACACAAACTGTTAATTTGTATTGTTTGTGTTAGGCCAATATGTTAAAAGATTAAATTAATTTTCCAAGGCTTTCCTCCCCATGTTTGGACAGTAAGCAAAAATTCAAAGTTAGCCTGCTTTTATTATCAGAATTATTTAAAATATTGCAAAACAGTCAACAGCGTTAAAGTTAGCGTTCAGCGTTTAGTTAGTTCATTTAACTAGTTCACAACACAGCATGTAAGCATGACAAAGCACCTGCTCCATGCTCACTTCTCTTTGATGTTTCTGCCTCTTCGCCACTGTCATCATCACCTGCAGCAGACTGTTTAAGTAAATCCGTTATCTTAACACACTTTGCGGCTTAAGCCACCAAAGCCCTTTTCTTTTTTTGGCACACCTTCTCCGCACCATCGGCCATGGGTTTTCTCTTTCCATGCATGTTTTGGCAACAAGTGTTACATACTTGTAACGAGTGCATACTACCTGCCCGTGTGCTAGATACTTTCAGTTTCAGTTGTGATGGCAACTTCTACCTGCTATTACGGATTGCACCAGCCATGTGTGTCGCTGCAGCTGAACTAGTTTGTTTAAAGCATACTGAACTTGACAAGGCAGCTGCATTGCTGTGTTGTGATTGCATCTGCAGCAGCCCTGTAGTTACGTCTACCTACCAGACAGACTCTCAGTTTCTGCCCCATTACCCCCCCATTAAAGGCCTACAGAAGTGGGGGAAGTCAGGGCATGAGGTTGATTCAGGCCTGTTGCAACAACAGCAAACTGTAGAAGGAAAATGCCACAGAACTTGTCTGTTTTAATGGATGGAGTTTTACCATGAAACAGATCAACATTGTCTTATTTGTGGAAGCACAGGTGGTGAATGTGCAATGCATCCATCATCTTTTCGCTCTCAAACCACACAGCTGCCAATGAGAAAAGTTCTCTGCAAGGTGCTATCACATAAATAGGATGGCTTTTCCGGTAAGCTTCTAAGAATTGTAAACTACATGTCTGGATTGTAATTTTCTTTTCACTGGAGAATCAATAGATTCTGCAGCGTTCCTGACTGAACCTGCTGAAGCGTGCTTCTCAGCCTAATGGACCCACAAGTTCCCATCTGTTAGTGAAAGAGATCTCAGCGGGTCCACTTCCCTTGCCGTGTCCAAACACAGGAAACTGAGCACAGACAAAAATGTGATGACTTTTATTGGAATTCCAAGAGTCGGCTGGAAAACAAGTGCAGGACAAGCACATGGCAGTTAACCTTCGACTGTAAGGAGCAGAAAAACAGTTTTACTAGCAAAATGTTACAAGACGTTCTGTCTCTATGTTGCTTTGTTTTCTTTTTCGCGACCTTGCTGTGTCATTCAATTCAAATACCCCACCTGTCATCACAGCAGTTTGAGCATTATGGTGCCATCCCTATCCTCCTTGTCACGTTTCCCTCTTTTTCTGGCCACAAGACACCAGGGCCCTGTATCAAGAAGCAAGATTAGTGGGTCAGCAGGCCATCTTTGGGCATGACTCAGGTTTCCCAGTATTAGAGAGCTGGCTCACTTTTAACCAGGGTAGATAATCAGGTTAACCTATGCTGCATGGCTAACCTGCTCCAGAGCAAAATAACAAATCTCAAATCAATCAAAACCTGCCAACAGCCTGTCTACTGGAAAAAATTAGTCATCATACCTACAGGATCCTGACATGGACAAAAGTATTGATTGTACAGTAGAGTAATAAAGAGCAATAGAAACATTTTTACAGATTTTAGTAAAATCACTTTGCCGAGCATGATAATTATGTCAGACATAGAAGAAACATCCACTCTGGGTTTGAAACTGGACTTCTGACAAACAGAGAGCTAGTTTACCACAATAACAGCCTAATAAATGGTGATTATATCTGCATATTATCTGCACACACTGTCAAATCATGCAGCGTTTTCATTAAGAACTGACTGAAGGACTTCTTGAAGTTGTTGACAATGGAGAAGCCTGTATCAGTCCTCCAAGACTTTGATAGTGGTCTCAGTGGACCCTGGGATTTTATAAGACCCTAGTAAAAACTAGTCAGTAACTGAACTGGTCCCCATACGTTTGTAATAATATTAATAGTAACAATTTTTGTTTTGCTAAATTGATGAATTGTCCTTATTATATTCTAGATTATATTGCATATTGTAATAATTTTACCTCGCTGATTATAGCCTTTTGCTTTCATAATAATTACATTTTCACACGGGTATCACTGTTACATCTCTGATATTAGGCACCCCATTAATGGTTCTGATGATGCTGCATGTAATTCCCATGCAATTAAGAACTCTGTCTCTTTCTAGTGAACACGCTCATAGCTGAATTGGAAACCGCAGAGTTAACAGAGCCAGTCGATAACCAGTTTTGTTACCAATTATCTAGGATTGCCAATGTTAGGCTCAGTGAAGCCAAAGAGACTGACTAAGTTGAACTTGCTTTGTGACACAGGTGCCAGTTTCTGCATTTGTTTTGACATCTTTTCAACTGCATGTATTAACATACCATCTCAGGTAATAGGGCATTGCTGTGACAGCTCAGTATAATTTGACCTATTACAACCTGTGAAGCAACTGTGACATAATTCAGTCCTGTAGCATTTAGAGAGGCCCAGTCGAGGTTTGATTGTTTACACGGGGGGGGGCACAAAACTGAACCTGTCCATCATCTAACAGGAAACCTCTGAGCAGAGAGGAGCTGCTTTATTTCAGGTGGGTCCCCTTCATACAATCTATATCCATTCCTACAAAATCCTTGCCCTGGAAAGCTACATGGTTACTCTGGTGGCCTACAGCTTTGTAGAAGTTCTTTGAAGTTAGCAGTGCTTATTTCCTTTTCACCTTTGTCCATCACAGACCGCCCACCTTGCTGCAACACACAAACCATTCCTGATACATTTTTCCACTGAGCTGCATTAGGACATCCCGCAGTGCCGCATTATGAAACACTGCTAGATGGAATATCCCTCGGTGATCAGACTAATGTGTTGTTGTCTCCCTCTCACCTCTCGGTCTCCTCCCAAGCCGTCTCCGTGTAAATTATGAATGCCTTCTCCCGGAGAGCAATGGCTTTAACCAGAGTGTGAGTATTTAACTGAGCATTTCAAACATTAGCCAGATACTTGGAGCGTTATGGCATCAGTGACAGAGGAGGATAGATTGAAGAAGGGAAACAGGAAAAAGGAGGCAGAGAGGAGAGACGGGGAGAGGGATTAGACATGGGAAATACGTTGCGGTCGCTCATAAAATGGTGAAAGCAGGAAAGAAAACATGTTCCCTCTGACCGCACAAGGCTTTGATGGCACATGATGAACTCTCGTGTGTGGGTGTGGGACGGAGACAGAGACAGGGAGGAAGAGAGAGGTAGGCACCACAAGGACTTTGGCCAAATTCATCAACCACATGGATTAATCCAATGTGTTGTTTGGCGGCAGCTTTCATTCATCAGTCTGCTCTTAGCTGTACTGACTAACACGACCCATCAACAGCAATAGTCAGCAGGGAGACAATGTGTGCACTAATTGGTTGAAATTTTCTTTTCACTCTTTCCAGATTTCTATTAGCTGTCAGGCACTGTTAGAGCGCTCTTACATTCTTTGCGCTCCTTTACTGCAGTAAATGCTAAAAGTGAAATGGCAGTTAAGGCGTGTTTAGCTTCTGTAATATGACATTTTTCCAACATGATGTATTTTGATTATTTAAAAGCGGGCATAACTTGGCATGCATCGAGTCTCTGGAGAACCACAGTGACTTGGAGCTGTAGAGGGCATTTGACTGCATCATTAGATCAGGAGGTGGAGGAGAAATTAATAAATTAGCCGACAACCAGGCACTTTTTTGCTAAATGATATCAAAACACCCACCTTCGATCCATGATATTGCTCTGCAACCTATTATGATCCACAAGCTAATGAGGTCACATATAGAAAGATGGAACACTCCAATCAGGGGTGATGAAGAAATCCTGAGCTACATTTGATTTTATATAATTTGTATTGACTTTAAAAAAAAAAAAAAATTAATTAGGAGTGCAAAACATACAACATAGGGTGAACACAAAACAACAAAAACAACAATAAAACAGCATAGTTTGATAGTAACAGCAATGAAAAAATAAGCAGAAATGACAAACGGGTAATAGTAGAAGTATTTAAATAGTAATAACATGTATAATAATAATGATAATAATATTTTGTGTTGACGGCAATAGTAATATCAATAATAATAATAGATAACATTGATAATAATAACAATAATAACAGTAGTGATACTAATACTAAAGGTGGTGATGATAATATTTTGTGTTGACGGCTATAGTAATATCAGTAATAATAATAATAATAACAATAATAACATTTATATCAATAATAATAGTAACAGTAATAACAGTAATAATAATAATAACAATAGTAGTACTAAATATGGTGATGATAATAATATTTTACATTGACAGCAATAGTAATATCAATAATAATATAATAACATTAATAACAACAACAACAACAATAATAACAACAATAATAACAATAGTTATCCTAAAGATGACGTTAATGATAATATTTTGCGATGACGGCAACAGTAATATCAATAATAATAACAGTAATAATAATAATAATGATAAAATGACAATAGTAATAATAATAATAATGTAATAATGAAATAATGACACATACCTAACACATACCACACCTCTCCTAGCTTCTGTGTCAATGTGCATGTTTTTTTTTTGTATTGACTTTAATGAAAGAGAACTTTATTGGAGTATTTTTTTGTCACTTTTTACTTGTTACTTTTGTTACTGTCCCACCTTTTAAGTAACAAAGAAGATTGCCTACAAATTTATTAAATTTCTGTTTTTGGAATTCCTCCCATGACACATTTTATGAGGTGCTGAGTTACTGAAATGTCTGGGATCTGGAAGATCCAGGACTCCTGTATCAAGGATAGTTTTGTGATGGGAAGGGTCACGTCCAATCACATTGGATAGGACAAAGTTTTGTATATGCCCCAGTAATCAAAAAATGTTAACATTTTACAGCAAGAGAAAAGAGACGAATTTTGATATAAATACTCAAAAATGTTTTTTTTTAACATATATTTGACGTATAACAGACCTTTTAGCTTTGGTTTGGTCTCTACTAACTGCTGAGCAAAATATCCGGCTTTTTAGCTGTTAAATGCTCCACTACATTCACCAGCTAGTTGCTAACTTTGTCTGCCAGCTGTTTGTTGCTTGGCAATTAGCGTACAATGGGTTTATCAAACCCTTTTTGCTGAAAATAGCTGTGTGCTGCTGGAAATGTTGTTGAGACTGAACCAAAACAATAACGTTGTGGGCCATTAAACCAAAACAATGAACTGAAAGACTCTAAAACTCTCCTGTTGAGCTGAGGGGAACTGCAGACGCGGGTGATAATCCTCTGTGGGTTCACCACTACAAGCGATGCCTTAGTTATTTGATCCATTCTTAATATAAAAGCACTGGTTAGTGCAACTTTAAATATAGACATTTAAAATAAATACAGTATATGGCGAGAATCAATGACAACCAAGAACTTCTTCACTTCACTTTGTGTGCTGCTTCCACTTGAGGCCTCAGGCATGACAGACCCCTCACCTCTGCTCTGTGATGTAATGAGACACAAAATCCAGTTTATTTGAACAAAGCTCTGCAAACAGGAGAGCTATGAATCAGCAAATAAGATAACTTGTCACAGATGTGCTGGTGGGCAGGTTTGATGGTCAATTAATTAGAGGCCATAAAATCCAGTTCCTGTAGGTTTTAGGGAGAAGGGATCATTGTTGTAATGGGATCAACCTCTCCATAGAGTTGGTCAAATTACTTGAATTTGGCTTGTTAATCTGATTTGGGTGTGTCTGGCCTTAGCATGAGTCTGCCAAACAACCTCTGCACTTATCACAACTACTACTGTAACAGCCTGCATAACTTTTCATTTTGTCTGAATCTCCTGCATCTACAGTAGGTAACCGATATTCCATTATTCCCCCATGACCTTTAAATTTGGGACTACTCCTCAAGTAAACACAGTAATCAGGTTTCCTGGCCCTCAGCTGAGCCTAATTGAAGATACTCAACTGAGAACTCAGTTGTGTAAGTGTGATTTAGTTAGTGCCTGGCCTAATTAAAGTCCTGGAAATGACCTCCAAAGTTCTGTGTGGCATTAATCAGCTAAGGCACCTCATCAGCCACCAGAGGAAGGACTTGCAAGAGCCTGCACCCACACGGCATTAAGTCGGTGTGTGTGTGTGCTGTGAGACTGATTTCCTGGTCTTTAACCCCCGGCACAGCTCTGACAGGATCAGCCACACTGTGGTCTATTGACAGCCCTAATCCTACCTCCGTGTTCAAACCTCCATCGCCTGCCACCATTCTGATACTGCACACGTTCCTCATTTCCCCCGACATGTGGTCCACGCACAGGGACCTGAGTTGTTTTTAGAGTTACACCGCCATCATCGCCTCGCTCGAGAGACCAAACTGGCTTTTGCTCACCTCCTGCCCACCCTCTGCAAACGTTTGCCTGGATCTGCAGAGGTAATGCATGCGAGTTTTGATTAAAGCGCTCCCTTATGTTTTTTGGCTCAGAGCTGCTCAACCATTAACGCCTGTGCCATGAACAAATGGATTGTGTACCGGTGCCAGGGCCCTTCCTCTCAGCCTGCTCTGAAGCTCCTCCATCCAGCTTCACATTCAAAATTGCCCCTTTTAATGCCTCTTAATGTTCTTCTTGCCTTCCCTTGACCTCCGCGTCCATATGTTCACTTTGACAACTTTTGAGATATTTAGCAGTTCTTTGGCCATTAGCTGATACTCTGCAATAACTTCAGGAAGAGTCTTGTTGTGAAATGACTCCTACATGTGAAAAAGTGAGAGTTCCAGCACAAATGTATTCAAATGCCTTTTTAAGGATAGTACTGGTGGGAACTTGGTTGAAAAAATAATACAACTTTTATAGGAGACTGCCCTCCCAAGAAGAACGACGGCATCAGCCAATTCAGCAAGGGCCCCAAAATGACATGTTTACGTTAGAGTGACAAAGCCCTCTAGCAGCTGTAGGAATAATGACTCTTGTCTGTCGTGAGCAAAGGTGGAAGTCAGGTGACGTTGTAATAGAGTGACAAAGGCCACAATGGTCGGGGTGGATGGATGGGTCAACAAAATATCAGCCTTCAACAAGGGAGACCACTGTTCATTTCCCATTTCCAACAGACAGTCAGTGTTGTTATTTTTAAAATCATGACCTCGATTGTTCCATTACCTTAACAACATGCTATTATTGTAACCATGACGCCAAAGGTCCCCTAAGATTAACAAAGCAGTCACTTTAACTCAAAAAAACGATGTTTCCCTAAACCTAACCAAGTCGTTTCTGTGCCTAAACCTAACCAAACCTTAACCATAGCATTGTGGCATTATAAAACAGATTTATTTTTCAACAGTGATTTGTAGCAGTTTTGGAGGACACTGACAAACGATGTCGTCCAGCTGATAGGGGCGTCAGATCAGAAAACACGTCTACAGTATGTGTCATTCTATTGGGCATGGACAAATGATGTATTTTGTCGTTTAATTTGGCGGACGTGTTGTTTATAGAATAGATTTGGAATGCTAAGAGACAAAAGTTATAAGTTATAAGGGGGGGGGGGGCAGTCAGAAATCGGGGAGATATTTTTTCTTTTTGCTGAAGGGTGGGGGTCTAAAATTTTTGGGAGAGCAAGGGAGGATCTTTAATTTTTCCACAACTCAGATTTATATTTTATTCAATTCGTTTCTTGCGGGATTTACTGTAAAAACAAGACTGAAGAGATACATCAAACTAGTTCTTTCAAAAACATGCCTTTTGATTGCAGCATGGAACATAAAGGTCCAGGACAGCAATCATGTCTCTGTACCAGGGCTTTATTTTCTAGTTGCTTGTAGGACCAATATGTCAGTTTTGAGAAACAGGAGATGTGGATCTTTATAGTTATTAATTTAATTCTTGTAATAATTTTTTTCACTTGCCGACAATTGCCTTCACTTTATTCTGCAACATAACTATGGTAAAGTTAAATGTATCATATTAACCTACAATATAATGCATGTTCAGCACAACCCCCCCTCCCTCACCAATACATTTTCTGCACTCCCTAACCTGTAGGGATTTGTGAAAAGAAATCAACATATAGCATTATAAATCAATCTATTTAATAACATGTTGTACTTTGTATTTCTGTCCAACTTAGTTCCTGACACACCTCACAAACACAATCTGTCTTTCTGCCTTCCAGAATCTCCTTTGTGCCCTGGTGCTTAGTGCAGGCGTTTTGTCTTATCACATTTTCACAGTCTTTCCCCTCTGCAGCTTTGACAATTTTGAAATGCTGCTTTTGTTCGTAATGCTTGAAAAGAGAGAATGAGAGGAAGGAGGCCTCAGAGAATCGCAGTACCATCAGCGTTAATGCAGGCACCCTCCATCTGCTGTTGAAAGCTGTGAGGCATGCCAAGGAGGTACTGGTAAAGTAACCCACTACACTGAAAGTTACATATAGCTGTGTTTATGTGTGTGTGCATGTGCATGTAGGTATTCTGTACTTGATAAGAGCTTACACAACTGCTCTGCTTAGTGGAATCATGTCCAGCAAACACAGACCAAATCAAAGGCGGGAAGTCATCAGCTTAAACCACCAGTCAGCGCTTCATAGTTTAAAGCACAGTTTCCATCCAACTGAGTATGTGCATGGGCTGCCGTTAGCTAGGAGTGATGTACACTTCACTGATTCTGGTTTTTCGCCAGGTAATCTCCTGTTTTCTACATGTTCAACCTGTCATTGAGCTTTCCAGCTACTGTATAACTGATGCCATGCTTTGCTCCTCTGGTGTTTGAGATTGAGAAAAAGTGAGAGGAGCTAGATTGATAGGTAAGATTTGTGATTTTATTGGCAGTGTTTCTGTTAGCGAGGGACTAGAGGCAGGAAGACTGAGAAAGAAAGTGTGAAGCTGGGAGGAGAAAGAGTATGGGAATGGAGGTGATGAAGAGAGGGCAAGGAAAAGGACCATTAAATCATCAGTGGTCTTCTCGCACTACCTTAACAGGGCTTCTTTGATTTCTTTTTCTTGCTTTCATGCATGACACAGATTCATAAAGAGGGTGCTGCTAATATATTATGTCATAGGAGAAATGGAAAAACTGTGGAGCAAAGTGTTTCCACAGCTGGCCTCATGCTGGGGCCCGACGAGGTGGATTGTGGCCACACCACAGGATCCACGATCAGTCATTAACTACATGTGCCAATCATACGTTTAGCTTCCTCCTCTGTGCCAATCACAGATCTCCTGCCCTCATTCCTATCTTTTGCTTTTTAACTGAAACTACAAGCAGCCCATATCACACATATGTCTAACTCTCTTTGAAAATACTTGGCAAGATTTTTAAGAACAGGTCTTTATAACTAATGGTACCCACCTAAGGGCTTGCATGGTTGGGGAAGGGGTTTTATAATATCACTTTACTATAATACTCCCTATTTAGCATTTCTAATCAGTATATAACGCTTTATGTATTCTTTATAACACAATGCAATGTAGCTGTAAGCAGATATAAATATATTTTAAGTGTTTATTAATGTAACTTCTCCTATGAAGAAAAACAGTTAATGAACAATTAACACTGTATAACATATCTGCAATCATATTTACTAATATATATATACACATATAGAACCTGTTGACTAGAAAATATATGAAAGTATATCACTATACTTTGAGCCTAATGTATGCAATTCCCTATAGCAGGGCTATTCAATTACAAATTCAGTTGAGCCAGATATTAAAACCAGGAAATGTAGATGGGCCAAACATTTTTTGCAGCCTATTTAAAACCTTCTTTTTAGTTTTTGGTAATGACAAATTTTAAACAAATGTAAGTGAATGTAATAAAAAATAGCGGGCGGACGGAGATGGCGGTAAAATAAACAAATACTTGCCAGTCCAGGCAGGGTTAAACTGACGGTTTTCATTGTCAAATTTACATTTCAGGGTTGACAGAGACATATTTTCAGTAGAGCACTTCTTCACTACTTGTGACTGTCAATAGCCACATGTTTTGAAAAGCTGCTAAGCGTGGTCAGAACTCACATGAGAAAATGCTGATTTGTGAAAGATGTGACTGGCGTTGTCGCTACATCCTTAAACATCCTGCCCAATCGGTACTGCGCATGTGGAACTCTCAACAGAGATGAGAAGGAAGTGAGATGGCTCACTCGTTAGCTACTTCCATACACTGTATATGTAGTTTACTTATCAGATTTATGTAAGCTGGGCCACTCAGATGTTGCTTCTAGGCCGGATTTGGCCCACAGGCTGCCAATTGAATAGGCCTGCCCTGTACGTTCAAACTGTTCACAAGTATGCCTAATCGTTTTTATTATCCGCTTTATGAAAATGATATGACTTCTGCTATATGCTATATGTTTCATAAGGAAATACCACCGAAAGTATGCAAGTCAATTGTAGTAAAAAGAAACCATGTTAACTTTTGGGACCAAACTTGTATAAAACAGAGGCAGCTGCATGCATTAATATTTGAGTCAGCACTAAAGGCTCTGCTCTTTAGCTCTTGTCTAAGTATTTACAAAGTTCTGTTATTGATTGTGAGGAAAGTGCTATCTGCAGAGGCTGGAGCGGAGAAGTCAGAGTGAGTGGTTCAGACCTGAAAGGTCACTGCTGACAAATTAGTTTGTAGATGGGTCAGTGAGAGGGGGTTGTGAGCCCGCAGGAAGTGGTCAGGGGTCAAGTTTGTGCAAACACAAACTCACCGTGTTGCAGCTACTGTCAGGAGCTGTGCTGGCTTCAACTGTGCCTCATGCCACTGTGCCTTGTTTTTAGCCATGCTAGCATCAAAATTTCAGTTTGTCCAATACTTTGGTTTATGTCTAAATAATAATGTCAGACTAAATACTAAACTAATGACATTCCCATCAGCCTTAGCAGTCCTTTCTGTTTGCCTGGAATTAGCAAACAGTAAATGGACTGCTTTTATATAGTGTTTTTCTACCATAATGGACAAAGCACTTCACAAATCAGCATTTTAACATTGTCATTGTGAGTCTGTTGGAATGCTGATGAGTCTTTTTATCGTAAAAAAAATAAAAAAATAAATAAAAAGTGGGTTAACGGCACAGCAATTACCGCATTTACTCTTTACCACACCTGCTTAAAAGAATTCTCTCATCTTATTCATATTACCTTATCCTTACCCTTCATCCTCTTCTTCATTATTATTGAATAACATCATCTAGCTCGACTTTCCTATTCCTGAATAAAAAGTGTTGTAAGTCTTTGCTTGTCTTATTTTGTGAGATTGTAGTACAGTGTGTAAAGTGGGTTGTGCAAAAGAGAAAAATGCTTAAATCTACTGTGCAGGCAGGCAGTGTGCTGATATTTTCTATCACTCCATTACCTCCCTATTGATTGAAGGGCTGGATTTGATGTGTTAATCCGCTCTCCCTGGTGAAAGATTCCTGTCTTTCGAGACACTAAACACACACACACACACACACACACACACACACACACACACACTATCTTGCACTGACTGAAAAAAAGTAATCAGCTGAGAATTCTACTAGGCTTCTCATTCACCTCGCAGTCTTTTGAAAGCCTTTGATCAAGAAGTGCTTAGGTTTCACATAAACGGTTGGATACCTTTCAGAGACCATGCTAAGCACACAGCTACTTGGGGGATTTAGCCTACTTTAATGCCTGTTTTCAGAGCTTCTCTGGGGTATTTGAGCCAACACGTTAGCTGAGGTGCATGGCGAGTTAAGAACTACCACACAAGTAGATATCGCAGAGGCCAACAAATGTATAATTGTCATGAAATATTGGCTAAACCCAAAGGCTCTCCTTTGTTGTTCGACAACAAACCAGTGGCTCTTCAAGTTCTTGGGGATACCAAACCTTCTTTTGTCATTTTTTATTATTTGTTATGGCTCTTTGCATTAAATCATGTGGACCATTGTGTTGTGGAACTAAATGTGTTAAAGTTAAGCATCACAAATGAGATGCTCTGTGTACTCTGTTTCCTAAATAGTATAGTATAATCTGAAATTAAGCAACTTATAGGTATCACACATTATATTCAGTGATGCTGCAGTCGATATTAAGCTTAGTTATCCATCTGCCTTTATTTTCTTGTGATTCGGTGTGTTTATCTGAAAGCTGTAGAGTCCTATGTCCTTGGACAAATATGCCTCATTTCCAGTAACTGTGTCCCATTTCTGTGCCACCTTTCTGACTGATGAGACATCTTTGTTTGGAAACACTCTCCTACTCTCCCAAATCCTGCGACACTGAGTGAAATCAACCATTTTGAAATCTTATCAAATAAACATGTTTGTGAGTCTGTTGCCATCTCCATGTGCTGTACACTTGTGTGTCTCTTTGTCACATAAATATATGAGACATTACAGAATCCCTCTCCGACGTCTGAATTAAGACTTCTTGTTGTTTCTGTTTGAAGCTCTTTGTCTCAGTCTGCATGCAAGTCATTTACTTGCAGATTTATGAATATGTGTCTCTATAATGCGTTGACACTCCCATAGCTAACTGTGATTAGCAAACATGTCTTGCAGGTGCATAAGGCTTGTTATAATTAAAACAAATGCAATTTTCTAGTATACACATTGTTGAGCAAAGTTGCCTGTAGCATTAATGAATGTATTCCTTCTGAGCGTCCCATCTTCTTTGTTTAGTTGAATACTTCTTTTTCTGTTGTTGACATACAGTACTTTGGTCAAAATTGGCTTTCTTTTTTATTTAGCCTACTTAAGTGGAACTCCCTGATTTATTGTTCCTTAGAGGGAATCCCTGCACTTACAGGACGACAGTGTCTGACTTACCTCCTGGCCAAAATGCACTGGTTCCACATTTTCCAGTGGCCAGCGCAGTATTGACAAAAAAGCAACACTCACATGAGAACACCGCCGTCCCCATGAATCAAAGCGCAGAGCAGCAAAAGGTTAAAAGCTCCTGGGGCCTGCAGACACATTTTTCAGGGGGGCGGGTAATAGGATCATGGCTTCCATAACTCCCCAGAACAGCCAATCCTCCCTCGTTTCTGCTCGTTTAGCCTTCAAAGAGAAAGTTTGTGTGTCTGTGACGGCTGGTCAGGGGGTTAAGAGGAAAGTGCATTTTTTTGGTCACAAACTCAATTTCCTTGGTGAGCTGAAGAGGCCATGCTTTAAAACCCAGAGCATAATGCCTGTTTAATTTGTCCCACGTACAGTATCCTCCTGAACCTCTCACTCTGGACTGACAAAGTCCTTCTTGAATAAGCAGCAAAAGAATTCTCCATATCTTGACCCTTTGTAACTATAATAATGACACACTGTATTCTTTCACGCCCTGCGACGAGTTGGCCACTGTCCAGGGTGTGCCCTGCCTAAGGCCCGAAGTCACTGGGATAGGCTCCAGTCACCCGCGACCCCCTAACGGGGACCAAGCGGTAGAAAATGGATGGATGGATGGATGTATTCTTTCATGCTTCTGTGTCATCCTGTCTTTATGTTGTTATCTTAATATGGGAAATGTGTCACCAAAGGAAATGAGGCCAAACAAATTAACCCTGTTTCTTATTATTAGCAACTACCATATGTACCCATATGTTATTTTATTTGACAGTACTTAACAGTTCCCATACATGCTGTGTTTTAGGGTACATGCCCTTATCTGTAATATAAGGTTAAACGTGTCAGAAGAGTGAACCGAAAAAGAACAAAAACACACAACAAAGCCACTGACTAACTAATACTAGCACACCACCAGCCTAGTCACATAAGCATTTTTAACAGTGACATTTTGGTGAAAAATCTGTTCATTTCAAAGGAATCACCGCAATCAGTGGATTTGCTCAGGCAAGAAGAAGTAACAGAGTTGAACTTTGGGGAAGTTTGACATGTGGATTTACACCTATAGTGAGCCGTCTTCAACCATGCTGACCTTTAAAGAAAAAGAAGACCCAAACCAAGGTAAAGGGAGCTACCACATTAGCCTCTTTTAGGTATATAAACTCAGCGTATGTACCGTACAAAAGAGGCATGTAAGTCGTGAGACAGGAGTTGATAGTAAAAATACGCCTATTCAGTATTATTAACTGGTTTTCTGGTCAGCTGCTGGAGCTGGCTAATGGTAGCATGTACCTGATGGGCTAGCATGTTACCACCTATTTTGCGAGGAAGTGCACATTAAATTTGCTGTGCCACCTTCTGGTCTGACCGGGCTCTAACTCTATTGAGTATCAAATATTTAAAAAAAGAGTAAAAGTAGGATAAAAGCACATGGAAGAGGAAGTGAACACAAACCTAGCAGCACCTCTAAAGCTGACTATTTAACATTATGTATCTGTTTGTTTAACCTGTACATGAACAGAAATGTGAAAACAACAATTTGTGATTTTAGGGGGATTCCGTGTCTATTTCTCAGGTTTTTCGTTTGTAACATGTGCTTTGAGTTTGTCATATATAATGTTAGATGCAATGAGTCTGCAGTTTTAGCTTCATCTATCTGTATGACCCTGATGAAGACCTAATGTTGATACACATTGGTTTTAATGTTTTACTCTGGCTCTGTTTTTTTAATTTAGCTTTAGCTTTATATTGGAGAGTTCCCAAGGTTTCTGATCACATCCGAGGATGTAATTTATCAGTAGTTTTTTTAAATATGCCCACTGCATGAGGCTTTGACATTGTGGTAATTTGGGCTAAAAGTAACACTACTCACCTACATGGCCTTTGTATCGTGTACACACCTCTACAATGTGATCAATTATCACCGTGCCTCTGAGGCTACACGCCTGAGTGCCTGAACTGCTTGTCTCATGACTGAGGCAAATACATTTTAGCCGTCATCACCTGAGCGAGGACACTGTCCCTGATAATTAAAAGAGCTCCATTGTCATGCGGCAGAGCTGCTGTTCCGATGCATGCAGAGCTGAGATCAGATGACGATGACAGGGCGAGTGTGGAGCGAAGCCCGGGAGTAGGTGACAAGGGGGCAGGGTCCCTGAGGGTGACCTCGGCCAGGCTTCGCTCACCAGCTGCTGCCTGAAACAGGACACCCGAGCCCCTCTGCTGCCATCCACCTGGATCACTTACCTGACACACATATAGACTATGCTGCATACACACACAGATGCAAATGCCAACGGTATCCCTTTCTTACCGCACAGTGTAGTCATGCACACATTGCTCTCTTTCAAGGAACAAAAATTGCTGTGGAAGTCAAAGTCAAAGCAGTCTCATCTGGAGGCAAATGTTATGGAGTTTTAGACTAGGGCCTTAGGCAGTCTTCAAGGGGGTTTTAGGGTCTGACTGTCTTTGACTCTCCCAATTTTCTATTCAATGCACTCCTTCTCACAGCTAACTACTGTTGGCCTGGGGGCTACATGTACCATGTGCTACCTCCATGACACATGGTGTTGGCAGCCGCTTCTTTTTACCTGCCAGTGATGAGCTTCACCAGGAGGTCATAAGGCATGGAGGTTCATGCTGCCCGGCAAAGCTGATGTTCTTTAATTTTGAATAGGCAGTAGCAGGGTGCAACTAGCTAACTAACTCTAATATTATCATGTAGCAAAATAGAGCAGGTTGTAGCTTAAAATAGAGAAAATGGTTAACGATATGACACAATTAATACAGCAAGTTTCGCTAACTAATATAATTGTTGTTAACTGGCCCAGATAATCAAACTTTGAGTCTGATGTTTCTCCAACACATTTTTCTTTATTGATCAATCTTTTTTTCTGCTATTGTATAATTCAGGAATCTTATACATCAGTAAAATTTCTATTATCGTTTCCCTCAGTGTGGTTTTTGCAGTTGCCATAAAAGTTGAACCATCATCAACTCACATTCCAGCATTAAATAGCCAAGTTTACATTGGAAACAATGGAGGTGGCTGTGGTGGCAACTTCTCGCTGTCTAAAAGTACTTTTACAGAATCAAAGACGACAACCGCCCCAGATTCCCACCAGTGAATACATTGTTATTATTAATAATATTGTTCGCTGGAATGCACAACCAAACTAGAGGTACCACTACTGAGACTCGAACCCCATGTCTCTGTTATAATGGACACAAACTGGTTTTACTTTTTATATATTTTGTGTTACTGTTTGTCTGTAACTCAGTGTTGTTGAGCAGCCAGGATATGCTTGAAAAAGATGTTTTAAATCTCACTGAGGTTTTTCCTTGTTAAATAAAGGTTAAATACCATGTACCAGCATGACCACGAAGCATGCTGAGATCACCATGTTAAGAAATGTCCACAAAGTTTATGACTGTTTTTTAAAGGCCAAGCGGCATTATGGGCAGCAATACATCACACTCAAACATACCTTACAGCAGTCAATGTGTGGCGAAATACTCGACAGCACGTGTAAATGATCCTCCATACAACCTCGCTTATTACTGTGGCATCCCCAGAAACAAATCCATCACCTGATTACAACCAGACCTCTATGGCAACAACACTCCTTTGGAAAAAAGTAACAAACTGCCATACCTGTCATATTTATGAGTGCAAGGGCCCCTGTATGTATCAGCCAGAACTCGTGCATACTTCACACAATGACCCTCATTTGTCAGAGCAAGACAAACCTTAACTAAAAGGCTAAGTTAGGGAGTGGAGACGCCCCCCAAGTTGGGTGGAGTGACAGAATGGGGAGTGACACTAGATAAATACACACACAGTGTTAAATGTCATAAGGTGCTTAGTCTTAACATCCCCACTCCCAAAACAGGTTGAAAAGCAACTGACTAAATCTAATTCAGTTGACCAAAGAGACAAATTCACTGCAGTGAAGGCCAACAGCTCAGATTTCCCATCATCTCCTGTCTATCTTTACATCAATCCCACATGTGCCATGACCTGCTCCACCAAAATATACAGTCTGAGAGGTAATATTGAATCTGTCTGTAACACCTCATACTAGCTCTCCTCTAGCCTAGTTCATCATGTTGGCTCCACAGCTATAGCCTTGGGTGATAAATAATTACTCGTCGGAGCCTTGACTTTTCTTCTGTGGTGTTTGCATGCTGTCCCTTCGCTCAGCACTGTGGCACTCCGACAGCGTCAATTATTAACAAGCTGCTTTTTGTCTCAGTGTGTACTCTCTCTGTGTTTGGAACTTTGTGTTGTTTCTGGGCTCAAAGTGAGCCAAGGTGTAAAGAGGTTGGTGAGTTTTTCAGCAATAATGCAGCCTGTGTGTGTGTGTGTGTGTGTGTGTGTGTGTGTGTGTGTGTGTGTGTGTGTGTGTGTGTGTGTGTGTGTGAGGACCTTTGAGCATGATGGGCCAATGTCTGTAATGAGTGGGAGGTAAACAGAGGCAAGTTCTCATTTATTCATAAGGCAAACATAGACTGTGCAATGAATGGGAATAAGTGTGTCATGATTTATTTAGAGATATTTGTTTCAGGCCACACGGGCTAATGTCCCTCTAAAACAACTAGTGCTCTTTATCCAACTCTGTCCCCCTTTGTCTCTGACTATACTCTTCCTTCTTTACTATCTCAAAATAACAAACAGAGCTATTTGTACTATCTCACCCTTGCTGCCATATTTTAATGCTAATGTACACACTGCTGAGGAATAACTATTGCAAAATGACACAGGAAATCCGTTAACAAAAAGAAAAATGTTACTAGTAATAATTTACAGATTTCCTGTGTCATTCCTCTCAGAGTGTTTACATGTGGAATCCCAGTCATGAGCCTTATGATTATATCAGGATATGTTCAGCTGGAACATAGTTACCAGGTTGTTTATCTCCCTGTATACATCACTCTAACGTTACGCAGGTTTCTGATGGCCTGCATGTTGTGTGAGACTTTTTGACATTCACTTTGGTGTCTGGCTTCCCGGAAACACTGCTGCATTTATAACTCTCCGTTCTCTTTGGCTTCTCTATCTGGTCAACAATAATCTAATTTATACATTGAATTGAATTTACATAAATCATCATTTAATTTATTATTGTTTATTTGAATAACTGCTACAGGACTCAAGTTGAGGACAAACCTGCACACATGGCAGAACAGAAACCTGATGAGGTGGTTATGTTTAACTAGACATTTTCCTTTTCAGTTGATCTGTCAATGTTTTTGACAATATTTTTCCTTTAATCAGTTTATTGTTTAGTTTATAAAATGTGAAAAAATGTTGATCCCATAACCCATTGTAATGTCTTCAAATTGTTAATTTTGTCAGACCAATAGTTAAAAAGAGATATGAAAGATATGATATGAAAGGAATAGACTCGATTCTGGAATAGATTTCTGGAAATGGATTATTATGCACTTATTCTCCTTAAAATCACAAATTGCCGCTAAAATGACAATTTGTGGTTTCTGGGGAGTTATGTGCTGTAACTATTACTTGACATACAACAGATTATCTCTGCAGGTTGCCTGGCAACCTCACTGTGAAGAAAAGGGAAGTCACTGCGCCTGGCTGTTTTTTTGCTAAGAAATAGTTACTGCACATAACTCTCAATAAAACCACAAACGTTTTTACATTTCTGTTTGTGTTCGCTTTGAACTAACAAGATAGATCATGTTTATTAGTGAGCTTTAGAGCTCTTGGTAGGTAGATTTTTTTTTAAACTTTGGACAGAGCTAGGTTAGCTGTTTCCCCCCTTCTTCTAGCTTTTCTGCTAAGCTAATTCGCCTTCTGGCTGTAACTTCATAGTTGGTGTACAGAAATGAGAGTTTTATCTATCTTCTTATCTAACTTGACAAGAAAACGAATGTGTGTATTTCCCAAACCTTCACAAACTATTCCTTTAATTAGTGAGCTTTAGAGCTGTTGGTAGGTAGGATTTTGAACTTTGGACAGATTGCCACTCTATGCTAAGCTAAGCTAATTGCCTCCTGGCTCCAGCTACATACATACAGGTATATGAGTGGTATCGATCTAATCAGCTAACTCTAGGATAGAACAGAAATAAGTGTATTTTTTGAAATGTCGAACTATTCCTTTAATTTGACAATGATACAAACCAAGAAAAGCAGCAAAAATGTACTCTGTGATTTTGTGACTAAAAGGTTCCAGCGCTGAGTGGCAGGGCTGACAGAGCCTTCCACTTATAGGGCAAACTTCTCCTCCCTTGAGGACGTTTGGGCTCTACCCCTCAGACGATCTGGCCTTTTTGTTTAGAGTTCTGTCACCCTGCTTTTCATCCAGGGGAAGGAAAATTTGAGCTTAACATGAACACATCTTTAATCATGTGTCAGGATCAATTATCACCCTTTGAAAAGCAGCAGCTCTTTTGAAGGAGGTTCTCTTAAGGAGAGATGCGTGAAAACTTCGAAGTCAAAACACACATGTCTGGAAAGACTCCTGCTCCCAGACAATCTTAATTGCTAATTTTGTGTGTTGTCTGCTGTACTCCGGGCACAGAAGTGACAGTTCAAAGAGCAGTCCCTCGTTTTATTACTAGCATGCAAACCATTGGTGAAATGCCTTTTCATCACGAACAAACAATTGGTAATTTTCATGAGAATGTCTTTAAACTTAAAACCAATAATTTTGCTGCAGCATAGCTAAACATTTCTTTCTGTACATTTTTTGCAGGCCACAATCTCTCTGTTCTGTCACAATGAGGAAAATCTGCAGTGTGGTTCAGAAATAAAATATAGAAAGGAAAAGCAGAATATGAATCCTCTGCAGAGAATGAGAAAGTCTTTCTTTCCCCATTTGAATCAGTATAACAAAGCAAACCGTAGTTGTTGATGGTTAATGCGTGCTATACTGTGTGTTCAATGTAAATGCATATACGACTGAGTATGAAACACAGGTATCTTGGTTACATCTGGCCATAGTGCACCAGATAACACTCGAAATTCTGCTTTGAAGTTTGAAGATCTCTCTTTAAGATACTGAGTCCATGATAGATAAAGCAAACCTGAAATTGAAAGTGCAACTCAGTCACCCCCTCGGCTGTTTTGATTAAAGCTGTGTGTGGAGCGTGCCTGCCGGAGATATTTGCTCAGACTTGGCCAGGGATTAAGGGCTTCTCTTCTGGGATCCAGAGAAAACAGAGGTCTGATCCCCTCCATGTCCCTCCGCGGGGCACAAGTGGGTGGCGACTGTGTTCATGTGTGGATCCCAGTGGGTCAGCGTGTGTGTGTGCAAGCGATTTCGTATGTATATGAGTGTAAAGCCACGTCTGCATGTATGTATGTATGTAAGTGTGTGTGACTGCACTTGGGGAAAGATGCACAAACGATTATGGGTGTGTGCAAATGCTCTCACTGCTGCCTTCTTCTTCAAAGCAATCGCTCTGATCCCTTCACTTCATCATTTTACACGGCCTGTATGAGGCTCAGGGCACTTCACATGCAAGCACACACACACACACACACGCACACGCACACACACACACACACACACACACACAACCTTGTTTTTCTAAAGCACTGGCAGTTTTTATCGTACAGCCCACCCATCTTTCGCTGCGCTTCTGTAACGTTTGCGTGTGCAAAAACAGGCTCAGAATTGTGTGTATGGAAAGGGGGTCCGGATGAGTGGAGGTTTTGGTGGCTTAGTTAGAGTTAAAGGGGTGTGGGTGCAAGCTAATTGTGCACAGGTGACTCCACACAGGTGCTCCTGCGTCTATACATGTGTGTTTGTGAGGGATAGTGATGCCATATTGATGGAATGAGTAGAAGACGCATAAAAGGGGAAATATAAGAAAGAAAAAGCACATCAAAGAGATTTGCGAGGCTACCAGAAATGCCTGTCTTTCTGCAGACCCACCCTAAAAAAACCCCACCACATGCGGTCAGCTGTTTTTCAATAGACAGACTTCAAGTTCTCCTCAGGTCCATGCCAATGATATTGAGCTGAATGCTCTCTGACAGGGGTGGTCTGTACGCCGTCCCGCAGCAGATGTTGCCGTTCCATTTTCTCTTTCATAGTTAGCTGCCCTTCAGAGAATTGAGCGGGAGGATGAAAACTGTCTCTGTTTATTACTGTGAGGAACCGTCGCTGAAGAGGCCCCGCTGACCCACTCAGGAAGGAATAACAAGCAAATTGAACAAGTCAACAAATGGACATCAGCCCCCCCTTCCCTCTCCCTCGTGCAGGTTGTTAAAGTCACAACATCATCTCAGCACGCTGACGATCAGCATGAATAAGCTTCAGAAATTTGTAGACTTTCAACAGGTTTCCTCCTCTCATCGTGGTTCATCTACTAAGTGCCTGTCAGTGCAATTTTTCAAATCAGTCAGCAGACAGCGAGAGGAAAAGGCCAAGAGATTCCTTTAGCAAAGAAAAACATACAGGTGCAGTGGAGGAGAAAAGAAGAGATGGAGATGGGGGAGAAAAGGACAAGTTTGTTTGGGGAGTAGAGACATCTTTCCAGAAAATGAGAGACTGACAGCTTGTCCTTCAGGCACAAACTGTGATTGATATACTGTATATACACCGTTACATTAAGACTACAGTTATTCTGTACAGTGACAGAGGCATGTTTCCTGTTTCAAGCTTTCAGTTTTACTATAAACCCATCATCAGGAGGAGGTGGAGGCATTATATAGAAGGTGTGGTGCTAATTGCTCAGTAGCGTCTTTCAGGCCTAACCAGTGCTCATTTGTCAGAGTAATCATCAACATATACATACTTATGTATCAGCACTTCAACCGCTTCAGTTTTTCAGGAGCTTTTCAACTACAGTAGTACCATTTTAGAAGGATTTTTATCTATTAATGACAAAATATTCATTAAAGCTGTGCAGACAATGAATGGATTATGCGACTCAAATAAATCGCCCCAGATTAATTTTAGATTTGGATGAATCGAATGAATTAACATTTTGTTTGACTGTCTTGTTTGATCAGAGCCATGATCTGATTTCCCAAATGGTGTTCAAAAGATGCATTATAAACTGTTGTGAGCTTGTTTTAATATTATTGAAGTAGTATGTTACGTATTGTGGCTGTATTAATATTGATGAATTACGCAATCTTTGTTTTTATATGTTTTTCTCTTTTAAGTATGACTATTGATATTTAGCCTATATAGGGAAATTCAGTTCAATTCAATTCAATTTTATTTATATAACGGCAATTCATAACAGAATTTATCTCATTGCACTTTTCCTATAGAGCAGGTCTAGACCGTACTCTTTCATAAGCCATTTTTGGCTTCCAACCTCTCCTGCACAATGTTTAAACTTATTTTTGATATTCTTACTGTCTTTAAAAAATATGTGCAAATAAACTAAACTACACTGTAGGCTGCACTGCTATGTAAATAAAATGGAACTTAGCTGGAAAACAAACAGACCATTTAGTCCATATCAGCCATGTGTAGGTCCATATTCTTTTGTTTCGTCTTGCTTTCTGTTCAAAGTGCAATAGCACAAAGTACAGCTGCCTTTCTCTTTTTTTTGTCAACCTTTTGAGCAAACCTTTCTGTGCTAACACCCATGATGTGACCATACAAACCATACAGGGTGAGCATGAAGTCCTATTTTTGGACATACAGAAAGGGTTATTAAAACGTGTGGTGTGAGTTAACAAAACATACAAGATTAATAACAGTGTCAGTGTCAAGATTATACAAGATTAATAACTTAAGTAATAGAATATCTGAATATTTGCTTTCATTGTTTATTTCAGTATTGTTGTATGTTGTGCATAAATGATCTTCTTTTACATTAAATTATACATTAGCTGGGAGTAACAGCATTTCGAAGCCAAGAGACCCAGGAGTGCTACTCCAACTCTCTTGACATTGTCCCCCAAAAAGCTCATACCTCTGAGTCTTCCTCAGTCTTCAAGCTGCCAAGGAGTGGCCAGCAGACGCAGAATAAGGCTTCCAGATTGCAAGCATCTTTTAAAATCCTCAATACCTCATTTGACACTCTGCCCTGGAGGCTGGATGGAGATAAGCGGGGACAATATGTGAAGGTGTAACAGTGGAGATAGGAAAGGAGCAAGGGAGTGCTCTTATGATTCTGCAGGAAGCTGAGCTTAGATGCGTGAGCAGCACTTTAATGTTCGTTACGAACATTACATGCTCGTTAACGTTGTTACCTATTTCACTGTATATAAATATATAAAGGCAAGTGTAAATAAAATATTTACATATAACATCTTTTATTCAAGGAGTGCCTTAAAAATCCAAACAACAGTCAGAACAGCACAGTTAGATTGGTAACATAATCCCCCCCAAATCTATAGTATATTAAGTTCTTTTCTGATGCTCACTTGATTTTGTGTCTTTTGAGGCACATCTGCTTTCAGAAAGTGGCTCACAATACAAGTAGACAGAAATTAGGAACACAACTCAGCCATTGTTCTCGTGCTCCCTGGGTTTAAAAAGACTTCCACACACATATCGCCTTGAGCCAAGGAAGGCCAGTGACATCAAGTGTATTCAATTCACAAGGAGGCATGTTGAGGAAATTTGAGTCACAGTTTGGGAAGGCCCTTTGGAGGTCTTTTCCTTTCACCAGAGTCGCTGTTGCTTAAATAACAGTGAGTTCAATCTTTGCCTGTAACTTCATTAATTGAAGGTGGATTCGATTCTTTGAAATAACAAACTCACAGCTCTACTACTGAAAGCTTAGTGGAAACAAGTGTTCCCACACTATAGTAAATACATATTAGAATGGTTGACCTGAAATTAAAATGAGGATAACATATTTTTTAGTGTTCAGTATAAAACAAACAAAACTTTAAATGCATGGGGAGCATAATAATAAGAGAGCACTCACTGACAAGTTATTCAAAATACATACATACTGCTCCTGTACTTCTTGAATAAATACATTTCAAAAATACATATATTTTTATCTTTTCATATTCTTTTTGCTAGAAAATGTTAAAATTTGAAAGCAGCTATGTATGTTTAAAATATGGCATTAAATCACTCAGTAACGGCTTTTATCAAAACCCCCTGGACACAATGTGATTTCACCCATCTTCTTAAATAAACACTGCATACTATATTTCTGTGTCACAGCCAAGGACTTCAAACTGAACTCCCCCCCAATAGTTTCTTCAGATAGTGCAGGGAGATATGACTCAAATCCTTCAACAACTCAATATTTTTTTAGAAGAAAATAACTGCATGATTGTGGATTAGAGGCAGCTCTGATGATGAAAAATGTAATGGTGAAATATTGCATATCTGGGGTGCCACTGAGGGGAGACTGGGCCTCTTTCTCTCCTATAACAGCCACATATTGCTTAGGATTAGTGCTGAGGACGCAGTAATAGGAATACTGTTTGGGAAAAAATATAAGATTCTGGGAATAAAGTCGTGATATTTTGAGAAAAAGAAAAAAAAGTGTAAATTTAAATTAAATTAAATAAAAAGTCAGAATTATACCAGAATAAAGTCTCACAGTTACAAGAAAAAAGTCATTATATTACGAGTATGAAGTCATACATTTATGAGAAAACATCAAAATATTATGGGAATAACATTATCATTTTTAAGTGAAAGGTTATATTTTGAGAATATAATAACCAAAATGTTATAATTAGATAGGCTAGATTAGATTAGACGTACATGTTTTAGCATTGCCTGAGTCTCCATAAATATAACTATTTTTGTTTATTAGGTTATTCTGATTTTTCTTAAATTTTTAGACTAAAACGTTTTTGGTAGCGTTAGACTTGTTTCTTGTAACATTATGACTTTTCTTGAAATATCACAACTTTACTATCAAAATCAAAATTTCCCCCCTACATTGGTCCTAATACTCCGTTGCAGTATTTCTGACAGTCCTCAGTGTCACAAAGTCACATTTAGTCATCCCAGCCAAAAAAACGCCCCGTCATCTGGTAGAACTTCATGTTGAAAGGCCTGTAGAAGTCCCGTAGCCTCTGCACCACCTCAGGGTCAATGTTCGGATGGGTCCGCCCTTTGGTTTTGCCCAGGCAGTGGGGCTTGCTGCTGCCCTCTGCCTTCTTGAGGCACGGGAAACCCTTTGTCTGGTTGAAGTAAAAGTGTTTGTCTGTGATGATCCTCTTGAGCCCCAGGAAGTCCTGCACGCGGCCCAGCTCTCCGGCCGGGTCACTGATCAGACGCTCGCCGCTCACAAACAGGATCTGGTCCATGGGGAAGTACTGCAGCCAGTTGTCCAGGTGCTTGGCATAGATGCCGATCTGGATGGCGCTCCACGAGGTGTCGATGAGCCCCGTAGTCCTGTTTTTGAAGGTGAGGCTCTCGAAAGAGGGAATGTCAGGCTTCTTAGACAGTGTCTGTGTGTAGTCCGAGATAGCCCTGGTGACGGGGTCCCTCACTACCACGATCAGCTTGGTGTCCCGGGACATGGCGGATATCCTGGCTGGAGCCTCTCTGGTCACAAAGTAGCTGGGGGTTTTCTCCATGGTGATCTGGCCTTCCAGGGTCTTGGGCATCAACTCCCTGGGAAGAGAAAAATAGGAAAAGGAAAAAAAGGAAGTGAGATATTTGTTTGACCTGCACTCCTGACTGAATGACAGGGAGCAACTGTTACAGTTGTACAACCGCTCTTATTAAAATAAACATTACAAGTGGATGAACTCAGGCTATGTCATCAAAAACTTTGAATCCAACCAATCAAGAATAACATTGGAAACAGTTTGTAGTAGTTTATTTATTTGATCTCTATCAGGTGTCTTTTTCTCCAAGCTCAATTAGCTGCCAAGAGGTGCGACCAAATGTTGATTTGCAGTCTTGGTGCAAGATCGCGCTCTGGATGTAAAGACATTTTTGTGGTGATAGTATGCAGATGGTACCTCAAGTGTTCCTTAATGAAGCCTGAGGGCTAATGAAATCAAGAAGGGGACTCCCCTGGGTCCATTTGAAAGGGGGTATTCTTCACTCTCATATGGTGCGAAAAGAGGAATGTCAGTCTCTGTACCTATACTATGGTAGTGCTGGTTATAAAATATTGATATTTGAGCTGAAAGGCCCTCTCAGCATAACTGATCACCTTCCTATTTCAACATTTCAATTTCTTGGTGAGAAATTAGTGTTTTTCTCCTCATAGAACTGTTCTTGTGGGTTAACATTGTGTTTATTTGAAACATGATTTGGGGTATTGCTCTGTTTGTAGGTTTTATAAACAGTTCCACTTGAGCAATCTGAACACACAGAGTAACTACTGTATAGTCATAGATTGGTATTCTAAATGTGTTCACCTCTATGAAATTAAATCCTAGTGATGAAAGTATACTCATAAGTCCCACCTCAAATATTTACACCAGTAAAGTTCAAATAGGCATGACCTGAGGTTATTGGCAAAATTTCCTGATGTGTGCTTGAGTCCTTTCTGCCATGAACTGACAAAAGGGATGGGAAACAAGCTAATCCATTCGGCCATGCCACCCCGCTTCTCCCACTACTCTTTCTCTGCTTTCCTTCTGCCCAGCTCCCTTCAGGACAGTGACCTTAAGCAAAGCGGGTAAAAGCAGCCCATGAATGATTAACGTGCACACCCTCTACCATTTAGAGCCTCTGCAGAATACAGTTTTAAAATTCACCAAAGTACAGAATGCAGGCGTCAATTATTCATCTGCTTGGCTAGTGCTGCTTAAAGCGAAGACTGGCGCTGACAAAGTGGCCCAGGTTGCTCCCGGGGTAGACGCAGTTTGCCGCCCGTGACAGAACTACTGAGACCCTAAAGGAGGGAGGTCCTCTGAAATTTCTGAAGACTGAAGAGTGCTCAATACTTCAATCTGTTGTTTATAGGACCATGCAGTGGCAAGCACTAGCATGTGTGATCAAAGTACAGCTTCTTCCTACCACCGAGTGTCTTTTTTTGATGTGATGGGCACCGTTTTTCTGCCTTGCAGAAAGAGGCTGGTAAACAATCATGCTCCGTTAAACATACACAGAATGAAATGAGACAAAAGGCACTGAGGCAAGGACAAGCTTTACACAAACAGACCGCATTTCTAAAAGACATCAGCTGTCATAATGAATCTGATGGCTGGTTTCACCAAGCGCTTTCCCACCAACAAGTCCTCCAAATTAAACACCAAATTAAATAGTTTGTAATTGCATTTTCTGATCTGATGGCCCTATCAGCAGGACATCATACAAATCACCATTACAAAAATAAAAGCATTTTCAGATCTAACAGTGCTAGGTTTGGTTAGGTTTAGGCAGAGAAATGACTTTTTGAAGAGTCAGGACTACTGAGGTGACAGCACGAGTGTGTCTTTGCCAGTTTTCCTTATGGTTGTTCCAGCCTTTAAAACAGCTGCCGATTGAGCTCAGCGTATGAAGTGAAATGGATCTAAAAGTCAATACCTTCAGGCCAATGTCAAAACACACCCCTATGTTATGTGGCTGAGTATTCTGAGTGGGTGTTCTTTGTGGGGAACAGATCACGAGGTCAGCACAAGGGGGACATGCAGGAGGTGGTCGATAAGAGCAAGAGCGGCAACACAGCTGCACTGATGTCTCGACATCCGCCTGTAACATTGACCATCACCTGACCTCCAGAGTCCTCTCAGTATCTGCGACCTCTCCTACAGCTGTGTAAAGAGGAACATGGACAAGGCTCCTTTCCTCTCACATTAGCTCTGCCCCATCGCCCCAAGAGTCCAGAGTGAGGCTGTATAATGGTGCTTTAAAACAAACCCAATGCCATCTGGGACTGCAAAGGCTACTAAGCTGACAAGTCAATAATAAAGAACACAGAGACTAATTATTGAT
Source organism: Siniperca chuatsi (assembly GCF_020085105.1). Taxonomy (NCBI): domain Eukaryota; kingdom Metazoa; phylum Chordata; class Actinopteri; order Centrarchiformes; family Sinipercidae; genus Siniperca; species Siniperca chuatsi. The sequence continues at coordinate 6,332,843 of NC_058061.1, forward strand.
AAATGGGGGATCCCAGACGCTAGCATGCAGATAGTCTTCCTGAGCCTCTTCCTGCCTATATTGGCAACATGCTGATTTGGGAACCACCAGACTTCTGAAACAGCCTGTACAGTAGTACCACAGCTTTATGATGCAAAAGAGAACATTATTGTTTTATGAAAAAGAAATGAGCCTGTACTAAAGGAAGCATCCATATTTGATGGCGCGCGTCAAGCTTGTTCTGTGGTTGATGCACTCACAGCGGTGGTGTGTTTATGCTAGGGAATTTTCAGGGTCAGCGAGGTATATGGTATGGTGTGAAACATTAAGACAGCCATGTTTGGAAGTCCAAGGAGGTCATAAAGCACTCGTGTATTCAGGTTGAATTTTATAGTTATTGGGAGAATGGTTCCGGGTTCATCTGTAGAGTGCAGTCATATGAAACAGATACTGGTTAAACGCCATTTTTTTCTGTATCTTAGGCAAATAAAATTTAAACATACATACTACATTACATACTTCATTTTCAAACTTTTCAGCTTTTTCAATCCCCAACCCACGTTGCCTCAAGTTACGTCACTTTAGACAATTTATTAGACTTTGCGCAGCTCCCTCAGGAGCCACAAATGGCTTTATACAACTTTTTTCACATATGGAATAGTACTCCCCATGACCTGTAAATGGACTTTGATATGCAAAAGCGGCTCACTTCCTCTTTAATATAAAGTATGTCAAAAATCACAAGTTCCCAGAGCCCAAGGTGACGTCTTCAAATTGTTAATTTTGTCCGACCAACAGTCCTGTGGGAGAATTTGAGGTTGACTAAGGGGTTTATGGGTGAATATAGAATTTATAACACTTTGACTTAATTATGGTTTCACAAAGGAGGCCCCAGGCCCTGTGATTATGTTGTTTTGGGTTATGGGGCACTAGATGTTTCTATCATAAGATAGAAGTGTCCCAGAAGTCTCTGTTCTTCTTATACTGATAACTTGGGGCAGAGACAGTCTCTTTCTTTGTCTCACCTTTAGATGATGTAACCTGTAAACCACCTGGATCTGGTCTGACTGTCCTTGGGTCTCTTTCGGATCAGGTCTCATTCAAAAATGTATTTATGCACGTCACACTCGGGTAGGTTTTTAGAAAGGGCTCATTTTGGATTGGTTCCAAAGTTTTGGACCTGTGAAGACCTCTAAAGCAAAGCGTTAGATTTGAGGAGTTATCACCAGTAACTTTTTGGCATTTTTGCCAGACAAATTAAATTACTGATTCATTTTCTGTCTACCAACTAATCAATTAAGTGACTAATGCACACTAATGTTATACAAATAAAGAACTTCATTTCTCAACGTTCAAGTTTTAGTTGGGCAAAGGAGTAAGGAACACTTGGTTTTACAGTAAGTGAACCACACTGGGGTATTTCTTTCAGAAGCATGCAGCGCTTTCGAATTAAACTTTATTGGCAGGGTAGGTGATGTAACAGATCACAAACCATCCAAGTGCTTGATATTTACTGCAGTTCCAGATTCTGCTTTGATGTCTTCATCGCACTGCTAAAATACGACTCCCTAAGCACACTGATGCATGAAACACAGGCAGCGGGATCCACTCATGAAACAAGACACACACCAAAACCGAAATAAGAAACACAGCACATGAACCCTGGCCTCCCTTTAAATCAAATACACTGCTTTGGCATGCATTTAAGTAATGGAAAGAAACAAGAAAAAATATTTAGGATGACTAAGAAGTTTAGAACATAACAAACAGCTTGTGTAAATGACAGAACATAACGCATGTTGTAATTGTACGTCATTCCTCTCATATGGAACTAACTAGCTGGAAAAGGATGCCAGGACTTATTCAGGCAGCTCTATTTCCTATTAAAAAACAAATCACAGTAACGTGCAGTACATCACTCAATGCGTCCTTTGTAGGCTCGTCTATAAAGTAACCACTTTGGAATAAAGGGCCTGACGCATCACTGCTTTCGTTTCCCTACTGAACGAATTATACTCGCAAACCAACTCAACTCTGCCCTTATATACAAGCTGTGAGTCATGTCTTCCTAGTATATAAATGCCAAAAAAAGTCTGACTGTGCCATAAGGTCTTATTTATTGCAAATCGGGCGCATGCATAATATGACAACATGACATATGAATTAGGTAGGAGTAAAAAACTAACAAGTGATTAGCTCTGAATGGGCCATTTCCTGGTGTTATCTTGGGCCTTTTAGAAAGGAGCTTGGGTCTGGGCCAATGTCTGTCAATTGACGGGAGTTGTAAAGACATAGAGGCAAGTGGGCATGAGTGCTGTCCACTTCTCCCCCACAAGCCTTTGATTCATTTTTCCTCTTCCAGCAGGGAGCCCTGGCAGGCATAACTACACTCCCACAGTGTTCCCCTGCCACTACCACCAGATAATAATCTTGTAATTGGCTCAATATTTCTGCTGTTTGCAGGCAAAGCAAAGTCCAGCGCCGCTCTTGGTGGCTTGGACTCACCAGATATTTTCCAGGTCAGTGGATGCTAGCGGAGGTCAGAGAGAAAGGAGGAAGGGGGGGGGGGGGTTAGAGTAATGGCTGCTGTGCAGTGAGGGGAAAGCCCACTCCTCTGAGCTCAGAGCTTTACTGCTCTGCCAACCTTGTGCAACAACACAGCCCTTAACCTGCCCTGCGGGCTGAAATCAACGACAGCGCTGTCGCACATAAAGGCACGCAAGAAGAAACATGATGAAATTACTCTGGGATTTCCATGGAAACACTAATGAATGACAAAATGACATGTTTGCTATAAACTGTAATCACATTTTTTAGGGGTGGGCAGTGGGCAGGGATTACAGGTGTGACCTTCCCAGCAGCTCAGTCCCAGTAAGGATAATCCTTCGTTTTATGATCCCGACAGTCTCAGTCCTCCAAGATCAGCCAGCCTGACATTTTTTTCCTCCACTGGATCCTCATGAACTATGTCACCTTTGCCTGCACACCTGCACTTTACAGTTCTAAATCCTCCCCCCTCCTGGACAGCTAAGTACTCCTCCACCATGGCTACACATGATTACTGCCGTCTGAATCTCACAGCTTCCATAACACAATTAAGTATTTTGAGTTTTCTGTTGTTGGCCATTTAAATCCAATCAAATCAGGGACAAACAGTGTGCAGGATTTCATTTCCACCAAAGGCTACTTCTTGTGATTTTCACACATTAGTTCTTCCTCCCTAGTTGAAGATGTGTCAATCATTAAAAATCACCTATTGTTGCCTTGGCTTGTAATGAAAGCTTGCATGCTCTCAGCTCCCTTTGGTTTTGGTACATAAGTAGAGCCTTGTTTTAAAGGAAAAACTCAAACTGAACTCTATTTTTCATTATTGTTCATCATACTGATCTATTCTGACCAAATTCTACATATAACTACATACACTTTGCATGCCTTGGTTCATATGTGGCTAACTGGTCCAATCCCAAAAAACCCCCCAAACAAATCACTTCTTTGATCACTTTGATCTTGATCAAAATCATTTGAGATGATGAAGGTGGGGACATTAATAAAAATAAAAATAGATGGAGTCTTGCTTTGTTAAGAATACAGAACCTAGTTCTTTTATTAATGAAGCAAAAGCACTTTGAGTTAAATAGAAATTATCCAAGGTGGGTTCTTGGAATTAAAGAGTGAAATCAGAGTGGTACATGGGAACTGTAGGGGGTAGGAAGCAATTTTGAGAGACATTATTACAAGATAAGATTACAAGATAAGAGAGTTGTCTATTCTTGGAAAACAACATGGGAGGACAGGGTCTACTGTTTTCCTCTGGGAAATGACATGGTTTTGATAAAGAGTAAGTAGGAAAGGAAAGAAATCCTGCATGACACTGGGGACACATAAGATAACAATGTCACTGTGGATGAAAAACTGAAAAAGTCAGCTTTTAAATAACAGGAAATTCATTGTCAGATTGATGATTAGGTGTGTTTCAAATTAGACAAAAAGGATGTAAATGGGTTTCAAAAGCTTGTGGTGGTTCTGTCTGGGAGGAGAGCAGGAAATTAGACTGGAAATGAAAAAAAGTTAAACCTCAGTGTCATTAATAAAACAACTTTGTTAAAAACGTTCTAGTGATGTTAGAAGACAAAGACAAGTGGGAAACTTTGTGGAAGATAAAGCCTTCTGTCCTCCCTTAGGCCTAGATGGAAGGAAAAACAATAAAGGAAAGTTAATCAACAACACAAGAGTAGATTGGGGAAAAGCAACATTGAAAGTTGTGTTGTCTATTCTCATTTGTCTTAAGATTCAGTCCCATTGGCTATAAGATGGTGAAAGCATTCAAAGACTTTTCTATCCTCAAACACAAGATTTGAAAAATAGTGCTGGCCTGTTGCCATTACAATTAATCTCAGCTGAAATGTATGGCTACACTCGGAAAATGTCTATTTTTTTATATACACTCAAATATTAGAGACCTCATAAATAATGTCTGGAAAGAAAAAATAATCAGACTTATGCGATTTCTTACCGGGTGAACTTGATTATAAATGGAGTACAAGAATAATATTGTATCATACACTGTAGTAAAAACATTTTTTTTCATGAAGTCTTGTATAAATAAATCTCTCTGCTGGACACTCGCCTTACCACTGAGCACTGAGTTTTTCCTCTCTTTTTCTTTGCATACAAGGGCTATGCGATTTAGTAAAAGCTTAGCTTTGCGGTATGTTCTTATAAATTTATCAGCAGTGTTTTTAACAGAATCCTTCTTTTTTCTTTGTTGCTGAGTGTAAGCCCCGATTTATTGCGTAAGGGGGAAAAATAAGCTTTATCTTTAATGGCAACTTGCTTGTGAATTATTCACCCTCTCTAACTGTGGTGGAAGACAGAGGGAGGCAAAGAGGCTGGATTCCAGCCATCTGAAGCCTTTTACACATCAACTAGCAGAGTCCGCTCACTTCCAGATCCAGACAGCATATCAGCAGAGAGGACGGGGGGTGAGGTGTGCAGTGGAGTGAGAGTGATGAGGGACAGAGAAAGAGAGAGAGATTCAGAGAGAGAGATCAAAAATAGAAAGAAGAAAGAAAACAGATACAGTCAGAAATATCCCATTTACAACTGGCATTTTATACGATTATATAATTCTTTCCCAAAGTAGTTTTTAAAGGATAATTCTGACAAGAAACACAAGTGGTCAGATGATCATGCAGATCTTAAACAAACCTCCAAGTCAGCCAAACTTATTTGGAGGAGAAAATGAAGGTGAATGGTAAAATTACTACCCAAACTGTCTGTCCTTGACATCCATCACAGTTTACAAACTGACTTCCTGGTTTAACTTTGACCTACTGTACTTACCGTAGTTGGGCGCACACATTTTTCATGTACAATGAGGGATTATTAATTACAAGTTTTTCCTCCAAATAAAGTTGTTTAGATAGTCTGGCTTGTAAACAAGCTGTCTGATCGCTGTGTTTCTTTGCTGTAGCGATGTCACAGTGTTCTCAGATCTCCGAAATGACTATAGTGAGAAAAATGTTATCATAATCGATGGCCAACTCTACTATAATAACTCTACTAAGTTTTAATAAACCAGAATCTATCTATTTTTTAATCCTTTCGTAAAAAGTCCAAGTCAGTCAAGTCTCTCGGAGGAAGTCACAAGTGGAGTCACAAGTGTTGTTTCAGGCCTGACTAATGCTTACCATGTCCATGGAACTAGTTCTAGTGGTAATACATTTCAATGGAACTTTTACAAATTAAGAAGACTACAGACATGCTAGCAGCTCTGTGAGCTGTACTTAGGCACAGCAGTGCTTTAAGCTAAATGCTAATGTCAGCATACTAACAAGCTCACAATTACAATGCTAACATGCTGATGTTTAACAGGTACAATGTTGACCATGTTCACCATCTTAATTTAGAGTGTTAGCATGCCAACATTTGCTAATTAGTACTAAACAGCTAATTCGTTTTTCAGGTATTTGTCCATAAACCAAAGTATTGAACTAAATTAAAATTGTGACTTGACGATGACACTGATGAAATGTTAGATAATCACCAAAGTTAAATTTCAATTTCATTCAATTCATCCTGAGGGGGACATGAATGTCTGTAAAAAATGTCATGGCAATCCATTCAATAGTTGTTGAGACATTTCACTCAAAACCACAAATGCCAACCTCATGCTGGTGCTAGAGGAAAAGTCAGGAAATCACCAAAATCAGCAGGCTCCATCCTCTGGGGACCATGAATGTCTGTACTAAACTTCATGGTAATTCATCCAGTGGTTGTTGAGATATTTAAGTCTGTAGTGGTAAACCGACCGACCAACCAACCATCAGTGATGTCCCTAGCCAGGATGTTACCGTGGCTAAAAAACAAAGGTTTATGAATTATAAAAATACGTGGCGTCCAATGTGGTTTAGAGAAATAGTTCTATTTTACACCTGCCCGGGTGGTTTGAGCAATTGAATTTAAATCTGTCCACAATGCTGCTTTGTGGCATTAACACCTGGATTTTCATGTGGAAAGGTGCAATTGCATTGACATGTGATCACTCGAGATGCATTTCAGTGGCAGGTGTAAAATGTGGTGAGAGTAAGGCAAGTAAAAGCCTGTGTCCAAATTAGCTGAGACGCGGAACCGATTCTGATTATGGCCTGGAGAGTCTGAAAACCCACACAAACTGAAAGCAAGCCAGCAGAGATGAGGCTATATTTTTTAAACCAAATTACTATAAGACCTAACCACTAAATATAACCCAAACCATAGCTCTGTATTGTATCTAATGTCATCACATAGGGTGTATGTGGGGTGTGGAGTGGACTCTCAGACACAGCGCTCACATTACTTTTTCATATTTCTCTGACCCACTTGTTCAGAGTTACATGGAGTTTCAGACAGAGCATGTGGAGATGGCACTTCAATGGGATCGGCTTTGATAACAGCTTAATGCTATTTTTCTTTTTGCCAAGTCAGTTTTTAGGGTCTCAACAGCTTGTGGGAGATAAGACACTTAAACTAGGGTTTAATACCAAAGCTCATTTTCAAGGTATTGTGTTTCTTCAATGTGCACTTATATACTGAAGGTGGCTTCATTAGGAAATTTCAAGTGGTCTTTATATAGCCCTCCTTATCCTTTCTCTATAGTTTCTAGTACTGAAATAATCTGAGGAAAAAAAATATTCACAGAGAACCACTCGCCTCAAACGGGAACCATTTCAATGGGTACTTAAATTCTACATTTAAGCCTGATTTGAATACAAAAAAATAAAAAAGCCCTGTGTCAAATGCATGAGAGCAAAATTAAATGTGAATTTGTTCAGAGCCAAATGGAAGGCTTTGAGGGGACTGCTCTGCGATAATTACCCATGACAAAAGGCTAGGGCTTTTGTCTTTGGGACCATTACCATGGTGATTTTCAAGCTGCTGAAACATTCAATATAAACATTTCAGTCTGGTGAATATGCCACATAGACTGTCACTAAAAAAGATATCTGTTATGAGCCACATTTCTGCTGGCACAGATCTGCGCCTCCACTGCTGCTGCTGCTGTTGTTGTTGAGAGAAGAAGCAACTCAAATATTAGAGCTCAGAAAAAGACAAACGCTTGTGATTTAAAAAATATAAAGGCTAAAGTCTGATAACTAAAGCCCAGTTTCAGATCCTTCTACGAACACAAAATGATGGGCTGGCAAAAAGACTATCCCTCCCCCCCTCCTCTCTTTGTAGACTGAGAGACACCGGAACGAGCAGTCCTGAACATTTCTCCTCAGCTCAGTGTGGTGATATTGATTTCACCAGCAAATGCTTAAACCATTTGACATTTTCTCTTTTTATTGGAGTGAAAACTCCCAAATGTTCAGCCTATTGTGTACGTTAGTGTACTGTACTTTCATTTTTCTCCTTAAGGGATTGTCAATCCAGGAACAGCTCCACAAGGACATGATGGTGTTTTTTAGAGGTTCTCTTCTATTCCCCTGTCTTGTTTATGAGGAAGAGAAAGCTGTCTGCACTGCCACATTCCTTAGCTCTTCCTCTATGATCTAATATGTATTCTGATAGGCAGCTTATTAAATACAGTCTTGTAAAATCAGAGATGAAGATTTCATTATAGTTATCAGTGCAAGGAAAGGTGAGCAGATTCAAGAAGACGTCTTATATACACAGAAAGCATTTGGTCATTAAACTCTTGGAAACATTCTTAAATGCTACTGTTCTCTAGTGTGTTAAAAGTATGGCCACAACTAGGAAATGCATCTAGTGCACCAATACAAGACAGTATTTATCATGCAGCAACATGTATGTCTCTTGTATTCTTAAGTTAAAACCTGTGTAATTAATTTTGTCAGTGTAGAATATGTCCTTATCAGGCTTTGCTCCATTAACCTATCCTGCAATAAACACCTCGAGACAGTGGGGCAGTGATAAATCACAGCTTATTTCAAACTCAAATGAACAATCAACAATTCTGAGCCACTTTTTTTCCTGAGCAATTTAGTTTTTGCTTGCATCTGTTTTGCATTATACTGTAAGAGGCATAGCAGTAGGACTTGCTATGGCTTGTGTTTCACCAGAACGGTCGACTAGCATCTAGCAGGGAGCTCCTGTAAAAATTAGTGACTTAGCGTCATGGTTACCTCAAGGGAGGATCATTTAAGAAGTTTTCCCAGTTGTGTACCATTGACAGTAAAGATAAGGCTGCAACTATTCTATTTTCTTTCGTCAGAAAAATTCCACGAAAAGAGCAAAACCAACAACATGTTAGTCTGTCTCTCAATACTTTGACCTCCAAATCCTGTCTGTCAGCCCCAAGCCCATTGGTTCCTATTGAAGACGTAATATGTGAAAGTCCCATTACAGTCAGTCACAAATATAGTCAGTCAAAAAGGCTCTGTAATTTCCTAAAAACAGCTGGGCACTGTAGTGTTTTGCGAAAGTTACTCAAACAGGAGGAAACAGTGGATTTCTTGGGGACTATTTCTGCGGTGGATTAATATCCATTTGGCGCTCTAGTGAGTATTTATTGCAGCAGGATGGTGTATGTGGGATTGCTTCCAGATAAACTACAGTCCCTGTGTTCATCGCAATCAAGGAACATGTCACCCAGTGTAATGGCGTGGCTCGTAGATGTTTTAAACAACAATGGAGCTCTATAGAACAAAGGAATAAGGTATGTCAGGCTTTGGCTACATAGACAATACTTTTTAGTAGGATCAATTTATTGTTGGTTTTGGGCTTTTCCTGGAATTTGTTGACAATAAGAAAAACAGAGAATTTTTCTAGCCTTATTTTTTAACCAGAGGTGAAGACAGAGGTTAATCTCTAGAAAACAAAAAAAAAAGAGCGATTTGGGGATTCAATCCAGGGGAGTGAGAAAAGGAAGGACTTGGAACAAATGAGGAAGAGCTGTGTTTGTGTGGTTGCTGCTACATTATAAATTAGACTGTGTTTATCACATCACTTTAACCACACAATGCACATTTCCACAAGATGAAAAGCTTGTGGAGATGATGTCATGTGCATCCTCAAAACCAAATCTTAAGAACGTCTGCTGTAATCTTCAATGCACTGATAATAATACAGTGGCATAACTGCATTCAAAATCACAATGTCACAATTAAAGTAAGAACTTGACAGGTTGAAAGCCCAAGTCTGAGTCTCCTGGCACACTTCTGATAGCTCTGACTGTAAACCGCCTGGGATTTTCTAAAATAGAACAACTTGTGAAAAGGAGTCATTGTCCTGTTCAAATTTAAGCATATAGACAAGCCAAAATTAGTCAGGTAGTATCTTAGCCAACAGAGCTGGAGTAGACGGGCTGGCACATCTTCTCACTGTGAACTCGGAACATCATTGTATTTTACTCTCAGACATTGCGGACTACCTCACAGCAGCGAGCCGGTGTCAGGTTCAGCTGCCATCATGCTGAATTGCATTACAGTTTTTACTTTCTTACAGTACTTTGTCTCAGGACCTATAGGCAGCAGAGGGCAAGAGGCAGTAAAACATCATTTCCATATGAAATTTGATAGCTGTAACATAATGAAAGCTAAATATTTGACTGTTAACTTTAACCAGTTTTAGGAGCACATGAAGTCAGGAGTCTAAGCTTACCTATCTGAACAAAGAGTTAACAAGATGGCAAAACAGTCCTGCACATATTCAATACATACTAAACCTGAGAGCTCAAGTTTCTGCTTTGACTGAGTAAAAAGGGAAAGCAAGGAGAGGCAGATAGACAGTGTGAGATATTTGGAGAGTGGAGTGCAGAGAAGGCTGGGGATAAGAGTTAAGCGTCAGGCGGACAGCAGTATCGGGGAGTGTAAAAGTGATTACACTGTCTCCATACTCTCTTCCTCTCTGTCTACTGCCTTTTCCTTTTTCATTTTCTCCCTCCTCCCTCCATCCTTCTACTCCCAGGCTCAGAATACAAAGCGCCTGGCACCATCACATCGCTTTCCTCATCTTTGTGCCAAGCCACAGCAGAGCACACCAGCGAGCTTGCACCCTCTACGCCGTCCTGCCACCACAGAAGAAGAAGAGAGAGGCAGAGATTAGCATGTATGAATGCTCCCTCTTATCGCTTCTTTTGACATAAACTCATTACAAACAGGCTTGCTCAATCTCCCTGGGTTTTTTTTTTCCAGATTGTAGTGCCAGAGAGACACAGACAGAGGCAGATGAAGATTATGTTCCTTTACTCACATGTAGGAGCTTAAAATATCTGATAAGATTTCTTTTTTTTTTTTTTTTACTTCTCCTTAAACATCCTGGAGAATAAATAATGAGCTTGGTAATAACAAGTTACCAAAATGATTTATGCTCACCGGGGATGAGAATGAATGCAGTTCGAAAAGGCAGGCAGGGAGGAGCCGGGGTTAAAGACATGGTCGAATGCGTGATTTCCATTTTGCGTCCCTTGCATTATCCATTAAATAAATAGCCCGGGGAAAATGGAACTTCGTGCAGCTCGTTTCTGTTGAGGCAGCAGTGCCGTGCATAATGAACAGGTGATGTTTAGGTGTGTGAGATCGGCATGCTATCAGCACCAGTTGCACAAGCTCATAGTGATTGCAAGTAGTGCCAGTGAGGTGGGGCGGGATGGAGAACAGGTCGTCTGAAAAAAAAGGTGAAAAATTACCCACTGCAGAATGTCACAGGGGCTAAAACGACACAGAATGGCTAAAGCGGAGCCAGCAGTTGCCTGGGGCTGGGCTGTGACCCAGAATTCAACAGACCCCCAGTGAGAAACCAGGAGGCCCCATCACGGCTGAGCTAAACTGGCCGCGCAACAGAAAAACACCTCCTTTTCCTCCCCAGACAGCAGAGAGGTAACCTCATCTGGGAAGCTGGATTGAGGGTGCAAGATAATATGAAGTGTAACGGAGAACTGCTGCATCTGAGGAGCCGCTGACAACGTGCTAATGTTTTAGCCTGTCAGCTCTCTGTGAGCAAAGACGGATGGTTTTAGAAATAGAATGTAATTACAGGGCAGAACCTCATTGTCGGGGTTAGGACAATGCGTATAGTGTAGTGGAGGTTTCTTTTTTCTCCCTGCTAAAAAAGGCGCTCTGCTGGAACTGGAAAATGAGTTGGACACAAAACTGACACAAACCACCAACGCAAATCATGTGTCTTTTTAAAATAATTTGAAACATAAGATTTAGTTCATTCACCATATTATACCATATATAAGTATTCTCTTTGCGCTATCCCTCTGTGCAGGTACCCAGACCAACCAGTAAGAACTGCTGGTGTAGCCACAAGGCTGTGATACCTCACTGGCTTCCCACCCGAAAACTCCTGCCCCAAATGTCTTCATTTTGATATTATGGTGTGTTTAACTATGCAATAAATCAATATTATTGTATGTCAACTTTCTAGGGCTGCAACTAATGATTATTTTCATTAACCATTAATTATTTTCTCAATTAATCCTTTGAACTATGAAATTTCAGAAAATAGTGAAAAATAAAATCTCCTAAAGCCCAGGTTGATGTCTTCAAATAGTTTGCTTATCCAGAAACTAAATCATGTCTTACATGACATGCATCTGCTCTCAAACCACTCTTAACCACTCATAGTTTTTGTTTAACACATATTAAGAGTTTGGTCTCATGCATAGAATACAGTTCAATTTTTTTATATGTGATTTTGCATACATTAGCCATATCTTGATATATATTGATATCAGAAAATATCCTAATTAACCGGATTAATTAGGATATTTCGCTCAGCCCTGATTGTGAGAGAGAGAAACCATGACACACAGTAACACCACGGTTTTACATAGTATCCAGATGAATTGGGTTTTTTTTTTGAAGAACTATAGTGAAGAACTCAGTTTAATACTTTACCTCCAGTGTTCAAATAGTTGGAGCTGAGCTAAAAGACTGACTGAAAGGCTCTTACACTTGAACAGCTATAGATTAACAGTTATCTCCATGAGGGATGTTGCACACAATCTTTTATGAGCAGGTCTGTGGTGTATTTATGTACGGCATTACAGAGGCATGGCCTGTGCAGCTGTTTGCCTGTATCAGTCCAATAACAAATGTTCTAATTCTCGCCAAAGCCCGTCTGACTCTTAAGCCAGCACCATACACCGATCTCGTGTGAGCAGGTGATTGCATGTAGGCAGTTCCCTAGCACGTTGCCACAGAGATGGTAAATGAGGTATTCAAGGGGGAGGGGACAGAGGCTTGATGATTCATGTTATCAATCAGAGGGATATTTTTCAATATTTCACGTTGATGTAATCGTCCTAAAAACACATTAACATTGAGGGAGTACTCCGCAGAGAGATAATGGCTGGATATTTACGCCGTTATTGAGTCAAACTCTGCCAGGCTTGAATGACGGATGTGCCTTACATACATAGTGAGGCCGTGGCGGAATGAATACGGTCAGTCCAAATCACAATTAGAAAATAAATAAATAGGGTGTAAAGACAATGATGAGGCGGGGCTGGGTGTGCACGATCATTCAAGAAAACACATTTACGAAGAAAAGAAGCAAACCAAATCGAAATGCATATTAGTGCTATTCATATTCATGACAGTTGAATGGAGGCCATTATGAACCACTTTCAATCACATTTGCATTTACATTACGTGCCTGTAATGCAATAGTAAACCTATAGAATAAATGGCGGTGAAGCAAAAGTAAAATGTACTGCAAACAGCTAGCATGGGTTTAACACAGTACTTGCTCCTGTGAATACCTGTATATGTGTGTAAAAAATGTATCATAAATTTACAGTGTGTGGTCGTTTGTCTGCGAAAGTCTGTTATGTTGAGTGCAAACATATGTTTGTAATGGTATGTGTTCTTGAGTGTGTCTGTCTGCATGTGCGTGTTTGTACGTTTACCTAGAGACTCAAAAGAGCACTTCTAAAAGGCCATTTTTGCTATAATGTGCATCCAAGAGTTCATCAGGGAGAGCTAGAAACGCGCACTGGTACTCCAGAAGTAAAAGCTTTGTGGGTGAGGGGGAAATCCCTCCTGCTGGATTTATGCCTTGCCGACCCTGTTTAAAAACCAGTTGGATACAAGAAAGAGAGAAGAAACATAAGAGCAAAAATAGGGCAGTGAAAGAGAATATTCACTGCTGCTGCTGCTGGGCTGAGTGGAAAATAATATGATGTAATAAATGGTATGTCAGAACCAGACCTGCCCACGACAGCCACTGAGTCTGTGCATGCATGTGTGAGTCTGTACATGTACATGCATATGTGCATTCCAGTGCATGTGTGTGTGTGTGTTAAAAGCCTCTCCATTAGCACTCACATAACATTTGGTAGAGCAAACAAAGCACAGAATCATCAATGAGGACCACTACAGCTGAGGTGATAGTGGGGCGAACCCTTGACAATATGAGCCTAATTACACACAGTTGTCTCAGAAGGGCCATAAATCAATGCTTGTGGTGAATCCTAAACAACAAAATCAATACAGTTGCATCTCAATGGCCATAATGAGAATCTGGTTGAAGGCAAGGATTTTAAATCAGCCACATATTGGCTCATTCCAGTGAGCTAAAGCTCAGCAAGGTGTGAAACGCATGTTAAATTACAGTATGATGATTAAAACAAAACAGTGTTCTGACATTTTGAATGTGTAATTCTAACAAGATGCAGTTTTGTGATCAAAGTAAAATGGCACAACATTCCATTGTGATTAATAGAGTAATAATTAAAACCTTTTTCTTGCTACTGTCTATTGTGATAGGGAGTGGTTATTAATGGTGCAAGGGCTGAGCCAGACAGAGAGTCAATGTGAAGAAAAGCGTGACTCCACATGTGTAGGAGCAACATGTAAACCGGTGGGGGCCCTGAACTCTCATTTGTGTTAATCAAACTTCTCTAAATTGTTTGTATAATGAAATTATGGCTGTCAGGGAGGCCTGTGGGACATCAATTAAGCAGATAAGCAAATGAAAATAAATCACTTTTTATCAAATGTGCGGTCGCCCGCCTGTGTGTCCGGTAAACACAGGAAAAACAGGAAGTGATTTTGTTCAGAGATTTGAGGGTCCATAAATCCCAGTGACAAGCAAGCAATCGCGATCACCGCTCTATTCGTAGAGCCATGGGAAACAGTGGGAGGACAACAAAAACATGACTTCCTCTTTAGAAGGCATAATCATTTTTAAGTAATGATACAGTGTTCATTTTGGCACCTGATATTTATTTAGTTTTGTTCATAGTCTTTTGACAAAAATGAATATTAGTTTTTGTCAAATTTGAGTAATTTCACTTTTCGTTTTGGTCTATTTTTAGTCAACAAAAATTAAAGACATTTTAATCAGTGAATTTAAAATTTCTATGTGTTCTAAGCAGTCTGAAGCTACAGCTGTCACCATCTTTGATTTACATTTACCATGGTTACAGGTATATTTTTGACTATTGCAATGTTAGCATAAAAAGAAATGTTTTACCTGTTAATATCAGACTGTAATAGTTCACATAAACACACAGTGTCCATGTCAGTCCCTGCATTAATAGAATCACTCTCCCTTGTAAATACACTTGTCATTCACCAACTCTGGCTGTTTGAACATAGCAGTCACTCACTCATGCTCACTTGGCATTACTGCAGCAACCTGTGCTGTTCATTGCAGAGAGCAGCATGCTCACTCAGACGCTGTATTACCTCACTTGTTGACTAAAACACTTTTCACTGTCTGGGCTTAGCGTAAGACGAGCAGCTAAAATGACGGCGACGCAGTAAAATTGTTTTAGCAAACATCTAGAAGAACATTTAGTTCTGTTTACTAATCAGGAGGATACAATGTGTGATTCCACAGATGCATGCAGGTCAATAAAAATGCATTAATTAATATGTCAATTTGTCTTTCACGTAATTGTTTAGCTTTTTTTTGTCAAATTTGAGTACATTTCATCATTTTTCTTAAGTAGTTTTTGTGCATTTTATGACTTTATCACAGACAGAAGTAAGATGAAGGAATGTGGGAAAGAGAGAGCTGCAACAAATGTCCCTGGCTGGACTCGAACCAGGGCCATTGCTGTTCATGGCCAGCATGTGCCCAATAGTTTTTATTTTCAAAGGTTACTTTTAATTTAGCTTTAGTCTCATTTTTGTTAAAGGTTGTCAACTAATAATTTTTGTCATAGTTTTCATTGACAAAATGAACACTGTAATGATACTGTAATGAACATTTAAGGGAAATATGAACAGTTTCTTCATTTGAATGGGTCCCTACAAGATGAAAGTATTACTACTGGTATTACTACTATTACTATGTCAGAAAAGTGATCATGAAGCACTACATGAATATGCTGGAAACAAGATTTGGTGGTCAAATATGTACACCAAGTAGTGGGACTCTGGGCTGTGCAAGTGCCACATGGGAGAGCCACAATGAGGCAAGGCTGTGCCGTTAATGGATGTGATCACAGCTTCCTGGTGAATAATGCAGCCCTGCTAATTGGCAGGATTAATAATTGATGGGGGCGTGTTTGAGGAGGCAGTGGTGGGAGCTGCAATGGATAAAGAATATACAACTGTCTTGTTAGAGGAGACTTTGAATGCTATATCTTGTGAATCTGTCTATGCTGGTGGTTGGCTCTAAATAACCCGCTTCCTCCTCCTATTGATGATATGGCTGTAGGGGAGGATGTGACTGTGTGAGAAGAAGATGTCAGAATAAACAATCGCCCTGACAACATAATGACATAATGAGCCCTGGCCCCACCACATATTTGACGGTTAAAATGACTTGGGCTCATGTCAAGTCCCACAGGCTCCACAATGTTGTTACACCCTTAGTCCAAACTGACTGTAGCTGACCCAGAACTAGCCAGCTGCGTAAATACAAATGACTGCAATAATGCAGAAATGAAACATAAGGTATTGATATAACAGGGTCAGTTTTTACAAATGCTTGGCTGGATTGGATCTGGAGCTTGGTGATCCAGCTCGAACTCAGTGACAGGAACTAATGGTGTTGGTCGAGGGAGGGGGCAGAACACAAGCTGGTGAGAAGAAATAGGTGTGGCAAAAGAATAGGACATAGGAGGGTAGGAAAAATAGATTTTACTGTAAACTTGATTTATCCATTGTTCTCAACGTATCCAGTTTCCAGAGGATGCATAAAACCAACCCATAAAGAAGTCCTGTCTTCCTGTCTGTTCGGGTCAACACCTTCAAACCACTCTCGTGGTAATACAGGACACAATAGGATCAATATCTCCGGGTGTGTTCAAAGGATTTGTGACAATCCAAAATCATTTGTTAAAGAATTTATTAATTTATACGTTATATATCGTTTGTGTAATCCGTACAAAAAGTGATGGAGTAAGACTCAAGGAAGTCATTGCGCTCTATCAAGAAACAGTCAAGCACAATATCCTCTGTAAAACCCCAAATTGTCATTTTTACACTTTTGTATTTGTGAGTATTTAACAGATGAGATAAAATGTGTTAATTAGTGAGCTTTAGAGGAGGCAGATTTTGTTACCTTTGGACAGAGCTGGGCCAGCTGTTATCCCACGATTCCAGTCTTTGTGCTAAGCTAAGCTAATCAGCTGCTGGCTGTAAGCGTATTTCACAAAATGTAGGACTACTCCTAAGAATTGACATTTTCTTCACAGATGATTATATCACTTTATTGTGCGAATG
Source organism: Siniperca chuatsi (assembly GCF_020085105.1). Lineage (NCBI taxonomy): Eukaryota > Metazoa > Chordata > Actinopteri > Centrarchiformes > Sinipercidae > Siniperca > Siniperca chuatsi. The sequence continues at coordinate 6,349,954 of NC_058061.1, forward strand.
TGTCTTCTGAACCGCAGTGAAAGCTTCTCCCAGTTTTTGCATCCCTAATTTACCCTGTATGATTCTTCTCTCATACTAGTCATAACTGAGGAAATCTGTTCCCTGCTGCTCTTATTAACATGCAAATCCTCATCTTTAGGAGAAAGCATAATAATAAAAAAAGGAAGCCTATTTGTGCAACTCCAGAGCACTGAGGATCTTCCTTCCTACTTCTATTAGCTGGACATGTTCCTTTGACAGTAATCTCCCTCCTGTCTAATGTACAGTCAGACCTAGTTACAGTAGCAATTACTAGTGTTCAGGTTAAGATTAATTGAATTAATGGGTGGCATCCTTGCACTCCTCCGTGGGCATATCAATCACGGCCTGTGCACTACACAGACACTTTATCACCCTCTTCCATCTTTATGTAAAAAGACGCAGGCTGTGCTGTTGCACTCCATCTATCAATAAACGGGTCTGGGGTGGCAAACTCTTTAATCAAGCAGCCTAACATTCGGGGGTAGTTAGTAAAAGCTGTGCACCATCTTTTTAAATAAATTAAAAATAAAGCAGCTGGGACTGTAACGACTCTTGTTTGGCTATTACTATGAAAGAGAGGGTAAATCTGCACTCTCACTCATAGAATATTTGTGATAAATATTAATTGATAATTTGTAAAGCGAAATCCAGCTATAGTGTACTGTGAATGGTTCTTTTATGCTATGCAACCTTTCACATTTAAATACAATAGACTTACTTTATACAAAGCATTTGTTTGAACAGCTGGATTTCTACTTGAGGAACCAGGTAGCTTTTCAAAACCGCACATGCAATGGATCTGCAGCGCTTCTGTTTGAATAAAATAGCTCTCAAGGCAGATTAAATGCCACTCTGTCATTCTCTCTCCATTCACCACCTCCATTATTAGCTATTTTAAAAATTGTGCAGGATTTCTGGTCATGGTGTATAGTACTGCCAAACCCCAATCTTCAGCAGGTTTTATTTCCCTCATCACTACCATGCGACTCTTTGTTCGTCATCTAGCAGGAGTATAGAGAATACACTGGATGTAGAAGTGCTGAAAGCTTGAAAATAACATCTGAAGGAAATAATATGTTGGCCTCTTTGTCGGCCATGCCAAAAAAATGCCAATCCCTCATTTCAGATGGTCTCCAAGAACCACACACACACACACACACACACACACACACACACACACACACACACACTCAAGCTTAGCTACAGTATAATTCTGTGTTTTGCATGGAGACAGAGGTTGGGCAGTCAAATAGAGGTTGTGCCTGAGGTGCCGTCTGGCATAGACTGCCCATGTCTGTAGTTCCAACTCTGCCAAGGCGACTGGCACTGGCCATGCCCTGATGGAGCTAGACAAAAAGGATGATTGGTGCCATCCTATCACCACACAGGCAGCTGCAGATAGCACGCATGGCAAGTGTGTCAGAGTCCATGCCTTTAAGCAGAGAAGGAAACAATCCCATGTTTGGCAAGTAAGCCTAAAAAAGACCCTTGAAAAGAGTAAAAGACTTTCATGCTGAGTGAACGGAAGTAAAGGGCTGGAAAGATGAACCTCCAACTTTCTTGAGTAGTAAACACTTAAATGTTTTTTTTTTAAATTACAGTGAATTGAAATACAGGACAGAGATGTGTGTCAGAAAAAAATGAATATGTGGCAAAAGTATTTTAAAGAAAACACTATGGTTGGAACGGAAAATGGAGGACCCAAGAGGAGAGGGCTTCCTTCTTTTTATTGGTTCCCAGGCTTTCCATAGCTCTGGTTCTCCCTCTTTTTCTGTCTGTCTCTGTCTTTTTCTCTCTGGTGGAAAATATGGAGGGCTCCCTGTCCTGTGATAAAGCTGTTGCCTCTGAGATGGGAAAGAGAGATCCATCACACTGAGGCATTGGCTTACCCTGCCAATCCGCACTACTGAGGGCTGTAACGCGTACATGCTCCATCCATACATCATTTACCAAGTCCTTCCGAGCCTAAATAACATGGGTTTGGCTGCACGTTTCTGAAATCCTAAAGCACTCTGGCAAATCCTCTGAAAGTCATGATATGCATGAATTCTGGAGGTTGTTTTGCGGTTTGTTTGGTTCGCTTCTATGAAGAGAGCTGAAACAGTGTAGTCTAAAGCCCCTTGACTCTCCAGTGCCAAATGATAGGGTTACAGTCTCTCTTTGTTTGTGGAAGGATAACACTTAACTTCCATCAACCTTGGACTGCCAAGAAGAACAAACTAAAACATAGAGGAACAGAAATATAGTACAGGAAGAAAATTGCAAACATGATTCTTTCTTTTTTTGCTTGTAAAGTGCCTGAAGGCAGAACTGCTGTGATGTTAGAAAACATTACCTGGCAGGTTTTCGTGGAGTTCAAGGAAAATAAACATCACTGACATTCATGGGCATTGCTTGAAAACCACTAAACCAGTAAAGGGCCTCAGGTATATCACCTGAAAATAGAACACCGAGCTGCAGACCTAAAACTAATGTCTTGAAAAAGTCAAACATCTCAACTTCGGAAATGATAAGACGATAGAAACGATTACAGTGCATCGTAGCTTTACAGAGCAATGTATTTTGTACAGTCAAGCACAATAAAAAAGTGACCTCAAGTACTCCTTTTGAAATATGAATCCCTGAATAAATGTTTCATAATATATGGGCTAATACCTCATAAAAAGACCAACAGCTGCTAAGCTGAATGGGCCCGAGATACGACGGGGTCAAACAGGTTGCTGACTAGTGTACACAGAAACCCAAATGTGAATAAACAACAGAATCCTAGAAACAATGTAACCTGATCTTAATGTTACAGTACCATCTGCTGACATTGTGAACTCTGAGGGTGGCACATTCTGCGGCAGCAATCACACTCCCTTTTTGCACATGTTCCAAAGCTCCTGGAGTTCCTGATTCCTGAGGCCTGAAATATCTGTATGAGTAACCAGTTAGCGTCCTTCATCTTGCTAGGTTTCGAGAATTCAACAAACCGCTCTTATTTTAGGTGTGTCAGGTGAATACATCAGGTGTGAGCGTTTGGTGGAGATCCAGGTGGTGTCTGCAGAGCACCCTGCACCTGCTGCCTGTCCTCACTCACCCATCGGGGGGTAGATTCCCAGGATGCCAGAGGGCAGCTGCTGACAGGCTCTACTTTGGATAGTCCCCTTGCTTCTATCTACCTCCCCTACATGGGGCCTCCTAGGGTCAGCTGCTAAGGGCATGCAAAGATGTCGGTGGGGGTGGCGGAGGTCAAGGAGTTGGCAAGGAGGGGGGACTACAGTCATGGGTGGGTTGCATGCCTTCAGCAGGAGGTGAGCGTCCCAGTTTTACAATTATACTCCCCGATAATCACTTTCACAATCCAAAGGCAGCTCAGAGCTCATGCTCAGGAGGTCTCTGGTGATCACGTTACGTCCGCTGTGTGTGTGCCCTCTACAGCCCCTACCATGACCCCTCCACCCACCTCTGCCAGTCCTCTCTACTCCACCTGCCATCCGCAAACCTGCTCCCATGTTAGCAGATGTAGTTGTGCTCCTGAAAAAATTAGCCACTTAATACCTAATTCTGTAAAAAAACAAACAAAAAAAAACTCTGTTAAAATGCTTTTTTATATCACTGGGTATACTATTTAATTATCATTTAATGACATGCATTTTAGTTAACTTTTATAATGAAATTCCACCCTTCTCTTTTGTGCAGGTTTTATATACTGGGAATCTCCTCCCATTATATTAAAATAAGTTCCATTCCAACATCCTGTTTCATGATGAAACTACATTAGAAAATTACCATCCACAGGCACTTCTAGGGACCTTTTAAGAATGTTTCATTTCTGCTTAGTATTTTCCAATGTAGTATCAAAACAGACTAAATCAATCAAGGGATCAATTAGAGGAAATGGGTTAAATCTGTTTTAAACATCTTGACTGTGCCTTGGAGAAATGCTAAAACAAATGGTTCCTTTCCTCACTAAAGAGGCCACGGAGATACTTTTAAGGGTTTGCACACACATAACAACAGCAGAAAAATGATGTTCCTCATATTTTGGCTGATGTGGTTATATAAATCCAGATAGGCAAGTGAGTATTTTAGAGTTGGTATACAGTGTGGTGCAAAGGGAGCGGGTGGTGAACATCAAACTATTTTCAACTCAATTGTATTTAAAACTCTGAGGAACATGTCATTCCTGTATTCCTGGCCGGGTTACATCCAGGACAGCAGCCAGTGCCAAAAGTACACTGGAGGTGCTTACAGTTTTCATGCTCACATAAATGTGGACACATAGTCTACACACATTTACACACAAGGGTCTCTGTTAAATCTGGCCTCTTGTTCCAGCTGGTGTGTGGTTTTGTCATGGCAACCTAGTGCAGCCACACAAAAAACAATATACACGTGCATGTAACAGCTTGTTTTGTATGTTGCACAGTTTTCAGGCAATTTCCAATGTGTTTGTGACTCGGTTCAATCATAGGAACTTGGGGTTTAGAGTAGGGCCGTCCTCTGAAAGTCGAAGATTCAAATCATCAGTCAGAGACCCCTCAGAACTTCCTGCCGAACCCCGTTTAAAAATCTGGCAGTTCAATAAAGTGTTGCTTGATAGTCTATATGAAAGAAAAAGAAACAAATGGTCGAATATTCGTATTGAACAGCCAAATCCGATTCAATTGATAAAATTCTGAGTCGGGTACAGCCCTAGTTTAGAGATATATAGGACTGGCAGTGTTAGAGCGACTGCTACAACAACTTTACTGTCCTATAAGACACAATTGAAGAGGTCTTCAATAATGTCTTCACTATTCAACATCTAGCCTCTCCCATTTGGAGTTGTGTCATGCTTTCCACTGGTCCTCAAAACCTCTCCACACTCAGAATGACTAGTGAAATGTCAGGCAGCAGCAAACAAGGCCAGAGTTTAAACTCTGCCACCCAATTAATTGACACCCACTCTAAACACAGCCAACATATGAGAAACTTGGAGGTTCGCCTCATTTCAAATGCTGGGAATTCAACCGCTTTTCACTGTCAGCACTTGACAAATGTGACTTTATTTTCTTTAAGGTTTTTTTGGTATTTCCTTAATAGAGTTGTGTCAACAAACCCAACTGTCCTAATGTAGGAAAACGTGCTAATCACTAATGAAGAAAAAAAGAAGAAGCTAGCATTCATGGAATTTAAACACAGACGGGGCACATATTATTATTCCACACATTTACATTTACATCTGGATCTTGATCTGTATTTGAATAACAGAAAAAAAATCTTGTTCTGTGTATATTCACATCTGAAGCTGCCTTGCCTCACAGACCACAGTACGGCACAGAAATACAGATCAGATCAACATTGCCGCTTTCTAACACAAATCCCCACTGGGTCACTGCTTTTATGATTAAGACCTTATTTTATTACCATTACAGAATGTCCTTTCAAATAAGGCCAGTTTTATGAAGAGGGAAACCCCTAATTTAATGTGATTTTCTAGCTGAGTGTACTCTTTTCATTTGCTTTCTCATGGTTTTAAGTATTGCATACATGCAGAAAAACATTTAAGGAGAAGCTGAAGGGGGATACACTGACTCTGATCAACTCCACACAAAAGATTTGCTGATACATAAGCTGCCATACACCATTTTATTTCCTGGATATGTATTTGTTTTTCAAATGTCAGTTTAAGGCCTTTCTAAGCTGAGAGGACTGTAAGGCAGACGGAAATCCTGGTTGTGTGTTTGTCTGCATGTATATGTGCATAAAAGAAGAAGAAAGAACGTGTATTCCCGCACTGAACACGTTGTGTTTGTTTGTATCTAGATAAATATGCGTGTGGCGGAGTTGGTGGCACATTGCCCTTGTGTTTAATGGGTCACACATGTTTTTATGAAGGGTAATTAACCCATTAAGGGATCTGGTGAAGGCTAATCCAACCGGTCTGCAGACATCAAACAGGAACTGCAGCTGGGTCTAGACAGGTGAAAGCTGGGCATTCAGTAACCCAAGTAGGTCAAAAACATAATACTGACTACTCTGTAGCATGGACCTCTGCTTCAGTACACAGTGTTTGTGCTTGACCTCCTTGTTCACTCCGAGTGTCCATTTCCACAACAAAAGCCTAACATGTTGTATGTGATTATACGGATACACCGCTGAGAAATGAGTAGTATAATGTAACACTGACTGACTGGGCGATTGGGCCAGGTGTTGGTTTCCTGTTTAACAAAAGGCCTGAATTCACTGAAAGTCTCCGGACAAAAAGTGCACGAAAAGCAAGAGTGACATTTTATTCAGAAAGTTTAAATTATGTTTTTAGTTGAAAGAACAACACCCCACAAAAAACTCACTGAAATGTAAAAAAATAAATATATAAAGTCTGTACCAAGATTTGAATAAATGCAGATGGTCAGAGAATTTTAGTCTTTGAACACATAAAAGTTAAAAGTTTAAAGCTACCAATGATTCATGCTGTGACAGCCGTGCTGTCAAAACGGCAACTTTTATCCTTCTCTATAAATTAAAGATTTTTGCATCATAGATTTGGGTGTGCGACTGACTTTTTAGGGCAGTTGATGGAAATTCCCATAACATGCCAGACATGTATAATTCTGAGAAAGCTGGAAAAGGAGGCTGGAGATGTTGCCACACCACATTAAGAGCTTAGAGGTGTTAAAGTATGTTCCACACATTCCCATAGGGACAGAGACGAGTGATTCAAGCTGAGGACACATATCGGCCTTCACAATAAACAAAGAGTCTCCTGAGACGGAAGCCTCTATATTTTAAGTATTCACTGTTCCTAATGAAAGGAATCATATAATTCAAGCAAATTGGACACGGTGATTAGTCACAGAAAATCTGGCCTTGTTCTGTGCATTGTTTTTTTATTTTAAAGGACAGTATTCAACATGTACTGGACATGTGTGGAGCTGCGTTTAATATTTTGGGAGTTTGTTCCTCAACCTTGACACATTAGCTTTCAAATTGTCACATGTCAGCGGAGTTTTAAACATTCTTGCAGCCTTGAAATCTTAAAACCATCAGTACAGTAACTGTGGCTCAGAGGCAACAAGATTGTGGCGATTTTGACGAGGGGCCGGTTAAGTTTAGCGAAACAATTAGAAGGATTTCCTGGTTTCAACAAGCACTTTTGAAGTGCAGAAAAACACCTCTATGACCTCAAGCCAACAACTTCAAATGAATGCGACTCAATCAAAAGCTTCCACAAAAACACAAAAGCTATCAACGGGAAGACTCTCAGACGTTGTCGAGGAAAGCTGACAAGATGAACTCCTGCAGAGTGGGCCACGCTGTTGTAACAGTTATTTATTCCTCTTTTCAATTCAAGGGTTCTTCTGTTTTAAATGGACGGCATTAAGGGGAACCGGCACTAAGGTCTGTCCTTGGAGGCACGGTCCAAATTCCAGAGAATCTTGGCAACTCCTCGGGATAGATGGGACCCTCATGGATATAAAACCCCACAATGGATGAATAGGTAAACAGAAGGGTGTGAAAGAGTGATGGCGAAAAGAGAATGTTCACTCTCAGAGAGGCACAAAGAGGGAGGTGTGTGAGTGGGAGATGGGAGAGAGCCAGAGTGTTTGGGGGGAGGAGAGGGGGTGAGCGAGAAGGCTCTGGAGGGAGTTGTCGGTGAGGGAGAGTAAAAGTTTTGTCTCCAGGCTTTTAGAGGGTGCTGCGTGTAGTGTTAACTCAATCAAAAGGTGAATTATACCTCCTGAGACACTCAGGTAACCTTTCATTATGGCCCTAATCCTTCTTAATAACAGAGCTGCAATGTCGGCAATGCCCCATTAGACAGAGAACCACTGAGAGGGAGAGCCATTATTCCCCACAGGCCTGTGGAAATGTGAACACACAACACTCACTCACACACACTCGCAGTGACAGATGAAATCAATCACAAATTCGACTTGAGCGAGGACAACGCAACAAACTCCTCCATAAGGAAAGGAAGCTATTGAAGGAGAGTAAATGTGTGTTTATGTGGGATCAGAGTTTCTCTAAAGATTCACTTTTGTCAGGCAAGACTGAAACTCTATAAAAGCAATTTCAGACTGAAACGGCCTCTTTGGAATAAAGGATCGACAAGCCTGTAAACGTGTTTTTTACCTTCAAAGTTTGTTAAAAAACAAAACAAAACATACTTTTCGAAGCGATACAAAAGGTTTTATGTACTGAATTATCATTTCAGTAGAATTTACTCTTGATATCATAAAACACTGTTAAAAATCTATACTGTTGTAATTAATCTGCAGTAAAATATTCTTATTTCAACTTTTGTTAATTGAGTGTTTTGCACTTTCTTAGTCGGCACATCTAAGCATTAAGTTTGGCTTTTTAGAAAAGAAAACCCTGTTTTACTATTTAGATTAGATTATCCATTAAGGCTTTCTGTAACTTACAAGAAAAGTGTTTAAGATTTGCAGCGGGACAATTGTACATACATTATGTTAATAATAACAGCAAGTATGATTAAGGTCCTTAGTTTAATGGAACAAACAGGTTACAGAAAATAAGTTGTATCAAAACTTCTGAAAAAGTTATGTAGAAAGTGAAAATGTCTGTTTACTGAAAACAGGCTTATTACAATGTTGTTTAGTGCTAAACCTGAAATAAATAAAGTTAAATTTAATTAAAAAAATCAGTGCAGAAACATATTTGAAATTTCACAAGCAGTATAGTTATATAAAGCATTAATGCTTCAACAGAGAAAATGTAAATTGCAACTTGTTAAAATTTGAAATACTTATGATTTATCCTTGTCCTATTTCCCAGCCTAATCAAGCTGTGAACGTGATTCCACTATGGCCCTGACCAAAACAACTTAAAGGCAGTCAACCCTAAAATGTGCAACAAAATGAGCAGCCTGATAACATCTAATGAAAGCAGGCCTAATGTAGCGTAATAAATCAACAGGCTGTCCACAGTGCTTCATCCAGCAGTAATTAGGCTACTTCTCTAAAAGTTGAGATGTTAAATAAAGATTTATGGGTGATGCAGACTAATCTTTATCAATGATGTAGTAGTAGGCTAAATAAAAAGTTGGATAAACACAATCTATCATCATGGCAATTGAATGACTAATAACAATATACAGAAGTTAAGCCTAGATTTAAAAAGGACAGTAATGAATGTATTCTAATATCATTGCCTCTTACCTCAGTTTGATAGTATGAATATAAATGTATGCTTAAGATTTATGTTGGGCTAAAAAGTGTTTAAATAATGAGTTTCGGTAGGTTTTTCTTCCATACATAAATCATTTTCAAATATTCACCTGTACCACTCCAGTCCGTTCTCATAGTTTCGGTCGAAGAAGTGCGGCTCCGCACCCACGGCTCTGATGTCTGGGTGGACCCGGAGAAACTCCAGCAGAGCCCGGGTCCCTCCTTTCTTCACCCCGATGATGAGAGCCTGCGGCAGCTTCTTGCTCCCCTCCCCTAGCGGACTGAGTTTACCTGCAAACCTCGGCGACACTTTCCTGGAAGCAACTAAATCCGGAGGCGGCAACATGAGAGACTCCTCGGGCATCTCCAAAACCTGCCCCGCGCGCTCATCCGCGAGGACCCGTGAGGAGCGCCTGGCGGACCCGTAGCCCGTCAGCTCCGACCCGGCGGTCCATTCGTACACCAGTCTTTTAGTCCTCTGCGACCTCAAGTCCTCGAAGAGCACCGCAGCCCGGCTGGAGGACGCTTTGACCGGTGAGGGCGAGGTGGTGCTGCAGCGGTCGGTGAGGCAGTGCAGGAGGAAGAGAGAGCTGAGGAGGGAGCACAGCATGACCGCCGCTTTCCTGAAGATGCCTCGGGACGGGGGGTCCAGTTTACTGATGCGGCTAAAAGCCATACCGGTCCCTGGGTGGTCGGTACAGGAGCCACAGCCATGCTAGGCACACATTATTGTGTCTTCTTGCCATTAAGAAACCGAGGAGTGAGTCTGCATCCACAGTCTGCTGTGGATAACACCTCTGCCTCCTCCAAATATAAGTGCCAAATGATACCTGCTGCACACAGGTGAGAAAGCCCAAACTGACCGAAAATAGCCAAACAACAGCCCACAGGTGCTTCTGGACAGTGTACAACGACTCATGCACTCAGGTAAGAAAGTCTCTTCTATGCTTGCTCAGTGTGTAGGATGCCACCACTAGCCCCGATGTACCAGCCGCACGTGTGGAGAGTTGTAAACTTGTCTCACATGACAGGTTGCTTGACAGGCACCTCCCTGGCCAATGAGATGAAGAGAGAAGCAGACAGAAACCAATGATATTCCAGGTGGGAGGGGACGCTGACATAGAACATCTCAGCCAAATTTGAGGGAATTTAATGTTCAAAATACATTTGTAATTATCTGTGAAGTGGAAAAAATGCTGCATAGGCACACTAAAATACACACTACAATAATGTACAAAGAGACATGATACAAACAGGCAAATATGCACATTTCAATACACTTATTTAATTTATTTAATTCATTATTTAAATGGTATTCTTGAGATCAACATCTCTTTTTCAGTTAAGACCTGTGCACAATAATGAACATGTACAGTATAAGTACACTGAAATTCATACAACACACAATACATAAAATGAATGCTAAAAATCATACATGCTAAGACATGCTAAAAACCACACACACACACACACACACACCACCACCACCACTGTGTACAAACAAACAGAACAGACAGAAGCTGCTGCCATGCTGCAGGGGTAATTTTAAAGACATGTTTGTTTAGTGCATTGTGCCCAAATGTTTCCACTGTATAGCAGCATGTTTTGAGATGTCAAAAATATTTCTCGAGACCATTTCTCCGTCACTGACAGCAGCCACTTGCAGCTAAAGTCAGGCCACCAAAGAAGATGGCCTCCACCATGAACTCTTTTTTATGACACACAGAAGAACAAAAAAGTGAAATAATGATAACGGGCACATTATTTCTTTACAAGTGAACAAGAACAGAACCAAATGTTTCACATCTGCTCCTTCCTTTTGGGTATTAGCATGAGAATGTGCAGGCAGTGCCTCAATGCTGCACAGCTCACTGCTCGAGAAAGAGGATGGAGACCTCAACACTGGGCTGTATTGCCAGTGCCAGATGTCCCCCCATGTTGCCGAAACAATACAAGGGGGTGTCCTGCATTTAACAAATCACACCCCGTGTCTTTTCTCTGTCTCCCTGACACTGGAGAGATGCTCAACGCCCTCAAACCAACTGTGATGACACCCAGCACTCCCTCACAGAGGTCAAATGGCTTCACACTCCTTATGAAATACTGGTAAAATAATGATGCTTAAAAAACAGTCATGTTCTCTTTCTTTTCATGACAAATTGAATGCTGAAGTTTCTGGAATTGCTGTTTGCACACTTTATTTATTTATTCATGTATTTACACAGTTACGAAAGGGGCAATCTTCTAGCATAGTAACAACACAGAGGTTCCCAACCTGTTGGTCTGGACCCCGAAAGAGGTCACAAGATAAATCTGAGGGGTCAGACATGATTAACGTGAAAGAAAAGAATCCAAAACAAACGTCTTCCACACAAAGTGCTGTTTATTTATTCTGACTTCTCCGGTCATTCTTTTTTTTATTGAAATCGTCGATAGTTTCACGAAGTGGTAGAGGAAGTACTCAGATCCTTTCCTTAAGTAAAAGTATAAATATATAAAATATAAATACTTTATACTTTTATACTTAAGTAAAAGTATAAAAGTATAAATAAAAGTATAACTACTCCTTAAAAAGTCCTGCGTTGAAAATGTCACTTAAGTAAAAGTTTATAAGTATTATTAGCAAAATACTTTTAAAAGGTAACAGTACTCGTAATGCAGAAAAAGGCCCCTGTGAGTGTTTACTATTATTTGGTATATTATTGGATTATTATTATCGATACATTAATGTGTAAGCAGCATTTTAATGTTGTAGTTGGTTGAGGTGGAGCTACTTCTAACTACTACTACTTTATATATTGTTGGGTAGTTTAATCTTTAAGCAATGTATCATATTTCATAAAATGATCATCTGTTTTGAACAAAAATTTATAATCTGCAAAGTAGCTATAGTTGTGAAATAAATGTAGCAGAATAAAAAGTATATTAAAGGTAGTGGAGTAGAAGGATGACGAGCATAAAATGGAAATGCTTGAGTAACATACAAGTTAAATACAGTACTTGAGTAAATGTATTTAGTTACTTTCCACCACATATTTACCCCCTGAGCCCTCTCAAAATGATTTAATGAAACAATCTGAAAAGGGAAAAATCACTGCTCACGACTCATAGACATAATACATTTGTGACGAGGGGCCGATGATAAAGACCATTGATTAGTCTAATAGCACTGTTGTAATCAGTGGCGTCTGAATAGGTGCTCTAAATCTTGGGCGCCTTGTGCTATATACTCATTTTCATTCGGGTTTAATGTTTGTGCAGCGACACATACTTCCTTAAAAAAAAAAAAAAACAGCATTTAGTGTGTAATTACACACCCAGACATTGGTGCTTTTAGAAAAATGTGCAAGCAGTCTAGAAGGCATGTAAAAACGTAATTCGGCTTTCATCTTCACCGTTTATCCAAATTGCAGCACTATGGTTACACTGACGCAGCCTTTTTGGAATCTTGGATGCAGAGTTGGGTTTTAAGTTTAAAGGGAGTACAATCACAAACTGTTTATTATGCTTTGAATATAATTCTTGCATTTACTTTGCATATTGAATACATTCTCAGGGCATGCCATGGGAAAGCAAACATGATCCAAGGCGAAACCAAATAAGGAACGGCGGAATTATCTGTATCTGATTGTTGTTTCATAGAAATGTTTAAACCATACCTAGACTTGTGCATTAGCGCTCTCAAATGCACCGTCAACAGTGAGAATATAGTCATGCAGAAACTGTTTCCACTGCTGAACTTGCCAAGTAGTTAGACTGTGTGTCTCAGCCATGCACATAATCGCTAGACAGGTTTATGAACTGAGGTTTGGGAGCTGTCAGTTTGGAGGAGACATCTTTACTGCCAATATTATGGCTTTACGTTTCTCGACCTGAAATCCGTGGCGATAAAATTCTGCCTTTTTTTTTTCCGGGACAATATTTATTTTTAGCTTTGGACAACCAGCCTGTTTTAATGGCATATAAATTTAATAAGTTGCTAAAATGTATGCTGGATATTGAAATATTGTCAAAAAAGGTACAATGCTCTATGGGACGAACATGGTTAGAAACAGATGCAGCTAGTAAAAAACAAAATAAAAAATTACACATGGAAATTGTATGGATATAATTTACGACATGTTCCATGCCTGAACTAAGATCAGCGTCACAAATTTCCACACAAGCCGAGCAGCTCCTTGCCTCCAGAAATTCATCTCCTAAAACCATCTCTTTTTGAGTAAAATTGAAATGGCATCTCCCACTTAAGAGCTCAATTAGGCATGTTAGTAAGAACTTAAGAAAACTAAAAATATACAATACAATACCTACCACCCAGATGGCTATAATATAAACCCATTCTATATTCAGTAAGAGATTTTTAAAAATACATTTACATGCAACAGTTATATAGAAAAGATGATATTCCCTTCTCTGTAGTTTAGGAAATTACAGAATACATACAAATTTAAAACACTGTACTTGCATGTATGTATATGGTGTGTGAGTAATGACTCGATGTTTTACTCAAACAGGGTGTTTTTTTTCACCGTGAGAGGAAATGTACTCGTTCTATATACACAGCTGTTGGCCATTCATCGAGGTTGGGTTCTTCTGCTTCATTGGCAGGCCGCGCGCTGAACAGGAAGGGTTCTCTATTGAGCAGGGAAACCCAAATAAATTGTGCTCTTAATCAGATTAATGCTCATCTGAAGTGGGCTGTTTCTCTAAATAGTCTCAAATTGTCAACATACAACCAATTTGAATTAAGCACACAAGCAATTACACTCCATTCATCAATGCTTTATCTTGAGATTTTTGTTTGCTGATGTTTGCCACAAGCAGAGGAGGAGAAGATGGCACATAATTAGGGGTTTTCTGTCTTTTTTTTTTAAATGGGAGGGCGTTATGAGTTAGCTTATATATAGTTTATACATGTTCTAATATTTTCAAGGGAAAGCTATTACCTTGAAATACAGTTTTATATTGTCCTACAAAATCTGATGCTATTGGTTATGCTTCAAAATAAAAGCATAATTAATTTATGGGTACATGGAGGCGAATAAATTCAAGAATAAACATCCTTCTTTTTTGTGTGATGCCAAAGCCTCTGCTGTTGTATATGAAATGAGTCTCACGGCAGCTTGTGTGTGGTGTGTTACATTTTGTGTCACATTCCTTCCTCCAAGAGGCAGCAGGATGCAGCTGATTATGAGAGAGGCAGGCGGGGTGGGGAGGGAGGCGCTGTTTGAGCTAGAAGGTGGTGTGGCTGTATGTCCATCTCTATAGGCCAGTAATCAGTTTTAAAGTTGGTGTGGATACAAAAAGGTCAATGGCACATATGGCCGGCTATGTTGTATCGCCAGCCATATGTAATCTCCAGATGCACTTGGCACTAGGAAAATTATGTCATGGTAACTTTGAGTCAAGCTAATTATATGAAACAACCTTTAAATGCTCCACATGGGAGCTAAAATCTTAAGTATTCCTATATAACATGAAATATTAATGACTAAATAAGCAACAACCAAGTTAAAGTTCAGAGAAAAAACATCCTGAGGTGTGATTTCTGTAGAGTTTAACTCTCAAAAACTTAGCTAATCTGCTTCATTAGGACTGTGTAGGTGTGGCAGTGGCCTCACAACTAAGCACCCCAACATATATAATCACATTTTTTCATCAGACTGAGCACTGTCACAAATACAGAAATCTCTCATGTAAAAATCACCAAAACTGTTCAGTGTTCATGAAGGACCCCATCACTCAGAGTATTTAGACAATATGTTTTTGGGGGTCTTTACCACTTTTTATTCAACATTTTCATACTGAAGGTATTAATAAACCTCAGTATAGCCCTGTAGAACCAGGCTGCAGGAAGACATGATAGCATCATTACACAACGAGTCACAAAGTCCAGGAACAAATGTGCACCATGTTGACCTTTTGACCCTGCTTCATGCCTGGGACAAGGCCAGAACGTGGAGATGGTTTTGGGTGATATGGGATTGATATTGGCATCGAAATGACCAGCACAGATGATGTGTCACATGTGAGCCAATTAGAGCCCCGTTGGACAGCGGCTTGCTGTGTTCATTAAAAAGCAATATGTGGAAGCCTGATCTGCCATTTCCTGCAGATAAGTATCTGCTCATACATCCAAAGAAGACAGTTAGGCTGCGGGTTGTTTTAGCCACCACAGAGCAGGGTAATCACAAAGCATAGATCCTCCAACTGTGAGTTCAAATTAACCATGTTGCTAACTGAGCCTGAAATTGTGTGGGACTGAGGGTTAGGGCCTGCAATCTGCCCAGGATATCTTCATGCTGTTTGCTGTCGTAATGCGATGATGGAGCCCAAGCAGAATCGATTAACGCAATCATTTGTTGAATCAGGTGTTTTTCTGCCTGGCTGCAATAACGGAATGACGTTTCTGTGGTGCTTGTGTTCCACTGGATAGCCTTGGCCTGATGTAGTACACTACATGCAGAGCAGCAACAGTCTTTATTTTGGCAAATGACATGTTTCATTTCAAATAACTGACACAATACAGTATCACAGACCATATGGAACTTATATTAGCTATAGCTGCATGTGTGATGTTGTGGTTTTAAGGCATGTTGCACAACCACAACTGGGATTTAAATCACTTCTTTGATGATATCATAGCAATCAGACCCATTTAAAGCAACTTTTCAGAGTGTGATGTTGCACAGTTAGTACACCTCACACACCAGCAATATCATGTTGTCCCTCACACCTGTTTTCTTTGAAAGCAATATCAATCCCTGGAAAGACACCTCAAACCTCTGTCTATAAATGAGCTCTGTGTGGTCTTCAGCCCACATTGAGGTGTGAGTCAGCCCTGGCTTCTACATTGATGGACATGTGAGAGTCGGAACGTCGTCCAAGACAAACAAAAGTCCCTCAGTTTATGTGATTATGGTGCATAGTTAGAATAATTCTCAGTGAAAGCAAAGCTGAGGATGAAGGGGGCAGCTGCTGTCAGAGTTGGGAAACCTCACGGCGTGCAGCATGATGTATGGAGAGAGGCTGTTTTTGGAGATCTTAACCGACCCTCCTTCCCATTAATGAACTCCCTAAAGGGTATATGAGCAGAGATGCAGCGATAGAAAAGACTGTGGTGCTGGATATGGTGGATATTGCCTTACCTCTGGAGAGGGCTCCATTGCTAATGACAAATGGATGGTTGAAGTGACTGGAAAGAGATTGATTTCCTTACATTTTACCCCACAGGCATTCCTTCTTTTCCTGGACCATCTATGAGGTGTGCCGCGATATTAACTCAAACCTTTTATGGCTGTCAGATTTAAGACATTTTTTTGTTCTCAGGTGCACCCATGCTGGAAACCACACACTCTGAAAACACCTGAGATTGGTCCTTTCCGTCAAAGAGGTCATGAGAACTGGGATAACAGGCAGAGAGAGCGTGTCTGTGAGTATGTTTGGGGAGATGTTTAAAGGGATCGTGTTACATCTGATGTCACCACCAGACATCCTGAGGGGCATGAGGAAGACTAATACACCATGCAATTTGTTAGCAGTGCTGATAACTGCAATTAACAGGCGACAAAGTAATTCCCAGGGTCTAAAATCTATTAAAAAGTTTTATTGTAATGATTAAAACAAAAGCTGGAAGGAAACTATTTGATCATTATAAATGGTAAATGGCTGCATTATGCCACATTAGATCTGATTACATAAGTTTAGGGAGGTAAGTAGTCTAAATATTTCATATAATCACAAAATCCCATTTTAAATTACATTGCTGAACAGGGCTGAGTAGGAAATTATGTCCTGAGGTGATTTTTCTCTGTCAATTGGACAATAAACTTGCCATCTCTCAGTGCTGATAAGGCTGCTTTTTCATCCTTCATGTGTAGGGGAGGAGCTAACCTCTCACCCCATCATGGCAATATTTACATCAGAGAAGATCTCTCCTGTTCACATGGAACATATGTAATGAAGACTATTTGTTAATGTCAGCGCTTGCCCGGTGGTGCCTCTTGAAATAATCTGAGCCCTCAGCCATTTACCGACTTCTTTTTTGTTTTTTCAGACGTCTAATTAAATTTCTGCCTTGTATGACTCGTTAATAAAAGCTGAAGTGTGGATACCTTGTTAGCGGCGGCACATTATCGAAAGGCAGTGACAAGGTTGTGTTTGCATGTGGCTGCCACTGTGTGTCTTTTTTTAACCTTTTTGCAGTCACTGCTTCAAAATGATTGTTTTGGCTTGAAAAATATAGCAATTGTTGCCTGTCAGAGTACTATTAAAGTATTTCAGCATAAAGTAGCTCCTAACATATCAGGCCTTTAGTTATGTTGGATATGAAAACTCTATAATTGCTCCCTTTTAAGAAGACGTAATTTCACCATGCATCAGGACTACTGATTCACCTAAAAACAGGTCTGAGGTAAAGGTTCGATACAGTATTTTAAGTGTGGTGCCAATTAGCTACCTCAGACTTCAGTTGCATGTTGGAACAAGAGACTCAGGAAGCCACTTGACGCAGCATTGTCATTTACATTCCTGCAGACGTCCTGTTTTCAAAATTCACAAGAAATTATATATTTGCATACTTACACATACAACTACAGACCCCAAAAGATCTTCAAATAGAGCTGCTGAAGACAAGACATATAATCCACTGTGTGTTAAGAAGACATCACCAAGATCAGAACATCATTCACCTAGAAAAGTCTCCTACATTCAAAAGCAAGTGCTAATATGAATGATCATTTTAATTTAAAACTCAGTTCATGATAAAATTCATAATGAGTCTTTTAAATCTTTGTTAAAGAGGCATACTTTAGGGATTTAATACTACAATTACAAAGTTGGCGGGCTCACAAGAGACAGTTAAATGGTGAAAATGGAAACAGCAGAGGTGAGCTATCCTGACTTTTAGTCCCAAGTATGGGTCAAGCTCCAAAAAACTTTCAAACTGACAAACCCAGGTTGTAACAGGTGCATTTTTAGTCTCCCAACCGAAGCTGAGATAACCCTGATGTCATTATATTGACTTGACAAAGCTCCTCCAGAGCCACAGAAGACATTATACAACTGTTGCTGAGTTCCCCATTAAAACCTGGAACACAAGATGCATCATCCTTCACAGTAAACAAGTTTTGAAATCCAACAAGAATCCCATTTAAGGGAAGGGTCAATGGACAGCTGACGCCATATTTCATGCAACAACAAGTTGCTTGTAGCAAAGTAACAATAAACAAGACAGCAGCCAGTTTAAAACAGGTTAAAGATGACAGAATTATGTATAAATGTTTCCTTATTGCTCTTAATGCTACTAATGTTTGAAGACGCCTGTGGCCAATGTGCAAACTTCAAATGCACTAATCAATCAAAGCTGTATATTCCATCTGTATTTGAATCTCTTTTCTCTTTTAGGTTGGGCCAGCACAGCCTTCAGCTGTGGAACTGTGTCTTAAATGTCTATCTTTACAACAAAGTCACTTAAAGTTAATCACTGCAGTGTAAGTAAAGCCATCAAAGCCATAAATGTTGCTCAACTGTTAGAATTGTAACTACCCCAGGCCTTGCTGAAGTCAGGTGGACCCTTCACTGGATGAAACTGCTAAAGCTATTAAGGGATGAGAGTCCCTGTGCTGCAGAACATTAACTGAGATCCATCAGCACCAGTGAGGATGCAGACAAATAGTGTACACACAGACAGACACATATATACAGCCACATATGCTGGGAAACTGACACACACAGACATATTTATACACAGCTATACACATGGAGACACCCACACACGCCGATCGCAGAGCCGAGACAGATGTGACTGCTCTGACAATCAAAACAGAACCACATCTGGGCTAACAGTTAGGTATGTGGATGTTTCCCAGGAGTGTTCCCCTCTATACCACAAATGTATTGCTCTCTCCACCCACACAGACTAAAGACGCAGCACCAATGTGTTGTGTATGTATGTGTGTACTGTAGGTGCCATGCTTTATCAATTCTCAACCTGGTCAAAGTGTTAAACTCCATACACATACCTAACCACAAAGCTGTAAGTCTGACCGACAAAGGAGAGATCCCTTCTCACTCTGATGAGCTGCCAAAGGCGGGGAAATGAGAATAAAACATGGTGTGATAACACAACCTTTCATATCACTTTTACCACTTGTAGGATGACAGAGGGTGATAAAATGAAAGTTTGGCCAAGGTTGCGTCAACTCCCCTTCACACATAATGAGGATGGGGAATGCAGATGCATGAGAGGATTCAGTCCTATTTCTTTGAAAGGCTTATTATTGGGCTGATTTAGACTCTTAGCACCTAGAAACAAGGAGTGAAATGGATATTAAGGATATTTTAGGTATTTCTCTTTTCCGATTAGCCTTACCACATCAGCTGGCACTGAGGAATCCAACAAACACAGACCGCGAGTTGTTTCCCCCGCTCTTTTTAATTGATACCCTAGAACTGCGAGGAGTAAAAGTCTATTTTACATAGAGAATGAAAAAAAGCTATCATTTAATGGGAAAGAAATCCAGGGTTGCCGAGCTTCCTGCTGCTGCAACTGCACTGAACATTGCCTCTGCCCCCCCACCACAATGTCAGTGCAACCTCATTTCGATGTACAGATAGGAGAGACAGGGCCAACACTTCTGCCGCCACAATTTGACACAACTAATTTAGAACTGGTCTTTTCTGGAAGCCTGGAATACATTACCTTGCCAGAACATAATAATAATGGAGAAGCATCAATCAAACAGGCCCTGTGCATACATTGTGTAATAAAGCTTATCTCTGGGTGACACAGTCTGTCTGACTCAGCCTGCCAGCCAGAACGAAACTATATGCGAGCTCTGCCATCAGGCGCTGGTTAACACTGCATAAATATGCAGTTTAAGAGTCAATGACATTTTAATAAGGTAAAGCTGACAGCTTACGGCTCGCACACAAACACCCAGTTGTTTCCAAAGTCCCAGAATCAAAAAATAGACAAGCAGGGAGTCCATGTCTACACAGAGCCACGCTGTGAGAAAGAATGTTGTTTCTTTGAATATGTATACCCCCCTCAGCTGTCATCACACACACACCTCCAAATTGTCAGACATTGGTGTGTACCCTCCGCTCCCCCCATTAAATGTTTCTAAAAAATTTTCCAGGCTTTAACTGGATTCAGCTGCTTGTGAACTGCTTTGGCTCTCATCTCCACTTTCCATATTATTTAGAAGGGGGCCTTTTTGTTGATGTATGGTGCTGAGCTTGTTTTGCTGACTGTTCTCACCGGCACCTCTCAAAGTCCTCATTGTGTTCAGACGGAGGCAATGTGATGTCATGGCTCCCTAACACCTGGGAAATCCTAGAGTCTATGTCAGAGTCTGTTTGGATGAGGCTTTTCATAAGGGTCTTGTATGCCCGGTGCATTTGGTATGGCTTAGTGTTTGTTAGCCATGATTAATGGCGGCAATGGGTGGGCATACAGATTTTAGAGGAAGACAAGGCTGTCCGATTTGTCAGCTGTGTTCATTAATAACACCAAAGGTTGAGCTAATATAATTTCTACATTTACATAAACTGATTGTCACAACAAAACTGAAATTAGTCTCGAAATGCCCCTGAAATATGTTTTATTCACAATTGTTTGACTCTTCTGTGAAATATCCCACAAATGACTGAACTATTTATGTATTTATCTCATAAAGACCCAGATAGTGTGCCTTGGTTTACACTCCACCTTGTCAATCAAATGTAATGTCTGCTGTCATTGCTTCACAGTTGCAGACAGCCACCCATTTCACAACAGAGGTCAACAGACAGGGCTATGATGGCTCCAGATGGGCTGGAAAAACATCAGCCTCACAAACACACACACACACACACACACACACACACACAGACACACACACACATTTTTCCATTCTTTAAGCAACGGCAATTATTTCTGTTGACTCTTTAGGGCGTTTTGTATCAACTGAGATCTCACTGCAGTTGGCGGTGTCACTCTTTTAGTCCCCTCGTCTTAGGAAAGAATGCCCTTCAACGTCAGTAATCCAAAAACTGCAACACATGTGCTGTAGCCTTTATTCTGTATTTGGATCCTCATTAGTTCCTGTTGTAGAGGGAACTAATAACATTTTTGGTAGCCTCTATTTACCCGCTGGCACCTAATGCATCACATTTAGCATAGCCTATCACCACTTGACACCCGGCCTACAGAGGAATGTGGAGATGGATACAGGCAGAATGAGGGCTAATGGGGATGATCCTCTGAATGTGGACTGCCACTCATTGTCACTGTGGTTTGGGCATTCTTAGCATTAGAAAGATCAGTGTGAGGACATGGCTCATTGGATTCCAAACGTTTGTAGTCCTGCTTCCTCCCTTTGTAATGGCTGAACTCAGAGTGAGCTCAGAGTAATGTCAACATAATAGATCTTAGCTGTTTCTTGATGCGAGTCTATGTGTCTATATGTTTTTACTCTACTTAATGCAGCTTCAGAGGCTACAAATCAACAAGGAAAGAGTGAGACAGTCATAACTTAAACATTGTTATGGAGAGACTTTGAACTCGTCTAGACATATCATTGGTTAGTCAACAGTCGTTCTTCTATGTATGCTCGTGTTTTCTGTCCTCCACATTTTAAATGCAGGCTTGCTGATATCTCATTAGGTGACAGCCAGTCCGGTGATAAGCTGCAGTCAGACAGGATGAATCCCTGTCTCGTCTGCAGGCCTTAGACACCACACCCAGTCCGAGCCTGGGACGCACACGCACGCACACAAGCAAATGTGAATCTCTGCTCATGAGCATATGTACACGGTACATAAATGTACACACATACAAAGACACACACACACAACATCCTCAGCTGTCACAGTCTTCACAGCTGATTTACCACCTTGCCTTTGAAAACGCGGGCTGCCATATACTTACTGAGCAGGGCAAAGGAAGGGTAGGCTTTTTTTTTAGTATAGTCGTGTATCACCTCTGATTGTAAAAATAACTTTTAACCATGCTGGTGATGCTATAACATTTAATTACTTCATGCTATATTCTCCTGTGAGGGTGTACTGCTTGTACTGTTTACTACACTGCTGTTGAAGACATATGACATATTTTTGACATATGAAGCCATTCTGACTATATTTTGCAGTTTGAAATTGTGCCAGGAGAAGATGCTTTTAGCTTTGATAATAATTTGTTTTGAACTCATTCACTAAAGTTGCAACAGAGACAGGAAAACACAATATTTTGCCTCACATACAGTAGTTGTGGAATTGCTTTGTAATGTTAAATGGCCCCGAGTATTTTTTGTTAACTTCTTTGTTAAATTAGCCTTTTTTAGCCACGGTCAGTCCATCACTCTGGCCTCTAGAACCACCATGAGGTTGACATTTGTGGTTTGAAAAGTGTCTCAACAACTATTGGATGAATAGCTATGATATTTGCTACAAACTGTGCATACATTGTGTTGAACTTGAATAACTTTGGTGATCCCCCGATTCTTCACCTACCGCCATCATCAGGTAAAAAATTGATCGTGTTTCATTTGGTTTATCCCCCATTGGACTTCTTTTTAACTTGGTGACTAAAATGTTATTATTACCAGTAGAAATAATGGCCAAAACTATGAAAATAAGACTCAGGTCGTAATAAACTGTAAATGTAATTAACATGCTCGACATTTCTCATGCACAGTATGTTTGGTTTCAAAAACACTAAATCATTATAACTATGTGGAGCACAAACTGCCGACATTTTAATAGTTTAATAGTTATATATAATAGAATCAGTGGCCCTTTCTTACACCACATGATAAAAGAAGCATGTTGGGGGATGGACATCTTCGAAGGCAAAGGACGTGTTTTAGTGCACATTCGTTTGTTATGATTAAGATAGGCTATGTACACTATGGATATATTTTCTTTTTAGCTGAGGTTTACATTATGCCCTCGCTATAAAACAGTTTATATTACCCTTAAATCAATCTTTATTACTTGCAAGAGTGTGCAATGGTTCAGGCAGATGGAACATCTCCAAATGCTGCAATATAGCAACTTCTAGGGATGTCAGTTCTCCCTAAACAAACCTGAAGGCTTTCCACTGGGGCCGCCTTGTGTCATGCACAGCTCTAACTCATCAATGTCAACCCAAAATGCCTCTCCTCTCCTCTCCTTTTGAGAACCTAATTACAAGTTGTGTATTAGGACATAACTTTGATCCAGACACATATTCCGTTCCACACCAGTGTACTGAGCCAACTAATCCCTGATATGCCAAATGAGTACCTGCTTTGCTAACCTTTGATCTGTTGGGGTTAGGACACGCACTGGTCCAATTACATTCAGGCTTTTATGAGAGGGCAACAACGTGCTCTTTCAAAACCACCGGGATTTAAGCTTTTTTTATTACAAAGTGAGGCTTGTTTCTCAGACAGAACCCTAAAGTATTAAGGATTAGGCGTAAGGGGGGAAAATTGAGTTGGCCAGTTTTTATTAATGTACAGCCACATTTTGGCATGTTACATGGTTTAATTCTAACCCCTGGCCCTTGAGGACCCTAAAAACCCACCACAGCCACTCCTAGGATTTCAGCCACGCTGTTTGAGGTTAATGATTTCTTGGCAAAAGAGAACAGTTTTGACTGTGAAATTAAGTTGTTAGAATAATGGAATTATGCATTGTGTTGTAGAATAATTGAGATTATGCTTTGGTCAGCTCAAAGATCATTTTGAGGTTTGAGGTTTAGCATTTCTGGTGATGTGAGGAGTCTAGCATTTCAAAATATGTTACTAGCAATAGCATGCAAATACAACCTAGAATACAAAATGCTATATATATATATAGCATTTTGTATTCTAGGACTTGTGCATATATATATATATATATGCACAAGTCCGTGCCATACACACCTCCATGTCTTTGTGTTTTCCTGCAGAAGCAAGCAGCAACAGTTTCAGACCGCTGGTTAGGAGCCCCATGGGAACACTGAGCTGTAATGGACAGAAAACTGATGAAACCTCCATTCCCTGACAGCCCAGTGTTGAGGAGGGTGGGTGGGTGTGTGTGTGCAGCAAGTGTATGGATAACTGTTCACTGGGATCTTATAGTCAGACTGGGAAGTACTGATTCTAATAAGAGACCTCTCCATCATCTTTGTTCACCATTTCAAGCCACCCCTGCTTAACTGGTCACATTGGCAGAGATTAAAAAAGAAGCTGAGAAGATCCAAAAGACCAATTTCATTTCAAAACTCAATCCACCAGAGCGTGGGATTTGCATAGCTAATTAGGGGCTGTCGCACCCTTCTTTCTCCCCTCCTCTCCTTCTCTTTTCCTCCTCTGAGCTTGGCTTTGTACTGACAGCAAAAGAAGGCTGAGCCCCATGCAAAGACCTCTGAACCGAGCTTATCTGGCTAAATGAAACACCATGTTTCTAATGTAAACTATTTTGTAGCACATCACCCGGCCTCAGTGTCAGCTCAGGCTGCCTCTGGTGTTTTTCTTCCGCTATACTGTAAGTGTGGAGACTTTAGGACTTATGGCTGGCCTACTTTTACTTTTACAGCAAAGGGAGATTGTTGTCCTTTATGGCTTTGTTTAGTTTGTGTACTGCTATTCTGCTATCGTGTTGAATAGTGTAAAGATTAGTGGTGTACAGTAGATTAGTGTATTTTGCCCTCCATCTGGCTACAAAGGGTGATTAGGAGACATCAGAGACTTTCCGTTGTATTTAATACAGCAGAGAGTCTTTCTCACCCTCAGAGAGACGTGTGTTCTTTTTCAAACTTGTAGAGACCATTTTTCTTTGCTCTCTCTTGCTATTTCCCTTTTTCCTCTCTTTCTTTGTCTCTGCCTCAATCACTCATTCTGTCTCCTCCTCCTCTCCTCCCATATCTCAGAGCCTGTATGTATTGGAGAGGGGTTTTAAAACACAAAGAGTCACTGGAGGCCGGTTAAAATCAGCATACGCGATGAAATGCATTGTTCTTTCTCAATGACTGAGGAATAACGAGGGAAGAGTAAGGCATGATAGAGAAATGGACACAGAAAGTGATGGGGAAGGGTGGGGAGAAAACCACAGTAATATGCAACCATGTGTAATACTGAGAAGTCAAATGGGTATCACTCCATATAAGGCATTTTTTTCTGCAAAGCTTTACACCTAATTACCCCTAAGTGCTATTTGGAACGGATGTGAGGCAGGGGTCTCATAATCATAATAGAAATAATAACAGTCTGATGCATATGTAAATGATCAGAGGGAAGAATGATATTTTGGACTGAGTGGAAATGGATAATGAGGGTTCAGGAGTTCAGCAGGAGCATTAGAAAATAAAAATGTCTGTGTGCTTATACTGCAACTGCCATTCCAGATGAGCAATGGCTTTCCTATTGATTTTCAATATTGTATTCTTGTCTAATGACATTTTAATGATTCTAGGATTAGATGAAGATAAATATTTACCTTAATCTATTTCTTCATGTTAACAGAAATCAGACACAAATTCCTAAGAATTGCGGGGCCTGAGTGTCTCCATCAAGGTAATCACCCATAATGAATGTAAGTAAGAGCTGCTTTAAGGTACTTCACTTTAAGTCTTTTAGAGCAGGTTTGTTGTCTCCGTGTCCGCCCCCCTTCTCGTTCTCCTATTCATTTTCAGTTTCAACCTCTCCAATGCCTGGACTCCCCTCTGAATCTCTTGTGTCGCTGAGAGACTTTGCACTGTGTGTTTTCTTAATCATGTGCAAATTAGCCTCTCGTCGCAGATAAAATCCTCAAATCCCTTTGGCTTCTATCGCCCCATCCAGCCGCGAACAGGGCTTGAGTGAGTGCCGCTGGAAAACTCTGCCTCACCATCATCATTTATTTTCACTACGTAAGAGGAAAATATGCACTGTTTGTGTTTGTGGATGTGTTAAAGACCCACAACGTTTGGGTTGTAAACCCTCTTCTCTAGGCTGTTAATTCCAAGTTCAACATCACTTCTTGTAGCCGACTGTGTGTCTGTTTTGCTACATGTGTATGTATTCTGCAGCTGAGTTTGTACAGTGGCTGCAAGCTGCCATACTGGTTTCTGTGTGGGCCTCCCCTTTCTCTGTCGCACACATCAGGACTGCTGGTTGTTTCATGGTAAGGCAGATCGTCTGAAATAAATCACAGGCGGTTTTAATCAGAGTGAAGCAGCACAGGCCAGGCCTATAAATGATGGGCCAAACTTAGTTTAACTTCCTCCTCTCCTCTCCCTTCTTCTCCATCTGTCTCCATTCTTTTGCCTGCTCACTCTCTTTTAACAAGCCCTTTATCTTCCCCGCTTTCCCACCATCACTTTGCCTCCTCCTCCGTTACTATCTTACTTTCTCTCACTCACTATCTCTCTGTGTCCTTGACTGCTGGGCTCCTCCTGTAAACAAGTCAGGGAATCACATTTTGGCATTCCTGAAACAACTCTGGATTTGATTTTACAACCCAATTAAAGTTGAGTAGTAAATCAGTAGACCAAGGAACCCTTCTTCATTCTTTTTTCTTGTTCTCAGTGGGCATCTCTGACAAAATTTAGGAGTCCCTTGAGCCACAAACAAATATGTGAACAGGTCCACTTTAACAGAAATAAGGCAGAGAACAGGAGAAGTCTGATGAGCCTGTTTACAGAGCAGAGACGCCGCTGTGGGTGTCCTATCTTAGTGAGGAATGCCAACACACATGCACATATTCAGACACACACACTCACTCACAAACTCAGTCATGCAATCAGTCTATCGCACTGCAGCTACTGTCTCTCTTCCTTTATATACATCTCACACACAAACACACACACACACAAACTGGCAGACCTGACTATATGTATGGTTAACCTGTCACTAAAACGGAGGCATTGGATTCTTCAGAAAAAAATCAATAGTGGAATATTCTCTACTCCACCAGTGTCCCATTAATCTGCAGGTAGATTAAAATGTCACACAGAGTAGCGGATGGGAGCCGCGGCAGAGCTGTTTTTCATGCAGCTCTATGGCCCAGACAGTAATTGCATGTGCTAATCAATCAAAGGGATGTGCGCGATTGTCATATTTCATTACAAAGACAACAGGTTACGACAGCCTGTCAGCTTTGCTGGAGAAATGTGTGTTAATGACTTATCAATAACTGGCTGCGGTTGCTGTGACGTGCAGTGATTTGAATGAGAGATGATGTAAATGAAAAAATGAATCCACAAATTACAATTCTAGGCTATTTACCTTTCACTAAAATATATTCAAAAGGAAACCAGATACAATGAAGTAGCTAGAAACCAAACTCTCTACTGATTAACTTATCTTCTGACTCATTGTTAAAGATCTTCTGGCTAAGTGAGATACTTGCTGAACACATTTGTAAACTGTTTGCACTATAGTCTGATTGGAAAGCTCAGCAGACAGGGAAACCATCAGGGGAATTCTCAGTGTGGTTTTAGATGAGCTGAATAAACGAATGTGATTCTGCTCATTACACCAGTAGCTCTCCTTCTGAAGAAAGATAACACGCAGCCACACACACAGTCAAAGCCATATTAATATGCTCATACTGAAACACCCATATGCAAATAGTATTTTTGGCATATAAGCTTGATGCTGCTAAGTGATAAATGTAGCAAGCACCTTACAAAGACTGAATGACAAAGTTAATTTGGCCCCAGCAGACACGTCAGACAGATGAAGTTCCATATTACTGCCACTACCTCACAAAGGCACCATTATACTGTTTTGAGACGTCGTTCATCCGCGGAGCTGCTTTACATGAAGGCTTCAAGCTCCTTTATTAACTCTGTGGAACTCCTGCTGTAAAGTTGGAGGCGTTACAGAGAGAGGTATGAGACTAATCAACTCCTTTTGCCAAACAACTGCCACAGCACTTTGACAAATAAAGTACACAGCCTTGAAAAGTCCACAGGCGGAATTTGTGCTGTATCTATGTTAATGCTTTGTTTGGGCCGAACAGCAGAGGGAAAAATTAGAAATGGCAATTAGTGAAATAGAATGAGCACATATGGTCTGCCATGCATCACGGTTTTGGTACTCCTGCTGAAAATTACCTCAAATACTAAATGATGTGTCTCACTATATAGCGTATGTGTTGCGTGTTAAAAAAGGAATCCCCCTGCCAAGGTCAGTTTTACATGTCATTATGTCATGCTTCTCAGCTAGCTACGGTGCCTTTAGCATTAGCCCAGGCTGACTGTCCTCCTCAGGCCACACTTTGGATAAGACAGAGAGGGAGTGGAGTGGATAAAACAACCAGGGTCAAAAGACCAGAGGTACCAGAGACTCTCATGATTACACAGGTATCTCAACAATGTGCTGCTTTGTCTCCAGTGAAGGAGACCGATATGAATGTGAAGTCAAAATAAGGTCACTTCTTTGGCATGAATTAAATGATGGATGTCAATCAAAGGGAACTGATTCCAAAACTGTCAGGCACCAAAATCTACACTGTTGAACACCCAGTCATAGCACATTTTGTATGCTTTGCAAATCCAGTGTTGTCAAACACCCATAAGACACTCAATTTATCACGTTTGATGTGTTTTTTCAGCTGTGGCCTTCAGAATATTTCCACAAAGTAAACTTTAGGTGGAGAGAAATCCCACCTGTGAGAGTGAGAGTGTGACCATTAACAGTGAAGGCTTGACTTTTAAAGGTTTTACACTTTGTGATTAACTCCATTGCAGCTGTGTAAAGCCGTGAGCACCAACAATGATCTTTTTGCAGGAGATGACCAGAAGCCATATATTTGCACTCAAGATTTCTAAAGGTTGCACCATTGTGCAACAACCGTTGTAAACTGTTGTAAATATTGTATTGAGCTTCTTTTCATCTGCACATTTCCCTTTCCTGTTGCCTTTGACGAATTCCTTACCAATCTACTGGAAGGCACTTGTCAGATATGAGCCGGACATTTCTGAAGCTGGATAAAATTAACACAAAGAGCAGATCATTGAGGCCACATTAGCACTGGAATCTGTCATCACAGGCAAAGCAGTGTATTGAGAAAAATGCAATGTTTTGGAACTGATTCACATGTACAAATCAAACATGGCTGCACCTACCTCTGACTGTTTCATTGATATAAGAGATCAGATATAAGTCATCTCTGTCATGTAAAGATGTGAAATGTGCCTGCGCATTATTGTACAGTAAATACTATTTGTCAATGGAAGAAGAAGTGCAATGCCATAATTAGTCTTTATTAGCCATACTGTTGGCATAGCTCTATGGACGGCAATGCTGGTCCGTCGGTCGGTCCACCACTTTGATCCAGACTGAAATATCACAACAACTATTGGAAGGATTGCTATGAAATTGTGTACATACATCCATGGTTCCCAGAGAATGAATCCCATTGACTTTGGTGATGCCCTGACTTCTCTTTTAGTGCTTCCATGAGGTTCACATTTGTGAGTGAAATGTCTCGACAACTATCGGATGGATTGCCATGAAATTTGGTACAGTCATGTTCCCCTCAGGATGTCAAATTGTAATTCCTAAACTTTTCATCTAGCCCCATGATGAGGTCACAATTGTACTCTGACCAATATTTTGGTTTGTGACCAAATATCTGTAAAACTAATGACATTCCCATCAGCTTCAGCTGCACCTTAGTGCTAATTAGCAAATGTTAGCATCATAACATGCTAAACTAAAATGGGAAACATGGTAAACATTACCTGCTAAACATCAGCATGTTAGCATTGTTATTGTGAACTTGTTGGAAGTAAGGATCGCAAAATGAACTCTGTCAAATACGTTTGCAAAATTGGACTAACATTCATCTAGAATGGCTTCATAAATAAAAATGTACCAATGGCTGCATTGACGCATGGACCCACATGGCCAACCAATTCTGGAATCCAGAGCACAATGATGAGTAAGTGGTTTTAATGTAGTAACAAACCTCAAAACTTGATTGATAAGTGAGAAAGAAAGAGAGAATGAACAGCATTAAAAAAGTCAAAACACTGTGGTATTGGCTCATAATGAAAACAAATGGCAACTATACGACATCCTCCTAACATCCCCCTTGATGCCCTCTCCAGCTGTACCTGTCCAGTGGTGGTGGGGCCTCCATGCAGTATATGGAGGTGGTGACTCATCAATGGGTGGCCCTTCTCACTGCTGTCATTATTATGGGTAGTAACTCAGCGGTTTATGCCATTGGTGGCACTAAAATCTCCTTCTGATAGCTGCATGAAATAAAATCTCTGTGGAGAACAGGGTTTAGCGATGTGGTAGTGAGTCCACAGGGGCTGTAAAAAAACCCCAACAACTTATTGTATGGGGTCTGTGGGGGGCCTTGATGTGGTGGAGAAGGGGACGTATAGGGGCTTCCCAGGGCTCATCATACACACACTGCTCTCACTACATGTTCTTTCAAAACCATTTACAGATGCACACTCCCCCCCCACTTCTTTTAATGTGTGTGTGTTTGTATGTGTGTGCAGAGATTAAGAGAGAAAAAGCAGAAATGGCTTGAAAATAAGTAAGTCCTAAAAAATAAGTGTGTTTTAAGAAGAGAAAAAAAAGTCGATACCAGTCTGGTCAACCTAATCTCCTCAGGGCCATATGCTTATGCTCAATGATTCTCTGGAAAGGGAATTTACTGTTGAAGTGTGTTTTGTAAAAGGAAATGAAGAGGACCCATGAGAGATGTTTTGGGACTGAGTGAGAAAAGGGAAAACTGAACGACAGATGCCGTCTGGGATGAAGGGCATTTCAGTAGCAGAAAGTTGGTTTGAAACTGACTGTGCCATTAGGTAGTTACTGTGTATTACACCTAAATGGGGTGTTAGCATTGAGTACACAACTTAAAAAATCTAAGCCCTGTATTAACTGCATTTAAATCCCCCTCTTTCTCTGCTCTAATCCTTTCTTAGTTTGTGCCTGTGGAGGTTTAGGTGAACAAGTTCTTTGTTAGTACAACATGGGATTAACATGAGTGCGAAACTTCTAAATCCACGGGATTACAAAATTTACTTTGCCTTAATTCATAGTGATAAGCAACAACGGACACTGATTTTGTCTTTTCTAAAAGAATGAACTGCACCTAAGATCCACAGATCCATTGTTTAATAAGCTTAAATAAACAGATAGCAGAGGGGATAAAATGTTGTTATTATATCTTTTATATTTAGTTATTTTCTTGTCAAAATGCTGACATGGCTGAGGTTTTGTTTCAAGAAGGAGCTGTTTTTGATTTTCAACAATTTATTCTCAAAAGATGTATTCCTGTGATATCCTGTTTTTTGACAGTCATGGTAGACAGCAACCAGGACTTTTTGAAACTCCTGAGAGCACAAAATACTGTAATTATTCTCCACTGGGAAATCTCTCTGTGTTCCAAGTCTTACAGGAGAGTCACTTTCATAACAGCATCAACAAAAGAATGTGAAGAAATAGGAAAAAAAGAATAGCAGAGGCTGCTACAAAATATCAGCTCACATACTACAGTGGAATATGGGAAACCACAGTCTAAATATTATACTAAGGCATCTGCTGGCCGCACTGGCATTCGATTAGGAATACCAGCAAATTGGTGTTATCAAAACAGTGGTCCCATGGGATTATGCCCAGTCATTACTAATCCTCCAGAGACAGGAGGGAAAGGAAAAAAAGGACATTTTTCACTCAGTTTTTATTGCACTGCAAACCTTCAGTTCTACACCATGCTAGCATTTTCAGCCATGCTAGTGGAGTGGAGTCAGTCTGTCGGTCAGTCAGCTCCACCATTTTGGTCCAGATAGAATATCTCAATCACAATTGGATGGTTTGTCATGACATTTTCAACAGACATCCATGTTCTCCAGGGGATGAATCCTACTGACTTTGGTGATCCCCTGACTTTTCTCACAAATGTCCCCAGCAGGTTGACATTTGTGGTTCAGAGTGAAATGTCTCAACTATTGGATGGATTGCCGTTACATTTCCTACACACATTCATGTCCCCCCTCAGGGTGAATTGTAATCGCTTTGGTGCCCCCCTTATTTTTCATCTAGTCAAAATTTCACTTTGTCCAATACTTTGGTTTATGACCAAATACCTGAAAACGAATGAATTCCCATCAGCTGCAGCTGTACTTTGTGTTTAGTCCTAATTATCAAATGTTAGTATGCTGACACTCTAAATTAAGGAGGTGATCATGGTAAACATTATACGTGCTTAGCATTAGCATGCTAGCATTGTTGTTGTGAACGTGTTAGCATGCTAACATGCTTCTAGGTTTAGAGGTTTAATTCCAACCAGGGCCAAACACATTCACCAAATGTTGACTCTTTTTTTTATTAATCATGCCATTAAGGGATTGTTTCTTTTAAATTGTCATGTAAAGTTAATATTGGCTGGCAGCTGAGCATTAAGCCATAGAGGGCACTGAGGAACTCACACACTTGCAAACCTATAGGAAGATATAATTGCATGCACTCCCTCCTAGAACACACACACACACACAGAAGAAATGGGCAATATGCCAACTCCCTCGGGCGTGATGCTCCTTGACCACAAAACCCACACTTAACACCTCACCCGAGTAAGCACACCCTCAACACATCCTCAACAAAGACAAAGGACAACTGATCTGCCCCTATTTGCTTGTATCTGTCTGACATCCTTCTCTGCCAGTCCCGCCTTCTCATGTCTGCTCTTGGAAAAGAACAAAATGATGATTAATGTCATGTTGATGTCTTTACTCTTATTAATATACAGCTGTAGATTGGAAAGAACAGACTTGTCCCTCCAAAGGGATTTGGAGGGTAGATAGTGTGTATGTGTGTGTGTGTGTGTGTGGCTGCTGAAGGGGATTTTGGTGTAGCTGTGTGAGGCAGACAGGTGGTGCTGATGGGGCTACGTGATTCACTTTGCTCCTTATTTGCATACATATGACAACCATCTGTGCTAATAGGCCTCTGCGATGTCTCTATTAGGCTCAATGCCACACTGTTTTGCCTGAGGACCGCGGCATTGTACCAACATTGTGCTCATGTCCGTCGGCTTCATGCAACACACCAGCTGATGCCATCTAGTGAATTGAGATGGGAAGGGATGCTCTGATTTGGTGGGATACAAGTGCAGCAGGAAACCATATGGGCTCCAAACCCGAGTCAAACTGTATTTTTAGCATTTGTTTAGAACAGCTTGTAGGACCAGATAAAGTGGCGCTTTCCATATAGGAAATTATAATAAATGACAAAAAAGTTTTGAAAGTCAATCAATCTGTGGCTCATCATGGCATAAAAATTGACCTCTATGATGATTAACACTGAAAATGTTCCTTGCTGTTTATAAAGACATGTACTACATAAAGCAGAGACCCTTTTCAAGTATATTGCAGCGTGCATGCTGTATCAGCTGTTGACAGAGAAGCAGCATCTCCTTGCATCACTGCCTCACAAATACTTTAAGAAGAAAAAAATCCACAGTGAAAGTGACAATAAACTGAGTGCGATGGTGGATGCTCCACACAATATAATAAAGCATTACTCTCAGGAAATTGATGTGGAATTGTCCATGGTGGTGTTTTAGCAACTCCCGAGTGCCCACGTGCATGACAATTCAGCTGAATCTGTCAGAATGGTTTAGCAATTTCAAGATTTTCCCAGAAAGTGCTGTATCATTCTTTCCTTGACACACAACCCGAGAACATGATGGAGACGGTGACGGAGATACACACATCAGCAGGTTGTCCAGTGTTAGGTAACACTGAGAAGGACAGTATTGTTTGCAGTCATGGTTGGTCAGTTTTCTTCATCAGGCATTATAAACACTACAGTGCTTGCCTGTTTGTCACATTTATTTTTATTTGAGTTTTAAAGTCTAAAAAATTACAATTAAGCACATGGATGCACATTCCTGCTGATTGCAGAGAGCCCCAATGCAAATGTGTTGTGCATACAAGCCATAAAACAACAAAGACTAAAAACAGGTACAAGCCTGTCTCCTATAAATTACATTTATATATTACTAATTTGTTTTGCCAAATATGTTTTCTCATAATTGCTGCCAGGATTAGTTTAGTTTAGTTTTTTCAGTGAAGGAAGTGCTAGTTTTTGAACTGGACTCAAGGTGTAGGGGTGTGGTCGCGGTTGATGGTAGGGGGTTCAAGCACAGAACTATAATACCAGTGACTGGGGGCTTCACATCCCGAGTCCTGCATTTGGTTATGTTTAGGCAGAACAAGATTAAGATTGGTTGATTAAGGTTAGGGAAGATCATGATTTTGGTTAAATGTTGTTAAAGTAAATGTGTCCGTGTCTTGACCTGACTTTTTCAATATTTGAACAACACCACAATATTTCTCTAACCTTAACCAAGTGTTTTGAATGCCTTAACATGACCATAAAGAAATATTTAGTTACCACATGTGGATATTGTCGGGAAAACAAATGAAATACATAATTTGTATTTTGGTAAGACTCACTGAATGTACAAGAAAACTCAATACCTTTTAAAAAAAAAAATTTGCAAAAGCAATATCATGCAATACATAAATACACAGCACCACAGGGGAGATGGTCCTAATAGATGCCACAAAGGAGGAAATGAATGGTGCTACTCACCTCTGACTAAGTAGTTAGACCAGACGAACAATGGGCTGAAGAGATCCTCTTACAGTGAAACCTAATCTAGAAGACAGTGAACATATTAGGCACTGAACAAGATTGGTGGAGAAAGGGAAACAGCAGACAGAAAGGGAGAAAAAGAGAGACAGAGTACCCCATAAGGGAAGACTGCCAACATCAGCACTCTATTTTATTGTAGAATCCAAGCTATTTTTCTTAGATTTTCCTCCAGCTTGTATAGAGGAAACAACTCAGAACTGTATGTCTTGGAGATACATAAAAGTTGCTGAACTTGTTGAGTTGCTGTGGCGCCTGCAGAGTTCCAGGCGCTGCACTTTGAACATGTCTGTGTCTGATCCATAAATTTACTAATAAGAGAAGAGAAAACAGACAGACAGGGCAAATTAAATCTTGCTTGTTTTCTGCCATGACTCCTCCATCTAACTTACCAGTTAGAAGATACCAGAAGATTTGTAACTGTGATATCTGCCCCTTCTTGTACAGTACATACAGTCTGCAGTATGGCTTTCACATGCTACATGGCAATCTAGACCTTACTGTTAAAATGTCATTCTTTGGGTGCTTAATTTATGTCATGTAAATCACCTCATCTCTCTTTTTTAACCTTAATTTCTTCCTCTTAGTACTTGCCTCCTGACAGTCCAACCCAAAAGCATTATGACACTGACATTTTCATTATAGTCACGAAGACAAATTAACAGGACCTTTTTAACTTACACTTTACCAACCCACTGCAGTTCAGACATGGCAATTCTGTATCGCAAAAATGGGAAGATGTTGATCACAGTGTTTTGGTATAATTTGTATTTCACAAGTGAGTTGAATCTTTCGGTTTCTTTCATCTTATACTCATGATGTCATCAGCAGACTAGAGAGTCATAGTGATCAAGTGTCTACAGAAGCCAGGAATACTGAACTAAGAGCTGAGCTCTGTCTGTAGCTGCTCCATTGACCCCTCCATCAGTGGTTTGGTCCAGACAGCAGACTCCCAAAGTGGTAATGACCACTGAACAGATGATGATAATAGCAGCCAGACTAAATACATCTCATAGCTCATCCTCTCGTCAATTTCACTTTCCTCCTCTCTTCCTCCTTTCCTTGCCTATTTTTCTCCCTCCATCCTAACTCCTAACATGTTTATGGCTCTAAAGTATAAGGAGCAAACACTACTTGGCCTGGCAGATTTTCCTCTCGCAAAATAATCAGTATGGTGGTTGAAAAAGTTTACAGGAAGAGGAGTAAGGTTTGATTTTTTTTTAAGAGAAGCTGATAAATCACCTGCAACTTTGTTCTCAAACTTCCTAGCTGTATTCTCCATCGTGCACTCGTGATGCATGTAAAGCTGAAAAAATAAAAGACAGAATATTATTAACAACAGCCACCAAACTCCACTCTGCCGAGAAGAGATTTAATTGGAGGTCTCCCCACCTACAACCGCAAGCGCCCCCGGGCCTCTCGTTGGCCCTAATCGTGTTGCGTAATGTTTCTTGACGTCGTGCTTGGCTGAAAATCAATTAGCAAGCGCTGCAATCGCATAGTGCAGGAAGACTTCTGGATGCCATCCAAACCACTTAATTTGTTTCTGAAAGGGCAAGAATTATACTCTGCTTGTCCAGTGCAATGTTTTTTTTCTCTGTGTCATGTAGTGAATAGACACAGGTTCGAGGGTGTACCAAAAATGTTTTCCTGACCCTATCACCCTGATGAGCTAATCAGTGCTCATTTTCCCGATTCCGCTCTTCTCACTTGACAATCCCTCTACTGTAACGCCTCATACTATCTCTCTTCTATCATCTCTCCTCTCCAATTGGCTCCTCCTTTGCCTTGTTTTGCTTCACCCTGGAGAACAAACGCTGAACCGAGGGACTAAGAGGAAAGGGCATTTGAGGGAAAAGGCAGCTAAAATCCTACCTTCAATCCAGTGCATCTTTCGCTTACTGTAGAGTGAAGGACAGACAGGAGATGAATCATATCACCCAAAGGATTAATATGGGTCTGTCTAGATTAGAGCAACAGACAAGGAGGTGCACATTCCCTTAGATTTACACATCGTGGAAGTTCTACTGAGAAATGCTCATGTTTTCTTATTTTAATGGAAATATGACAAATGAGCGGATGTTGAATGCAAATTATGGATTAAATAAGCAAAGCAGAGCAGTGTGTAATGCACTGCAAAACAGAACAGCATAACACTTAACAGAACAGAAAGACAAACAGGCTAACACATCCACGCACATGGCCACCCAGTGGTACCGATGAGTTGAATGACCTCACTGCCACGGGGGATGCTTATCTTGGAAGTGTCACTTTTATGAACGAGGGGATGCGGCCATTAACAAAAGCCAGTGCCAGTGTCTCATTAGACTCACAGTCTCCGTGCCAGCTCGGCAGAGCAAGGGCATCCATGCACAAGAACTAACAGGCTCATCAAACTGTGGGAGGACTCAGCCCTGACACGATGGGCTGATGCCCGCAATAACATCTGCACTCAGGCCCAGCTGCTTAGCTTTCGCAAATGTTCCCCAATGCAATCTCCTTCGTGACAACATTTGTATCTGATGACAGTTTGAGCAAATAAACGTGAAACTTCAAGTGCAGCACTACCAAGTCTCAGTTTCAAAATATTTGTCTCCCTGAAGACAGTTTGTATTAGTTATAACCAGAAAAATACAGAAGATTTTGCTCTGCTCCTACATTTGTGAAAACACTGATCATTTCAACAGAGAAAAGAATGGAGAAGATGGAGTTGTTTTGTTTTTAATATTTTTGAGTGTGGGATCCTTTCCTTTTCTTTTTGTAATTGGTGGTAAAAGGTAAAAAAACTGTTCCTGATGTGTTATTTTTGATATTTCAATTGGTGTCTGGTGGAAGTCTGGCATTGACATTAAAGGATAATTCTAGTTTATAACAACTTGGGCTTAATATGTGTAGTCTTGTCCATCATTTCTATCAGTTATGATAACATTGTATACATCAAAGTAATGGCTGAGATCTGGGAACCCCCCTTCAACATAACATCCAATTCATTTAATTATAACTTTCTTTCTAAGTGCCTTGTCATCATAACTTTGAAAATATGGTACTCCTGAAGTGTGCTGTATTCTGTCTGTGAGTCCATTGTACAGCAGGTCTGTGTCACAGTGAGAGAGAGTCTGCTGCATGTGGAAAGCCCCTGCTTGCCTAATGTTTGGATTAATTAGGGAATCTCATCCACTGACGTCCTCTAGGAGGACATACTTTATCACTCCAGCCTGTGTCTGTTTACCAAAGGAGACTGAGCAATCCAAGCTGACAAAATGTCCTCTCCTTCTCTCGTTCCTTTTCACTAGAGTAATTGAGCAATTAAGCGTGATTGATTGATTGGGGAGAGTGAGAAGAGGGAAATCTGCCCGGGGACATTGAAGGAATCCATACAGTAGCTTTAAATTAGTGAGAGAAATGGCAGGAGGCAGCCAAACATCTGACTGCAGCATGGCTGGGGAGGTGCAGTGGCTTCAGCTAAGAAGACAGATAAGAAAAATAAGACAGTGTGTTTAACACTGTGTGTGTGAACTTGTGCGTATAACTGCCCATAAGAGAGGAGATGGATGTGTGGTTTGGAAAAGACAGAGCTGCAGAGAGGAGGAGGGGCGGTAGGGGAATCGAAAGTGTAATTAGTCTCTGAGTGATAGCAAAGTGGTGTCCAGCCCCCATCATATTATCCCATATTGCAAATACAGTGTACCTTGCAGTAAAATACCACTGTCATGTGCAGTTAAATTCACGTGATATCAGATCAAAAGACAACCGGGAGGAGGCTATTTCCTTCCGGCATAGTCGACCTAAGGCTGTCATCCCGACTCCATCAGACTTTTTGAGGTCATTACTGATGAATAGCTAAGAAAGATTTACAGTTGTATTTGTTTTTTCATTTCATTTTTTTCCATATCTGTAACTGAATCAAGTCTACACATAACATGGTGTTTCATTACCATAAAAACAGTAGGGATATAGAAAAGTAGCATATCCATTTAAGGGGATCTTGTTTTTAATATAATTCCCATTATTTTCATCATTGCTATTTGCCTGTTAGGTGAAAGGTCAAATAGTAATAAATAATCTCATTGACCTCATGAGGAGTATACTGGCTCCATGTGGTGCAAAGTAATGTTGGCTATTTTAATGTTACTGTTAGAGAGCCCACTGACTAATGGTAAATGGGCTTTTAAATGTATACAAGATTATCTTTAGGGATCTGTCTGAGCTCTTCCTGCACATATGGTTCCTTCCTGTTCTTTTCCAGCCAATTATTGATATATGAGGGTATTAAATATGACACCTGTGTCATAGACAAATCCCCCACCCTGGGGTTCAACCATTGTTTAACCGGCGCTAGTTTATCCGCCGCTGGTGGCAGCTGCATGACAGAGATTACCTCGAGGACCTCTGCCCACCCAAGCAGAACAATATCTATACATTTGCTGTCTCTCCACGGCTGCAGCTACACACGCACATGGCACATGCACACACTCATGCACACATGAAGACAAACGCTCACGCTATAATTTAATCTTAAAATGCTCCTTTTTTAAAATAAGCCAAAACAATTTTTTGTAGGATTTTGCTCAACTTTCCATCTTCCACAGGACATATGATAGGAGCACAAGAGGAGAAGTTTTACAAAACGTGTCTGCGCTCATGGAAACACACACAAGCACTTTTACACAAACCAATTAGATCTAATATAGCATGATTCCAATAAGCCAGCAGAAAGAGCAGGTAGGAATTCCCACTGCTGAAGTTGTTTTGTAATGATCACACTTTGAACATGCAGCAACACTTAATTTTCTCTCAAAGTGGTGATAAAAGTGTAATAAAAGCAGTGGGCAGAAGGCATATAGCATGTGTCAACAGCTTTTCTGAGACTGAATTAAACATGAGAAAAGTGGCTGAGTTATTCATGAGCCGAGTAGTTGAGACTCACCGGCATGAGGATGTGCTGAGTGTTTAGCACGCATGCATTGTCTTTAGAGCACAATCATTATCTGACACAGTCAGCTAAAACGCAGATGCAAGAATCCCGAGTATGTGGAGGGAAAACTTGTGAAATCTCAGGTACTCTTCTCTGTGTGAGAATAGCATGTTCTATGTATGACACCTTTAACATTAAGCACCTCTACACGTGTGACTGACAGGTTGTAGAAAAAACAATTAACGCAGGCACAATAATAATAACAACAATAATACCACTTGCAGGAAGCAGAACAAGCTGAAAACACAACATTGACATACAGATGGGTGACAAATTAAAGGAAAAACCAACATGAAATGTCTTAGTATGGAGTCAGGCCACCACGAGCCTCCAGACTAGCTTCGTTGCTCCTTGCCAAGTCTGTGGAACTGTATTGGAGGGATGAACGTCATTCCTCCACAAAGTCCAGTATGTAGGGTTTAGTGGTGTTTAGCGGTGAAATTGTAGTTTGCAACCATTTGAATACCGCTCGCATCACCCTCCCCTTCTGAGCGTGTAGGAGAAACTACGGCGGCCATTTTCATATAATGACCAAATCATTCAGTGAGCTCTGGTGCGCGGAAGCATCTGCATTTGATATGTTTCTCCACTCTTTTGCGTGTTGGCAAACAGTTGCTTATATTCACACACTCCGCTGACACCAAGCAACATTAGCATCCTTTTGGAGCCTGGTTTCTGGCCGTGGGACAAATAGCTCTGGTTTGGTCTCCACCAACTCCTGAGGGAAATATCTGGCTCTTTAGCTGCTAAATGCTCCACTATGCTTGACAGCTAGCCACAAACGCTTTCTGTCTGCAGTTCTGTGATAGGCAGGTAGTGTACAGTTGGTTTATTAGAGCTTTTTTGTAGAAAACAGCTGCCTGCTGTGAGTGAAAGACACTAAAATGCTCCATAGAGCCGAGGGGAACTGCAGTATTGGGTGATAATTCTCAGTAGGTTTGTCATTGCGAGCAACTGCTTTGACACTACACATAGTAATGTGATCAATTGTTTAAGTAAAATATTGTTCAATGCAGCTTCAAAGAAAAAACTTTATGAAACCAAACAAAAAAATCGTTTGTTGTGCTTGATTTTGGAACTACTGGACATTTTCAAGGCTGTAGAACTTATTTTCATTGCAAAAAAAAAGAGTTGTTGCCACTCATTTTTGGCTTCCTCTATATTAGAAAATTAGCCCCAGCCCAGACACCAGTGGTATGATGCACTGTAAATGAGAGAGGAAAACTGAAGAATTGGCACAAACTTCAAAAAGCCATTCTGGTCTAATCAATATTATACTTTAAAGTAGATTTCCTCCCTAAAGGCAATAACACTTTGTGCTTGCAGGGTACTGGCGTGGGAGGGAGGTTCAGTGGCGACCAGCTCCTTAACACACTCTCATTCCTGACTTAAACATAACTGTCTCCCAAAACCCTTATTTCCTTGTCTAAACCTTTCCAGTCCTCCATTTAAATGTGATCCAAACCACTGGCAGAGACTCCTCCAACACCTAATGATGGGAGTGTGTCCGGAACTGGCTAGAATTCCAGCTGCAGTCAAGGAGTGCACTTCCTAATTAAAAAGACTAAGCTGCTAAGAAGTTTGCCCTCAGTTGAACGTTGTCTATCCACTATCTCCATCCATTATTGCTCCTAACCACATTTCTAAATTGTACAAAATGTCAAAAAGTGGATATTATGTGATCTTGGTGCCATTATGTGTGGCTGTTTTGTTTCACTTGCTTTCTGTGAGATACCACATGTAATCTCCTGCTTTGTTCTCAAGGCCGGGACCTGCGTGACCTCTGGATTTTGGTTTCACTTTGAGCTTGAAAAGCTGCCAGTAAACACTTTGTTTATAGAAAACCTCTTGGAAGAATTCAGCAGTGGGAACCACTTCATGTCAGGAAATGTTGCAAAAACCTGAACAGCTGAAAAATAAAATACAGTTAGTTTATGGACGGTATTATCACCAGACTTTATTATTTACCTTTAAGCAACAACAAAAAAGATAATTATACTAAATAATTATACAAATGTTGCAATGATAATACAAGTTAATAAAAGCATCACCTTCGGTTTCCACTCTGAAGAAAAACACATCCCATGGGAAAAACAAATCAATGTGCTCTCATACATCTGCAGCTGAAAAACAGTGATGCTCTGGGTGTAATTAGAAACACTTGTCACAAGGGAATAAAATCATTCATGTGTTTAACTGACATTTCTCACACACCAGAGGTCAAAACACATCTTAACAAAATATGAATGATTGTCTGTGTTTTCCTCCTTTTTTCCCAGAGGGGCCGTGTACAGGCCAGTAAAGGTCCGAAGGGCAAAATTTACCATTCGGCATGTTGGTGGTGTGTCGCAGGAGAGAGTACATACACACTGTGCGCTCATTTTGATGATCTGGACGTGGATAAATCTAATTTGTTTAGTTAAATGGCCATGGCAGATTCAGAATTTTATCAGCAAGTTTAATTTTGTAGAAGGAAATCTAGGCTTTAGATTAAGTGACTAAACACAGGCGCTACTAGCCTCAGAGGAAATTTAATCTGGCATATTTAAATGGCACAGTGGAGATTC
Organism: Siniperca chuatsi; assembly: GCF_020085105.1. Taxonomy (NCBI): domain Eukaryota; kingdom Metazoa; phylum Chordata; class Actinopteri; order Centrarchiformes; family Sinipercidae; genus Siniperca; species Siniperca chuatsi. Next base: position 6,392,300 of record NC_058061.1, read on the forward strand.
ACAACCATTTTCAAGCTATTAGGATGTTGGACTGCTTTGAGAAGGATTGAGGTGTAACAATGTGCTGTACAGGTTCCTGTTTCATATTTTAGACTGTAAAAACATGACATTGGTTCTGTCTTTGACTAGTAATAAACAGCTCATCATTTTTCTGTTTTTGAAAGAGAAGCCTGCAAAGATTAAGAAAAACGTTCAACATTATTCATTCTTAAATCTTAAGGATACCAAATTTATTACAATATCACATGCAGATAAAGGGATGAATCCATCATAAATCGCAGCTCCATTTGTTCATTAAGATGGGAGCCAGCCAGTGTAAGCGCATGTTTTCTCAACCTGTCAGTAAAACTAAGTTTTGATGATCAGCAGCAAGAGTAACAAAAGCTTCAAACTATCAAAAGTGTCTGTATTGTGCTAAAAGGTATCCAGCTGGAGGCAATGTGCCACTGAGGAAATACACACACACACACACACACACACACACACACACACACACACACACACATACACTGAGAAGATGGCTTCTCAACCTGGCTACCACATCTAGCACACAGCTGTTTTTCATTGAGAGGTCAAAACATGTTTTCCATTTTAGTTTAAATCAAATTAGTCCTACAGTTTTTATAGGCCCTTCAAAGTGTGCACACACCTGAATCTGGACAACAGAATTTTTACAACACACACAGCTGCGCACACACATACACTGCAGATTTCTGTCCTGCACAGGGTCCTCATTGAAGGTGCACACGCTGTCATTCTGTGACTTGACGCACATTTACACACACAAACAGACATACATGCACAATAGAGCATATAGCACAGTTTGTTGTGAACATTGTCTGATGTTCTTCCTTTGACTTGTTGATGCATTGAACTTTGGAAAAGCAGAAAAATGTCTTCTGCTCTCCACATCTGGAATTGTAGACATCCTTTTCCTTTCCTTACTTAATTCACAACTTTGAAACATCGTCCATTTCCAAGTGTTGTTTTTGTGGGAATGCTGACGGTTAAACTTATTTTTGCAGCACAGGAGACTATCACAACAGCTTTCAAGTCCTATAAAGTATCCCAGGATTCCTTAGTACGGAATGTCCATCTATTCCTCTTGTCTTCCTCCGCCCAAGTAACTGTCCTGCGAATGCCAGATAATGACTATTCCACCTGGCAACAAGTGTTCTAAAAAGAAACAGAATCAAGTTGGGAAAGAAAAAAATAAATCAGTCCGATTCGTTATGCCGAGGCTGATATAGCATATACATGTATTAAGCGATTTTGTATGGATTTCTCTTGAGTTTTGAATTGACGTCTCTGACTGGTCAGGTGGGGGAGATTTGGGAAGGAATGAGAAAAACAAGATGACAGTGTCTATTTTCTGTTGAAAGCCGCAGGCAACACCGTAACAGATACATGCTATAAATCGTCAGTGTTTTTCGCCGCCCCACAGAAAGACCTGTTTAATATTCTTAAGTAGCCGAGTAAATATTTGGCATAAGGAAGTACTTGATTCAGGCAGGACAATTCAAGTCAGACACCGGATGGGAAGGGGACATGAAAGAGGCCCTTCATGAATCCAACTGGCCCCCGGGTCAGGTTTCACACAACCAGTCCCATCATCCTACAAACTCACTCACACACACACTCTTCTAGTGTATGTGCACACATTACGCTTTAGATGCGCAAACATGCACATGCACACACTCCACTGAAAACCGTGTGTAAAATGTTTAGTGTGGAGACATGTACCTCATTACGTCAGGCAATTGGTAGTTTATTGTAAAAACTCAGGAATTCAGCCTAATGAAAGCTTTAATGCTCTGTAAATGAGGTGAAATGAACCCAAAGGTCTTTTGAAAGACAAAGACCTTTAGGGAGATGGACCACTGCACAGCTTCTGTATTACCATCAAACACATGATAGCACATAAAGGGTTACTTATATCTGGGGATGGAAACGTTTTTGTGCTAATTACCTAGATACATTTCCAAAAACTGATTTAAGCTTCTGTTGGGGTGTGCACACTGTTTGAATAGATTTATCTAGGATATTGTTCTCTAAAATCCACTCTCCACTCTCTGAACCCAGAAATCACAGAACCAAGACTTTAATCTGTAGTGTTATCAAGATGTTCAGCCAAAGTTGGTTGAACATCTGAGCTGTATTTCTATGGGTAGTGCTGCTCTTAGCTGTTCAGTACAGCTGAACAGGGATGGTGTAATGCTGGTAAATGGAATCACTGATGCTCGTAAACCAGAGAAGATAAGCAAGTGTTCAAAGTCCTGTATATCCTAAGCTTATGTGAGTTTGTTTACTGGAAATTACTTCCCATGGGGATGTTGGTGAGAGCCATTGGGATTCTAGCAGACGGAACACAGAGCTTAAAGCTTCACCGAGCTGCAGACACAGAAACCCATCACTGGGTCTTTCTGAATTCAGTCCTCAGTTCAATCCACTGTAGTTGATACTAAGTTTGATGAGTGTTAACTAGCATATTTGTTTGATCCACTACAACAAAATCAGCTTTATTTTCTAGAATTTATAACTGATCGATTCCCTCAAATGTGTTGCTGTTGGTCATATTTTTCATTTCACCAGTATGACATCACTACCTAATTAGGAAATTGACTGCTGTCTCTTTTATTGCCCACCCAGGGCTGCTGTAAATGTGCCTGGTATAAGTGGTGTTCCACTGTCTTGACTCTGGTGGGAGGCTGTGGTGCTGCTCTGCCATTTATTACAACAGGAGAAGAAAAATTAGGAGGCGAGAGAGAGCACAACATGAAAGCTGATTTCAACCACCTATATTCCCAGTTGCTGTGCAAGTTACCTCTCAGTGGTGCATACTGCCCAGATAATTCCCGCTATGCAAATGTTTTTGGTTGAAAAGAAATTACTGATCATAGATCAGAGAAATGTGGCACCAGGCGGGAAATACAGAGTGGTGGTGAGGAGGTCGGGGCAGGTTTAAATGAGAAAAGCAAAATGAATTATGCAAGTCTCTAACACATTCACCTTTTCCTCATTATGTGGAGCCATCTGAGTAGTAATTAAATTCATGCACTGATAGGATTCCCTCGTTTTCTGCCACCATGCTTTTCTTATGCACTTTGTCATTCTGGCACTTTCCAAAAAGGGAGGGGGATTCAGCGTCGGAGGGCTGCTGTGACAACGTAACCACTTACTGAGCAAGCTTCTTGGTCATACTTTTACTTTCTTCATTATTTTTTCTTTTCTTTAAAAATGTAATTTCTTAAAAACTATAAAGGTCCTGCTTCAAATTGTAATCAGGAATGTAATCTACTGGAATATTCAAACTCTGACCTACTTTTTTGTAACACAGGCAGATTGCAAAATAAACAGTTTGAATAAAACCTCATTCCAATGCATTTAATGAATTGTTATAATTTGGTTATAAAATGATTAAAATTTAGATAATGCTATCATCATTATGAATTGGACTGTGATTACTGTACTGAGTGTAATCTTATCACATCAGATTGTTGCTCCCCATGCTAGATCCCCGTATGGGTGGGTGGGTGGCAGGTGGGGGTTGGGGAAATAATGAGCAGACCACCACCACAGTGCAGGCAGCCCAGACTGTCATGGTAATGTATGGAACAGCTTTGTCCCAATAGATAAGAGCGGCATCCAGGAATGTTCCATATTTTTCTGCCTTACAAGACCCTTTAGACCACAGCTGCCAAGAGTCTGTCATACAACCAGCCATGCACACTGACCTGCAGTCAGGAAGGTCCTCCTCTGGCCTTGAGGCTATCACACTGTGTGTAAAACTAGCTGGTTTCCACTGAGAATAGAACAAGTTCTCAAAGAATAAAGGATGGTTCATAGTCATTACAGAAAGTGTGCCACAGGGACATAAAAAGTTAAATATACTGTAGGTTCAAACCAATTTATATGGAAGAGAGACTGTTATAGTATCACTAGAATCTAAAAAGAGAAAAGTGAAAGTGCAAAAAGATTTTTATGGACGATACAAAGACAAGAATCTTGTTCTTACCAAGAACATTTCAGCTGGATTCTACTGAATATCTGAACCACACAGAGTAAAATATGTTAAGATGTTTTAAGTTTAGGTTTAGTTTTACTTTTTCTCATGTTTAGCAACCAGTTGTATTATATTTTGTTATGAAAGTAGACCCACTGTAGATTCCCAGGGATGTAAACTGGAGTTACAGCCAATGCAAGATATATTTATCAGTATGGAGCAGGATTAGGTTATGGTTTATGATTAGGTCAATCGGAAATGATTTCCCACTTGTACCAATAAATGTCAGACAGACTGGGGAATGCTCTTCAATAGAAATTACATTTTATGGTATTGTTTGTTTTTGTATCCATAGATTCACCATATGTCTGTAATTTTGGCTTGTCAGAGGGGCTCAAAATCAACAAGCACGTATTTTTGTTTTCCATGTTTCCTTTGTGAATGAAAGCTTCAATTGCCATTAAATTTACAGTCACGGGAAACAAGATGATCATACCTACAATTAACTTTTTTTTTCTTTGAAGAATTTTAGTTTAAAAATGTAATCATTGTTGACCTGGGGTGTTCATGTTTTTCCCATTCATTCACAGACTTCCAGCTAAAGGGACCAAGCTGCAAATCTGCATCTGATGGTAAAAAATTGCCTTGAAACCCAACATTATTTCAGCAGGGAGGAAGAGACAGTCCATTTTACAAATTGACTCCTTCAGGAGACTGCGGCCTTGCAATATCCTCGCCTCCCCCATGTACTCCTCTGTTGGGAGATATACACAAAGCAGGAAACCGATCCTGCGAAGACGGCCATGGATTTATGATGCGGAGGCAAGTGCGACTGAACAAGGCCTATTCCCATCTGGGCTGGGAGCCACTGCCTTACTTGGAGATTTATGACGAGGATGACACAGCTGATTACGCTCGGTTACTGAAGAGAATTGGACATGGACCGGCTTCGGGGATGTCTAGTGTGTATATTTGTGTTTATGATATGGCAAATGGAAGCACAGTAACCCAGTTTTGTTTGACTTGTTTTTCATCAAACCTCCATGACCTCCATCAACCAAGTTTCCCATGGACAAACATAACAGACAACCTGACTTGTGGTAAATCAATGATTGAATGAAGGGACAGAGGAATGAAAGAATAAATAAATAAATAACACACCCAGACTAATGGAAAAAACACACTGAGTGTTGCGCATGCCGTCTCTGGATGTGAAGAAATGTTAAGACTTTGCTGTGACCCCATAAACCGCATGTGCTGTGGACTTCCTTCCTTATTCCTCTTGACAAATTTGTGGGCTCGGCGTTATGCTGTGGCCAAATCCTGGACTTTGAGAGTTCAGCCAAACCAAATAATGGCTGCACAATGGCTGAAGAGTCGTCATGACCCCTCTGACCCTGTCTGGAGCATGCTTCTGGATTATGGTCCTGCACACACTTTACCAGAAAACTGCAGAGTGTCACCTTGTCTGATGCCTCATAAAATGGCTCTCCGCCCACTTGCCAGGCACTTCCACCTAACCAAGATAAAGTCGAATGAAAGAAATGTACTCGTTCTCACCAGCTCAATAAATCACCGTTAGGTCAAGTTCAAGTGAAAACAGCAAATAAGAAAGAAAGTGAAGCCAGATGTTTGTCTGTTTTCCTTGAACTAACATTAAACGGATGTAATGAGATTCAGTCTAGATCAGCACTTGGTTAACACAGCATGTATGCCAGTCTAAGCATCTTGTGCATTATTAAAAAGGACTCCATGTTCCTCGACTGTATCATAAACTGGGGTGACACATCTATATTTTTTTCTTAGTTTAATGTTAGGGGGAAGTAGTCTGCATGTCAGGAAAGACAAAGGACAGACGCATACATGGCTTGACATCAACTTGGAATAAATGCGGTTTTCTCACAAACCACTTGCCCCTCCTAAAGACTACTTTTAGGCCTTTGGGAGGCATAGAGTCCATTCCATGGGTCTCATTCCTCTTAGCTGTTTGGATGAGACTTTGGGTGAAAGGGGTTGCTCTGTGTGATTGATGAGCCATGGCCAATTAGAGGCTTAGCCTTGGAGGCCCAAAAAGACACCCGTGATCTCAGACATAAACAGTGGCGGCCATAGTGCCTGAAGATACCTGTTGTCCATGTAAAAAGGGCAAGCCTCCGGCCGGCAGCTGGGGAGGACAACAGTTCTTCTCTGGAGGTTTCGGATGCTTTGACGACTCAAAATACCTTTAAAAAGAAGTCAGGTTTTAAAAGAGAACAAGAGTCTGTCCCACAGGGAAATTCCATGGGTGATGTCAGTATTCCAGCATGGTGCTATCCCAGTGGGGGTAGGGTGGTGGATGGCTGCTCCATTTGACACCCTGTGGTTCACAAGCAACAGGGCGCCAGCCAGGGGCTCATTAGACAAACTATGACAACAAGATGTTGCCCTTGAAAATCAATTATAAATGGGAGAACGTCTCTGCATCTGTTTCTGCTTGGAGTTATGCAGCACTGTCTACATGCCGCTTTCTGTTTTTTTAGACGGCCTGACTCCACTGCCATTCAGATGGTCATCCCTGTGGGATTAGTGATGACACCAAAGCCTCTGGGACAGTGCTTGTAAATCAGAGCAGATGAACTGGGGTGATGACAGGTCTGGGAGGCCTCCGTTATTTGACTATGCCATTTATTGGGGCTTCCTGGGAGGTGGGTGTCTCATTATAGCCGCTTTGTGTGTTCCCCAGTGTGAGACATGTAAAACTAGAATAAAAAAATTATTTGGCCATTTTGTGAGGGCTATATGTGGGCAGCAAGCTGTTTGCATGGAGTAACGGGACCTTTCTTATCAATGTCTATTAATGACCGTTCAGCACTTTGCTTACACAACCTGGGGCTACCTTCCAATGATTCAACATGTCACCTTTTCACCACTAAGTGCCAAGGAGCTGTGTTTTAAATAGAAAACCAAGTAAATTCCTGGTTCCTTGAAGAGACCTGTTTTTCTCTTGCCACACCAACTTCACAGTAAAGCAGACAGGAGAAAGAGATCCTAACACTGTGCTAGCCCATCAATCTCACTGACATCTACTTTCCACTTTAGAATTATTTGTCTTTGCTCTCCTTGAAAGTAAAATATTCTATTTTGAAACCATTTGGCTGTGATAACAAAAGATTTTAAGCAACCATTAGTTATTTTGTGAGGAAAAAACACAGACCTGTATCTATGTATTCCAATGGTCTTCACTCCCATTCTTAGAATGCTTCACATGTGGTGCAGTGTTATTCAGTAAATGTTACTTTGTTATTTCAAGCTCATTTATTAGAGTCATTCTAAGCCTAAACATATTAAAAGTCGGCTATTGTTTTCCTCTTAGTCATATTTAACTGTGTCGCCAAATACACAAAACTCCAAACCCATCCTGCAACTAGACACCACTACACGTCTAGCATTCCCTGGCTGACATCAGCCTGCTTTTACTCTGATAAACTATATGTCATCACCCTCACACAATACAGGCCTTGAGTCCTTTTGTGTCTTTGTTTCTCTCTGGAGAGGATGTTTACAGCCATTTTATTTTTTCAAGATGCAGTGAAAGCAGTGTGATAAAAGGCCCTCATACTGAGACCACCACCAGAGCTAGAATAACTGTAAAGATCCTTTGAAAGACCCTTTTGGGTTGAACAGACCTCGCAACTCCTCCTGTTGTTACTCAGTCATTCCACTCCGCTTTTGTCCATCTGTTCTTGAGGTCCTCTCTTTTGGTCCACCTTATGGACAGAAGGCATTAAATGCATGTTCGGCTTTGTCTTTACTCACTGGAGTGCATTATGCAATTATCTAAACAAGAAGAGCTCCCTGAATTTAGGAGAATAACTCACCAAATCCTAGATAAAAAAGGTGCCAGTATGTGTTATGGTATTTCACCACAAACCCTCAATAAAAAAATGTATTTTCCACCTTCAAATTAAAGATATACTAGTAATGAACACACAAATAAAACACCAAATTATATAGTTGAAATGTATTCGCCCAAGCTGCCAGACTAATGGTCAGGCAGAGGAATAAGAAGGGCTGGTTGCTTGGAATTGATTCCCCTGAGCTAGTCCAACTCACACTCATTGGCAGGGGATAAACTAGTCCTTGATGCAATAAACAAATATTACTCCATTCCAGTCCAGAGGAGATGGTGCGACTGCGTACTCATAAATGAGCCTGTTTGTTAATGTGAGGCCCCTACATTCTGTTAAGGATGTCAGTCATCTGCAGTGGTAGTCTACAGATTACTATACAAAAGATTATGGTTTGACACAGTGCCCTACACAGCCATAAACTTGGCAGGCTTGATCCTACCCTCAGAAACTGTATTTCTGCAGCCCTGGAGAAGCACAATGAAGAAAACATGAAATTGTATAACAGTAACCTAGAAATAAATAATATGGTGTAAAACCAAGCAATAAACCTCCTTTTCAGCACTCACATTTAAACAGACCTAAAGAGGTTGACTGGGTCAGTGCGAAATTAAATCTTGTCGAACAGCACATAATGGTTATCTCTCTAAAATGGTACTCTTGTGCTGGATCTGGGATGGCCTTGTGTATTGTTGGCATTCATCAGCCCCTGCATCTTGATGGTGCATGAAGATTACACCTTGTAATCTTAGCAGGGAAGGAGGAGCTGGCAGTAGAGTGGAATGAATGAGATGAATCAGGTGAATTGGATGCTCAGCTTGGATTGCAGTGGGATTTGAGTTCATAGACAATGCATGTGATTGTAAAGGATATTTGCATCATGACCATTCATAAAACAAATCATACCTATATGATTCTGTGTATATTAAATACTGAATAATGAACCACACTAGTACAGTGCACGACAATTGCAAAATTAGATTACCTTGAATTTAATTGGCAACAAGGAATGTTTTCTTCTTTATAATGAATGTGATCGCTACAGTCAGAGCAGCGTAATGATCATCCTCCTGGCTCAGTAAAATGTTATTGTTCGAGGAAATGAAACACTGCACCAGACAATCATACTATTTTATTATCTTTGTTTCAGTAAAGCAATGCTACAAAGTGAAAGCAGTGGAGAGGGTATTAATCAGAAGGTTTCCATCTTGTTGCCCGTGGCAGCTGGGGCCAACAAGATGATCATACACATAAATAACAGGCCAAATGGCGGGGCTAGTCAGAGGACATACAAGGGCAGGAGGCAAAAGGCCAGACATTGAATTAGACAGCAATTTTGAATTAAATGAATCCCATCTTCAACTCAGATTTATTGGTCAGTGACAGAGGTCTTCTGGTAAACTGCCATCTGAAAAAATAATACTCCAAGTGGTGTTTGTTACAAACAAAATACACATTTTGTTACACATTTAATTAATTTACTTTAATTCAGCTGAACTGATTGAAGTTCTTCAGGTGTTAAATAATCATTAAAAGAAGCCTTGCTGGAAATACATTTGCTCCCTCTTGAGACTATAGTATCAAATATTGTACAATAGCATACTGCTACAGACACAAGTGTTTGGAATGGGAAAACAAAGGGTTTTCTCCAATGTTTTAGGGGTCATATCGCCATCATAAGAAATGCATGTATTTGAAATTAAATGTTAACCTTTAGTAAAAAAGAGCAGTATGCACTATTTCACACAGCAAATGTCACATATTTAACAAGTGTCATCTTCAAACTAATAAGACGATTAGGCGAGATGCATCAGAATCTGGGTGGATTATTGCCACCTCTGCTTTCCTGAGGGAAACCCTGAAAAGGCCACACAAGGAATACAAAGAAAGAATATCAAGGAAAAGAAATGAGAAAATTAGATACTATAGTCTTTTTTCACAGCAGACATTTTGAGTTGTCATAGGAAAAGCACAATGCTAATAACATTAACGATGACTGCATTCTATTCAAGTGTCCCAGTAAGCCGTGACTGTGGGACAATGAGCCAGTATGCACAATACCAGGGTCCTGAAACTGAAGCAGCTAAATGGAATCCAGCCATCATTAATTTTATTATTTACACCTGGTTTTCTTACTGTAACGTCTACTGTGAAAAAAGCCTATTGAACACGAATATTTTCCAATGTTGCAGTGTTATGTAGGGACTAAAAAGTAAACCCAAATGAAACCATTGACAAAGACAAAGATAAAAATATATGTCTGTGAAATGTATTCATTTATAATATATTCTCTTACAGTATACAAGTTATTTTGCGGTGTTATTTCTTTAATACGATTCTGAATTAAACCTACTTATTAGTAAGTAGTTAGTTATGGTAATTATCAAATCATTACTGCACAGTCTGGTAATATGATAAATACACACTTGATTCATTAAATATTAGTATTTTGATGGTTCTTCTTTAAAAAAAAATTCTGCTTGTTAAAAGTATCTGCAGCACACAGACCATAGATATACACGTACACATATCATTATACTGTATCTCCCAGTATGCACACAGACCGCTTGACGTTTGGTGCCCCGGAAGTGATGATTTTTACCTAACGAGGTCAAAATGGCGGCTCGCTGCATGTGAAGGGGTCGAAACGAGAGCCGGCTTTATGATTGGAGAACATGTATAAAACGCCATGTAGCAGACTGTCAGGTAACACAGGCTGATAGGTGGTATTTCGTTTAACGTGTCGTAACATTTGAAAGTCATTTTTAAATTTGCACCCGCTGAAACCAGCCTTTGAAGCTAAGGCGGAAGCTAGCTGGCTAGCTTAACCTATAACGTTAGCTATCCGGATGGCACCTGAGATGTTGTGCAGGAGGCTAGCAGTGACCTTAGATAGAAGTCAACTGCATCTGCAGAGCCCAAAATTAGCTAATTACTGCCTGATTTTATAACGACAACGTTTAAGCTATTATATTGTAACTGTGTCAAACTGTATCAGACAACGTGAAAAGCTAGTTACATGACAGGTCGGTCTATGGTTATGATAAGGACGCTATCGACAACACATTAGTGCAATGTTTGTCTCGATTGTGTTATACTGGGGTATTTCTAATATTTTAGTCTACCCTTATTGATGTAAATGGGGTGTATACAATATTAATAGGAACACCTCTCAGTATGACGAACTGCCAAAAGGACCATAAAGTTGAATCAACACCCTTCTAAAACAGTTTAAACAAAAGCTGAATTATAGCCCTAATGAAAGTAGGATTTATAGCAGGGTAGTATTATTCGCCATTCGTTTTAGCTAAATGTACCCAATAAACTAGCAAATGAGTGTATGCGAACTTTATTAGTCATGTAACTTAGTGAGTAGATATGTCTTAACTGCAAGTTTACTTCTCCAGTGTACCGCATGTTACTATATGACAACTAAATCTTGGTGAGGAAATGGGAAGAGTAGAGATGTATTATTATTACTGATACTTCATTGCAGGCACAAACTGGGTCTGGGTCTCTTTATTACATTGTATTATTACACTGTACATACTTATCATCAACCGGTAAATCCACTTTGAACTTTACACTTATTTTAATTTTATACTTATATCCACTTTGTACTTAATTTATCTTACCTGTATTATAGTGTATTATATTTTGATTGCTTAGTACTTCTATTCCTGCGTGCACTGACGTGATAGTGAGCAGCTGTAACAAAAGAGTTTCCCCTCAGAGATTAATAAAGTATTTCTGATTCTGATTCTGATAAGGCACAGCAGTCTTTGTTGTTATCGTTATTTTCACGTGGGAAGGCCAGGATCACCATGGAAACATGTAATCTTAATTCTTAGTGTTTGGTCATGCTTCAATTTGATCCATAACACATTGTTTGTGTAACATGCTGTTTGTAGTTTGCTTTATTTTATTAATTTTGTTTTATATAATATAACTGAACTAACAGTATTTATTTTAATGACAAAATATTGTATTTTACATTTCTTGTAGGTTTGGTTGGTGTAAGTGTGAAAAGGAAATTAGTTCAAAATGTTCCTCAATGTAACCAGACTGCTCGCAGCCTTATTCAGCTGCAGAGAAGAGATCCATCAAACTGGCTGACATATCAGCATCTAAACTTCCTGAAACGCCAGGTATCTTTCATTGAGCCCATTATCTAATTTATTTTTCATTTCAGCTTCCTTTGCAGTTTAAAAAAATTGTGTTACTTGTTATTAATGCATTTTCTTCACCATACATTGAAAGTGATTTTGGTAGTACATGTCTGCATTCAGTTTTGTTGTCATAACAGTAAATTATCCCATAAATCACCATATCCACCTTTTTTCCTTTCAGTATGTAGCAAAGAACAATGGTGAGCTTCACCAACGTGCCATCCCAAAACAGGCTCCTGTCCTGACCATTGTGGATGAGAGAGATGACAGCGTTGAAAGACAAGTGCAGAGAATACCAACTATTGATCCTGTGATCACAGATACTGTTCCACAGCCAGAGGATGTTACCACTAAGGCACAGCCTGAACTATACACCTTGAAGCCCTCTACAGAAGATACGGCAGCACAGAAAGATTCTGTGTCCAATACGGTTGTGACTTCAAATGAGACTCCCCATGTCCAGGTGGAGACGGATCAGGCAAGGGAGGCACGTTTAGACAGACAGTGGAAGCAGCTGAAGGTTGATGTGGCTGACTTGCCAGATATATACGCCAGGCTAGCCAAAATCAAACTCACAGGTAGAGTACACAGTACATCTTGATTTTGTCTTATAATATGAAATATTCACAGATAGAAGTTGATACAGGAAAGAACTACCCAAAATGCATGCAGAATCACATACATCTCTGAAACCATGTCAGAACTTGGTAAATAAGGCAGATGCATGAAGCAAATACAGAGATATGTTCATTACTACATATACAAAAGTACCTGCTGTTTTACCATGTACTGATCATTACTGTGCAAGCATGCAAGCTTTCATTGTAGTGCAGAGAATAGTCAGAGAAAACCGTTATTCATGTTTTTCATTTAGTGACTGAGTCTATGGAACTACTGCTGTGTTGCCAGGCATCAGTCCGCCTTTGTTGTCTTAGGCTTTGGCCATTGTCACACGAGACAAGATCGGCAACATAATCCACATCTCTGCTGTTAATCTTTATGCTCAGTATGTTGTAATAAATCGCTAAATATGCTACTTCCGGTGGAGCTTCAGAGCTATGGGCAGCGTGTAGAGTGACACATAAGTAGTGTGTTTAGCTATGTTTGTGGAGAAACTGAGTGTTTGGAACATACTGACAACAGCGGGTAAGTAAATTGTGTGGTCAGTTTCATGCAGTTGCACATATTTCACCACTCAAGAGCACTGATTGGTTGACTCCACCAAGATGTTCTGTGAGACGTATTTAATAACTGATTTTAATTTGTTTTCAAACAAATAAGTGCATGGAACAGCAGTTCATTTTGCACTACAAGAGATTAAAATGTGCTGTTAACTTCTCTTTTCCTTTGCACTGCTGTTCTCCTGTTTACATTGTATCAGGCTTCTATAGCTGCAAAGCATTTCATCTGCACTGTTCTTTACCTGTTACTTTAAGAAGAAATACTTAAAGAAGGAAATTCCTGTTTTAATTTGTACTATTATCCTTGCTTGGTGATTTCAGCACTGGTGGTTACAACTGCAGCAGCTGGCTATGCAATGGCTCCAGTGCCCTTTGACCCTGTCATCTTCTTCGTGTCGTGTCTGGGAACAGGCCTCGCCTCTTGTACTGCCAATTCAATCAACCAGGTCAGTTATCCTCACAAAGTGGGCCAACCAAGACCATGCATGTCTATTTCAGTATGTATGAGTGTGTGTTTTGTATTTGGCTCTTTGCACACCACATATAGGCCTAATCACAGCACAAGCCCTCTGAATGTAAAACTCGATAATGTGTGATTAATGTTATTCCACATTCGCTGTTTGACCATGGGATTTACAAAAAAAAAACTCCTCTTTGACACATTGTCAACAAAAACATTATAAGCTTCACAAAGATAGGAGTTACTGCTATTATACAGGTGTATCTAATAAACTCTGTGTAAAATGAATGATTAACCACAGGTAATTTACTCAAACTACAAAGATCCTATAAAGCAAAAAATATTAAACACAAGGCTTGTGTAATTGTTTCAAGACTTGCAGTAAACAGTACAGATGTTTCTGGTCTTTAATCAGTTTATTTTTTAAGTACCAATTTCCTTTTGGAAAGAACGTGATGAGGATTTGTCTCAGAGCTGGCAAGATATCTGTTAATCTTATAATGCATAATAGATTTTCTGTTGACATGTTGTACAAACATGGACATGCTTGATGTGTTCTAGAAAATGCTAAAAGGGCCAGCACATCCCCCTTTTTACCCATTCTACATTCCTTTTTTTCTACGCATCTCAAAAATGCATTGAGCTGACTGTAATGCTATTATTATTTCCCTGCTGAAAGCTTTTGTCAAAGCTATAAACCAAGGAGAGCTAGTGTGCCCAGACACTTATAATGCCTAGAATATGGAGGGCCTCCCTCTTCTGTCTAGTGTTGACATACATAGGAATTTGCTGACTTAAGAATATTAGTAAAATGGGTGACCTCTCCCTCAGCCCTAGATTGAACTCTGCTTAGTAGTGTCTTTGGCCTGTAATTTGGCAAAGGCCTTGATTACACTGCAGGTTCCTGCCCTTGGGGCCAACCCCCCCCACCACCACCACCTATGCCTACCCTCAACAGCAACTTTCCAACTGCTGTCTTCATTGTTTTGCAGCAATAATGAAGTGCCCCACCAAGTCAAACAAACTCAAATGTTTACACAGTTTTGTTTTTGTGGTCAGGTCTGAATAGTGTCAATAGTCCATCGCTCAGGTTGAAATTGCAGTGGCCTGAAACATAGCTGTGCTCCAACTCCTCTGTGCACCTCTACCTTACACTGAGCAGGTGTGTAAATATCCTCCAGGTATTTGAAAAATGTCCCCCTCTCCTCACGAAGGCCGAGAGTAGCCAAGACTCAAGCTCCAAGACGTTCAGAGCGTTGAGTGATGCAAGAGGCGGCTGCCACTTTTCATACACTGCGTGTCCCTTTATCTGTGGGCCCACCCTCACATCAGTCCTGTCAGTCTTCATTTTCTCCACTAACTTAACCTGAGGTTAGGATACGATATGGCTTCATATTTCATTGAAACAATGTTATTTGTCATTTAGTGCCTCTCTCTTGACCTCCTCCAGTCAGGTCTGGTTTCAAACCTACAGTGAAGGTGAAGTTCAGAGCAGCTGTAGCCTAAATTCTAGTTGCAAATTAGATAAGTGTGTGTTAAAATGTGCAGGAAATACTTCTATCAATTTGGAGATTTTGTAAAGTTCATATATTGTCCAGGTCTAACCAAATTTTTAGAAAAGCAGGTAAATTTGAGCGCATAACAGCAGAATTTGGAAAAAAAAAATTAAGCAGGCCAAACGTGTTTCCAATTTTGCTGTGTCACTTTTCAAGTTCTAGTCTAAAATTCCATACATTTTCACTGTCATAGCATTTTTATATGTTTCTTTATGCTTTAAACCAGAGTAGACCAGTCATAAAACTGTGTGATGTCATGAAAGGTTTGATATTTTATTGTATAAATGGACCCTCCAAATGGTAATGATATGAAGGAGGCTATATGACAAGATTGTGGATGTCAAAAGATTTCAGAGTTCATTTTGCATTATAAATGTGGGTACAAAGTGTTCTATTGTAGAATGTATGGTATTTGGGAATGCTTCACATGGTTTCTGTAGATAAATATACAATGAATTGTAAGAAGATCCTGGTGAAATATTACTTCAACATTTCTCTTTTTTTTTTTTTTCCACAAATGGCCTTGTGTGTTTTAGCCTGAAATTCATCAGTGCTTACTCTGTTTGAGGCCAAGAACTCCTTTTTTGTGGCTAGTAGCTGGTATGCGAGCCAGAACCTTCACACTAGTCAGATTCATTCTGCTTCCATATCCTTTGTTCTCTGTGGGAGCATTTTGCATGTCATCATAGTCTTAATTGGCAATAATTGATTATTGTTTCAGTCAAATTAGCCTCCTGTCTTGAAGTGAGACTGACTTTGAAGTAGGTTATCAGACAAAGTGGTGCAAGGGTACATCTTTCATGTAAAAGGTGGTTAAAAGGATAAACATCATTAGGACAGTTAACTGATTTGTAGTTGTCTCCCTCTGCTTGTCTGGTATGAAGAGTATGTGCCTTTTCACATACAATGTACAACAGTAGTTGTTGGAGTTGCTTTGTTTGGAGAAGAATGTCATTTTCCTCAGTGTAATTATACACACAGAGGCACAAGGGATGTCATGTGTGACACATAATTGCCTATTGCACTGCCACTGTGGTGGTACTCTGCACTTCTTTGCAATGGACTAACACACTCTGTCGGCTCTTTTTGTCAAAGACACACCCTCACCTGTATGTAATTTATCTCAACACTTTGGTCATCTATTTGTTTTTCATAATCCTGAAAAGAGAGAGTGGAATGGAGAAGAAAAACATGCTACCTTCAGATCTGCTGCCAGGTTTTTATTTTTACTCCCTTTCATCTTAAAAAACTCGCGCTTCACCATTAGTGTGGTTGATCAAAGCTAGATGTCTTTTTATATGAAAAATCAAACAAAAGCTTGACAAACAAATCAAAGCAGAGAAAGACCTTAGCGAAGATCATTTCCTATAGATTCTGCTGCTCGGCCCTAATCCCTTAATGCTTGGCATCTACAACTGTCGAATTACCTTGAGGAAAGGAGGAAAATGCCTTGAGGGAGAGAAAAATGCTTTGGCTCTTGGAGGTGCCAGCCAGACCTTCAGTGGAGCTGTCAAAAGCCAAGGCTGCTCTTTGTCCCATTGGGAAGTGCCGTAGGGCAAACAGAAATGTTGTGGTTTCCTTTTAAAATGTTACTCTATTTAGGAAACTGACGGAAGGGTGTAAGCACTTGGAGTCACGTAACAATGGCATTTGACCGTCTAGAGTTTCTCACCACAGTCAAAAGACTTACTGCTGTCAAGTCTGTCTTACAATCAGAGACGACAGTCA